>NC_073304.1:74278146-74578146 GCF_027595985.1 Sorex araneus
GCCCTCTCTGGGCCCCTCGACGGCCATGTTACTCTTCTAGGAACACAAAGGAGGGAGAGAGATTAGGGAGAGGCTGTGCCACCCTCAAAATCCATTCCTGGGGCGGAGAAGGGTCGTGGTGGGGGAGGGGAGAGAGCAGCGAGACCCCACTTTGGCAGGCCTCTCGGAGGCAACACAGGCTGGCGTTCCACAGCTGACCTGCAGCCGGCTGTCCCTCGGGTGTGGGTGCTGCAGGGGTGGGAAATGCCTTCTCTCACGCCTGCGTGCTTCAGCCCCCAGTAGGAAAACAGGGACCCCACCACCACCGTGCAGAGGTGGGAGGTTGTCCTTCACTCTCTGGAGTGCTGGAAGGGATCACCTGGCCACCCAGAGGATGCTGTGAGGAAGCATGTCCAGGAGGAGAAAAGAGGCAGGGCCACAGGCAGAACAGGCTTGTGGGACCAGCCCATGGTGGGCAAGGTGACCAGGTCCCCCCCACCCCCCCGGGGTCAAAGGGCCTCCGCTGGGAAAGAAGGGACAGAGTCCCAGGCTACTCCTAGGGAGGGGCCAGTCACTGAAGTAGGTTTCTGGGCTTTGCCTGTTCTCCCAGCTCAGAAAAGCTTCAAGGAAGGTCTGGGGACACAGGACAGGAGATAAGACATTTGCTTTGTACACGGTGGACCCAGGTTTGATCCCCAGTGTCCCATATGATCTTCCAAACCCCACCAGGAGTGATCTCTGAGCACAGAGCCAGGAGGAAGCCCTGAGAACGGTCAGGTGTGACTAAATAAATAAAAGTAAATAAATAAACTTCAAGGAAAGAGGGCCAGAGAGATGGCTCAATAGGCTGAGTGCAGGGTTGGATCCCTGATATCAGTTGATCTCCTGAGCACAGAGCTGGGAGTAACCCCCAAACGTTTCCAGGTTTGCTACCCACCAAAAGAATTCAAGGATAGAAATGGAGTTGCTGGCAAGACCTACGGGTGCATCTTGGCTATCAAAGCACCTCTGGCAGCCGGGGGTGACTCGGGGAGAGCGCACACTTCTGCTCTGTGAGCGCACACTTCTGCGGTGTGAGGAGCCAACCCGGCCACAGCTCTGCATGGGCCAAAGCCATCAAGCACTTAAACCTGTGATGCAGGGCTCAGAGATCATAGTGCTCAGGAGTGGCTCCTAACAGTGCTCAGGGGACCATTGGGACTGGGACTGAACCTGGAACTTCTGCATGCAAATACATTTCAGCTACTGAGGCTTCCTCTGCAGCCCCAAGTCGTCCTTCCAGGGCCTGGGAGATCCTCAGCAGGCTGGACGCCTGCTATCACTGCTGCCTGCCCCTTCCCTGAGGCCTGAGGAAGGACTGTGGGAGCCACCGCAATGCTCCTGGGCCCTGACTAAAGGCCCCTTCTGCTGCTCCCCCAGTTCTTCCCCACAGACCCCCGTACCCCCATTATGATTCTTCTTAAGATTTTTTTTTTTTTGCTTTTTGGGTCACACCCAGCAATGCACAGGGGTTACTCCTGGCTCTGCACTCAGGAATTATCCCTGGCTGTGCTCGGGGGACCATATGGGATGCTGGGAATTGAACCCGGGTCGGCCACGTGCAAGGTTAACGCCTTACCCACTGTGCTATCACTCCAGCCCCTCTTCTTAAGATTTCTTGATCTTTCCTCCCTCCTTCCCAGTCACCCTTGCACCAGCCGGCCTGGAGGTCCCCTGTCTGGCCTGGGGGACTCCCGAGCCCAGGCTGTAGTGCTGGGGTTGGGCTGGGCTGGGCTGGGGCAGGAAGGGAGCCAGGAGGGGTGGAGGGAGAGGAAGATGGTCCACCCGCTGCACACCCCTTCCTTCTCCCCACCCGGGATGGGCAGGGTCCCTCCGGAACCTCAGCCCGGCACAGCCAGGCTTGCTGGGAGCTGGGGGTTGGGTGTGCTGAGCGCCCGCCCCTGGGCTCTGCAGTTCCCTGCCTCCCTCCCGCGTGTGGAGCCCAGGAAGGAATTTGCTGGAAAGAAGGGGAGGAGGGGGAGTCGGTGGCTCATGTACCCTCAAGGTCACCAGTGTCTAGGCCCAGCAGTTCCTTCCACATCACTGCCAGAGCTGGGGTGGGGCAAGGAGGGGGAGGCAGAGCTTAGGAGGGGTAGAGGGAAGGTTGAGGAGAGAAGGGCAAGGGAGGGCTGAGGAGAGGAGGCGAAGACAGGGCTGAGGAGAGGAGGGCAAAGGAGGGCTGAGGAGAGAAAGGCAAGGGAAGGCTGAAGAAAGGAGGGCAAAGGAGGGGTGAAGAAAGAAGGGCAAGGGAAGGCTGAGGAGAGGAGGGCAAGGGAGGGGTGAAGAGAGAAGGGCAAGGGAGGGCTGAGGAGAGGAGGCAAGGGTGGGGGGTGAGCAAGGGGCCTGGGAGGAAGCCCGGCCCGGAAGCAGGCCAGCTCCAAGCCTCCTCACCGTCACTTACTGTGTCACGGGGCGGGGGGTGGAGTGGGGTGTTACACAGATCTTTGACTCCTCTTCTGTAGACTCACGCTACAGTCACCTCAGACAGTGACCTTGACCCGTGTGTCCAGTGACAGAGTCTGGGCAGTGGGGGGCAGCAAAGAAGGAGCGTGTGTGGCTCCTGTCCCCACTCCTCAGCAGGGTGTCCGTGAAGCGCCCCTCCCACCCTGGCCTCATTCCCGTCCCAGCTCGCCCACCTCGCCCAGGTGAGAAGCTGGCAGCGGACCCAGGGAGGGAAGAGAGGGGGAAGTGGGGAAGGAGGGAAGGAGGCGAGAAAGGAGGGTGTGGAAGGAGCTGGGTGGCGGGTGGGCAGCGTTTGCCTCTGAAGAAGAACGCGGTGCCAACAAGGAGGCTGGACCGTCTATTGGGTGTGGATCACACGTCGGGTTTGCTGCCAAGAGCTCTGGGAGGTGAGGTGGGCAGGGACGGCGGGAGCAGGGAGCCAAGCAGGGGGCTGTTCCCCTCCTCCCGCGTGTTCCTAGCCCCCAAGTCCTGCCCTCCTGTCACGGCACTTCCTCTGCCTGTGTGGGCACCTCTGCAGGCAGCCCAGGGTCTGCGGGTGCTGGTTCCCCGGAGATGTCCCCACTGTCCCCGGCTCCCGGGGGGCTGGCGGGCCCCCGGCCGGCCTGTCCTGCCTCCTCCTCTTCTTCATCCTCTTCGTGGGGTTCCGGGAGCTTCTGCAGCTCTGAGTACAGCCCCCAGGCATCGCAGCGGGACACGTACTCCCACCCGCTCTCACGCACGTGGAAAAGGTCCACGGAGCCCCCCGAGTAGGCATCTCGGTGGGTGGCGTGGGCCACGGCGCGGCGTGCCAGGGCGTAAGCTTCCTGGGTGCTCATGTCGTAGCGGTAGCCCCGGTCGAGCACGCCGTAGGCATAGGGGGAACCGGAGCCCACCGAGAAGATGTCCCCCTGCAGGCGGGTGCCGTCGCTGTAGACATAGAAGAGCGCGGGGCCCGAGTGGTCCCAGCCGCACAGGGCGGTGGCCACACACAGGTCCAGCCCCCGGTAAGGAGCCATGAGAGCTGACAGGAGCTTGGCGGCGCCCGCCACGCTGGGCAGCTGCCCCTGGCGCAGGGCGTACAGCCGCAGCTCCCGCTGCAGCACCCGGTACCACGTGGCACAGTCTGCTGAGGTGCCCGACGTGGTGCCCAGGAGGTGCCGGTGCACCGGGATCACCTTGAGGGAGGCCGGACAGGCCACGTAGCTGCCGCAGGAGGACCGTGTGTCCGCGGCGGCGATGACTCCGTGCTGGAAGCGGAAGGCCAGGGTGGTGGTGCCGTGGGCCAGCCTGGGGCCATGGACCTGCAGGAAGGTCTTCGGGTCCCAGCCCCGGGGCATCGCCCAGCCACCAGTTGGGGGCAGGTGAGGTGAAGGCTCCTGGGCATCCGGGCACTGCCACTTGCACACGTCCTGCAGAGCCATCTCTGGAGCCAAGTGAAGGTGGAAAGGCGGCCGGCAGGGACTGCGGGTTCCAGACGGGCCGGGAAAGGACGCTGAGGAGAAGCTGGGCTGCAGCCAGCGCCGTGAGGAGGCGTGTCTGGCTCCCGGCCCCCTTCTTCCTGACCCCAGAGCAGGCTTGGGGACTGGGTGGCTCAGGGAGCAGGCGTCCCCTCTCCCAGGACCCAAGTGAGGAGACAGGTTGGGGCCAGGACGCTACCGCCCAGGACACAGCTGAGCGTCCCCACGGAGTCTCCTGTCTGTCATCCTCAAGGTGCTGGCTGGGTGGGGGCTGGGATAGCTGCAGAGGGAGGACCAGGGCTGGGCTGGCTTGTTCTCCTGTGCCGGGCGGCGGACAAGCCAAGACACATAGGGCTCTGACCCAGCCTGCAGGGGTCCCAGCAGCGGAGCAGAAGCTGAGGCAGTGAGTGCGCCAGGGCGTCTGCTCTGGTCACATTTCCAACGTCAAGGTGGGAAAGAAGACTGAGGGGCGGGGGGAATTGCTTAGTGGTGTGGAGCATGGCTCTGCATGCGGGTCCATCCCCAACACCTGAGTGCCGAGCCAGGAGCAGCACTAAACACCACAAAACTGAACAACAATGACATAAAGGCAGTGGGGTGAGGGGTGGGGGTGCCAAAGAGACCGTACAACAGGCAGGACGCTTGTCTTGCACGCAAGCTGACCTGGGCTTGATACCTGGCATCCCATATGGCCCCCTAAGCACCATCAGGATTAATTCCTGAGAACCAGGAGTAAGTCCTGAGCATTGCTGGGTATGGCCCCAAATCCCTCCCCGCCATAAAAAGTGGTGGGGTGTGGGGGCTCAGGGAGAGGGAGGGAAGTCGGCTGAAACAAGGACAGAAGAGAAAGGAACAAAATAATCTTCTCTGGGGTGAACGCCCTTCCAGAAGAGCAGGAGGTTACTGATGGGCCAGGGTAAGGCAAACTGAGGCCTGCAGCTCTTTCCTTAGCTTTATTTTTTTTAATTAACTAATTATTATTATTCTTTTGCTTTTTGGGTCACACCCAGCGATGCACAGGGGTTACTCCTGGCTTTGCACTTAGAAACCACCTCTGGCTCAGGGGACCATATAGGATGCTGGGAATCGAACCTGGGTCGGCCACGTGCAAGGCGAATGTCCTACCCGCTGTGCTATCACTCCGGCCCTCTTTCCTTAGCTTTAGAGGCAAAAATGAACTTCCATCAGCAAAGACCTCCAGACAGCTTTCCGTGTCAGCTTCTCCCACCAGACTTTCTGTTCTGAGGATGGGGCCGAAAGGATGAGACAGTCTTCTCTGCCCTGGTGTCCTTCCCGCCTGGCCCCTCACACATGACGAGAGAGATCATTTGTAATCCCAAGGCAGGAGAAACGCCCAACGGCTTCACTTGGTCTTAGGCCAATGGGGTGGGCGGGAGTGGGGTGAGTGGGAGCTCACAAGCCGAGGCTTCAGAAGGACAATGTATGTGTCAGCAGAGGGACAAGTCACTGCCACTTCCAGCACCACCCGGAGTGTCTTACTGAGCATCGTCAGTCAGGAGCGCTGGGGGGATGGGCTCGGACCTTCCAGACGGAGTGCTGGTGTGCCCTCGGCCTCACGCTTTCGCAGGATGGAGGGGGCGTCTCCTCCTCAGGAAGTCTGGGGGGCCAGGGGCCACACATTAGCCACCAGCTTTCTCCTTTCTTCTGCAAAGCCACATGGGCCTCCTACGGAAGAGGCGAGAAAGTCTCCTCCTGGACCAGAGAGATCATCAGGTGTTAAGGCACTTGTGTACTCAGCCGAACCTGTGTTAGACCCCCGGCACCACTTATGGTCCCCCCAGAGTCCCGCCAGGATTGATCCCTGAGTGCAGAGCCAGGAGTAAGTTGGGAGTATTGTCAGGTGTGTCCCAACATCCACTTCATCCTCCCAAAGGAATATATTTTTTTTTCTTTTGGTTTTGGGGCCACATCTGGTGGTAATCAGGGATCACTCCTGGATCATATGAGGTGCCAAGGATTGGACTGGGGTCCACTGCATGCAAAACAAGTGCTGGAGTTGTTCTATCACTCTAGCCCCAAGAATATCTCCTCCAAAACACTAAGCTCAGAGGAGAGGTAGAGGCAGGGCCAGGGGGTCACTGTGGTGGAGGTATGGTGTTGTAACATTGTATGCGTGAAACAATACTGTAAATCATGGTGCCTCAACAAATTTATTTATTTATTTATTTTGGTTTTTTGGGTCACACCCAGAGATGTCAGGACTTATTCCTGGCTCATCACTCAGGGATCACTCCTGGAAGTGCTCAGGAGACTATATAAGTGGATATATATATATATATATATATATGTGGATATATATATGTATATATATATATATATATCATGAAATCCCGTTGATCATCGATTTCTCGAGCGGGCTCAGTAACTTCTCCATTCGTCCTATCCCTGAGATTTTAGAACCCTCTCTGTGTGAAAAGAAATGCTGATGAACCAGAATCACAGCAAAATTTTCATAGAACAGCCAAAGTGAGAAAAAAAAACAGGTTGATAAAGATACAAAGACTCAGACTTGCAATTCTGGGGTCAAATCTGTGAAAAATCAAGCTCATCCTATATTGAAAAAACATCACAGGATCAAAATTTGGTACAGAATTCTAAACCCTTAGTTCATTCTTTGAATGACAAGTCTCATGGTCCACCTGGTTGCTCTAAAGAATAGCAACACCCTGCACAGACTGGGCATTTACTACATCAGAAACAGTGCCATAAGCCTCAGCAACTGGTTATAGCAATGAAAACCAATAGTCATGTGAAAGAAGAGCTCGAACATACAACTGCGGAACATTTTAAGGAGGAAGACAAACTGAAACTGAAAAAGCCCGAGAGAAACCTACAACCCCGCCAAAGAAGAAGCAGCAAAAATTTTTCCATAGATGAGCCACCATTGTTCATTCCAGACAACATAGCCACAGTAAAAAGAGAAGGCTCAGATCATAGTTCTCCACTTGAAAGCAAATATGTGTGGACTCCCAGCAAGCAGTGTGGGTTTTGCAAAAAGCCTCATGGCAACAGGTTTATGGTTGGCTGTGGGAGATGTGATGACTGGTTTCATGGTGATTGTGTAGGATTAAGTCTTACTTAAGCACAACAAATGGGAGAGGAAGACAAAGAATATATATATATATATATATACATAAATAGACACATATACATATATATTATATATAATATATTATATATATATATATACATACCCAGGGATCAAACCCAGGTCACCCCATGTAAGGCAAATACCTACCTACCCACTTGTCCTATCTTTCCAGTCCCATCCTCAACAAATTTAAAATAATAAATAAAATAATAAATAAAAACTAAATTTTAGACTCTTGCATTTGTTTGTTTGTTTGTTTAGGGGACACATCTGGTGATGCTCAGGGATTACTCAGGAATTATTCTGGCAGTACTCAGGGACCATATGGGATGCTGGGGATTGAATCTGGACCAGCCACATGCAAGGCAGGAGCCATACCCACTGTACTATCTCTCTAACCCAGAAGCTTTTGGGGGGGGTGTGGGCACACCCAGTGGTGCTCAGGAATCACTCTTGGCGGTGCTCAGGGGACCATATGGGATGCTGGGGATCAAATCTGAGTCAGCCGTGTGCAAGGCAAGCTCCCTACTCACTGTACTATAGCTCCAGCCCCTAACCCCAAAGCTTTAGACTCTGTATGGGGAGGATTAATCGTTAGGCTGTTAGCAAGTGGGCTGAGTGGCTCCTGGAAGGCCAGGGGACTGTCTCCCCTTCCCCACACCAACAGTTTGCTAATAGATCCTGCAGCTTCTGAGTCTCCTCTGCTGAGAAAGCTTGAAGGGCCGCAAGACCAAATCCCAACTACCTTCCCCACCCTAGGCTGGCATTTAAGGGCCTCTGTGATCCAATCCTAATTCATCCCTCCACAACCTCTCCTTATTCTGTTCCTAGCATGCCTCACACCTCTCCCTCAGCTGTTCACATCCTATCCTTCAAAGTCTGGCTTTAGAGCTGCTTACTCTGAAAATCCTTCCCAGGTTTGGGCTGAGAGAACAGAGTCTCGGGGCTGAAGGAGCCAAGAGACTTAAGCAGTCTTCGAGGGAATGAATCCAGATTCTGTGGCCGTCCTCCCGTCTCCTGGACAGTCTGGTCCGAGCCCACCCCACTGTGAACTCAAGCACTCATCATTGCTCCCCTCCCCCTCGGGCTTTCGTGATTTCTAATTGATATATCAGATTGTATAAGTTAATGTGGTGAAGATTTTATACGTGCCCATATTGCAAAATGTTTACTACAATAAGACCAATTAACACATCCTTCACCTCCTCTAATTGCCAGTGTGTTGTTATAGCGAGAACATTTAAACACCAATTCCCAGGGGCCCACACAGGAGCAGAAGCCCGGACCTGGAGCAGCAGTGGCAGCAGCGTGGCCCTGGGGGTCCTGGAGGGAGGATTGATGGCCTGAATGGAGGGAAGGAGATGGTGGGTGTTGGACCAAGAGTGAGATCTGAAACACTCAGGAGTGGTCGTCCAGTACTTGATCCAACACGGTTCTGGGAAGAAGCAAGGTGCTCATCCAGCAGGTCCACCTGTCCAGAACGAAAATGCAAGAGGGCTGGAAAGATAGCACAGTGGGTAGGGCACTTACTGGTGTTTGGCCCATCTGGGTTCAATATCTGGCACTCTACATGGTCCCCTGAGCACCGCCAGGGTAACTCCTGAGTGTAGAGCCAGGACTAAACATCCCCCGACATCCACCCAGCATCTTCGTAGGGTGTGGCAGATAGACGGAAAGAAGGAAGGAAAGAGGAAGGGAGGCAAGGAGAGAGGGAAGGAGGGAGGGAAGGAGGGAGGGAAGGAGGTGAGAAGGAATGGAGGGAGGAAGGAAAGGAAGGGAGGGAGGGAGGGAGGAAGGAAGGAAGGAAGGAAGGAAGGAAGGAAGGAAGGAAGGAAGGAAGGAAGGAAGGAAGGAAGGAAGGAAGGAAGGAAGGAAGGAAGGAAGGAAGGAAGGAAGGAAGGAAAATGCAGGCATGGAAATGAAAGCATCCATCTCTCCCAAACCGGCCGGGACTAGTGAGCCCAGGAAAGCAAAAGAAGCCCAAAGCTGGGTCTGAAGAGCTCAATGGGCTGGGCGCATGCTGAGCACACATGATGCCTGTTTTGGTCCTCACCATGCACTACCTAGAGTGACCCCAGCACTGCTGGGGGTGGCCCCCCAAAAAATCCAATAACAAAGGAGACAAAAGCCCCTGGACATAGACAGACATGGGAGATCTTGAAGATGAGAGCCCACCTCCGTTCCTCGCCCACTTTACCACCCACGGAGGGGACTGCGAGGGCCCTGGCGTATCTGCCCTCACCTGTTCCTCTGTGATGAGAGCTGGTGCCTCTCGGCCCCAGGCAGGAGGACGCAGTGTCTGCCCGGGAGGGCTGGAGGGAGCACAGGCTGTCTCACTCAGCCCAGCTCCCTCTTCCAGAACAGCCTGAGACGCTGGCGAGAGAAGGGGGAAGGAGCTTGCCTGCACACAGCCAGCCCGGGCAAACGGGCACCCCATCTGGTCCCCCTGAGCACAGTGAGGGTCACTCCAGGGCACAGAGCCAGGACTGATGCCTGAGCACTGCTGGGAGCGGCCCCAAACGCCCACATTCTCTAACCGCCACCCCCCGCGATAGGAAATAGAGAAAAGCAGGGTCCTGCCGGGAGGGGTGTGTGGAGAGGAAGAGGTGAAGGGAAACATGCCAAGACCCCCAGCGGTCCCCTCCAGGGCTGGTGAGGCAGGTGCGGCTCCTGTGTGCAGGGATGGAGGAGGGCTGAGGGAAGGAAGAGAAGGCAGAGTGTGGAAACCTGCTGTGAAGAGGAGCCACACACACATCAGAGCAAAGGGCCTGAGAAGCCGCTCTGGGAAGCAGGAATGGAGCCTATAAGGGCCAGAGTGACAGTACAGAAAGCAGGGCATTTGCCGCGCACGAATCCGACCTGAGTTCTATCCCCAGCACCCTATACGGTTTCCTGAGACTGCCAGGAGTGATCCTTAAGCACAGAGTCAGAAGTAAGCCCTGAGCACAGCCTGATATGGCCCCAACCTCCAGGACCCCAAACAGGGAGGTGAAAAGGGCCCTCCTGGTCCTGGCCCTGCCCCTGACTGAGCAGGGTGCACAAGCCACTTTACATCAGGTTCACTCTGCCTCCTGGCTGGGTCTAGGGACCTAAAATAAAAATGCACTCTAAGAGGGGTGGAGCAATAGCACAGAGGGTAGGGCATTTGCCTTGCAACCCAGACAGGAATCCCCGACATCCAGTAAGGGCCCCCTGAACACCACCAGGAGTAACTCTGAGTGCAGAGCTAGGAGAAACCCCTGAGCATCAATGAGTTGAGCACCTCCCACCCCCCCCCCAATACCCTACTCTAAGCAACTTTTTTTTTTTTGCTTTTTGGGTACACCCAGCAGTGCACAGGGGTTACTCCTGGCTCTGCACTCAGGAATTACTCCTAATTACTCCTGGCAGTGCTAGGGGACCATATGGGATGCTGGAAATCGAACCCGGGTCGGCCTCGTGCAAGGCAAATGCCCTCCCCGCTGTGCTATCGCTCCAGCCCCTCTAAGCAACTTTTATATAATATAGTATCATTAACTCTAGTCACAGTGCTATAAATGAGAGTCCCAAAACTCACTTCTGTATGTGTGTGTGGGTGGGGGGTGAGGTTTGGGTCACACCGGTCAGTGCTGGATGAATCCCAGACAGCAAGTGCCCTGAACCCACTGAGCTTTTTTCCTGTTGTTAGGGCCATGCCCAAGTGATACTGGGGGTGTGATCGGCATAAAGTAGCAAGCTTGGACCATGGATTGAACCCAGGACCTCACAGACAGAAGCCATATGCACTGTCATTTGACTCCCCTCACCAGCCCAATTTACTCCATCTGTAAGTGTAAATCTTGGTTTTGGTTTTGGTTTTGGTCTTGGGGCCCCACCTGGTGGTGCTTAGGGAATACTCCTTCCCCTCCCCCATACACCCCTACCCAGGGACCATGTGGTGCCAGGGATCAAGGTCAGGCCTCCTATATTCGAAGCAAGCTGCCTATTCCCCTTGAGTTAGTTCTTTGGCCCTATAAATGTAAATTTGTATCTTTTAATCAATAGTTCATCACTATTCCCACCACTTCCTCTCCCACCACTCCCAGCAACCATCATTCTTTTCAGTTTCTAAGTGTTTAGTATTTTTTAACTCCTTACACAAGTCATATCACACAGTACTTGCCTTTAGCCTGCCTTGTTTCACTTAGCACAATACCCCAACGTTTTTCTATGTTGTTTTAAGTGGTAAGATTTTCTTCTTTTTTTTTTTGGTTTTTGGTTTTGAGTCACACCTGGTGATGCACAGGGGTTACTCCTGGTTCATTCACTCAGGAATTACTCTTGGCGGTGTTCAGGGGGCCATATGGGATGCTGGGGATCGAATCCAGGTCGGCCATGTGCAAGGCAAACACCCTACCCGCTGTGCTATTGCTCTAGCTCTAGCACCTTCTTTATTTTTTCTTTTATTATACATATTTTTGGGATAGCCCTTTGTTGTGCCCAGGGGTTACTCTTGACTCTGCTCTCAGGGATTGCTCCTGATGGTTCTCAGGGGACCACAGTGGGTGCTGGGGATCGAACTGGGTTGGCTGCATGCAAGGCCAGTGCCCTGCCCACTGTACTATCTCTCTGGCTCCTCTTTTTCCCTTTTTAAATTTTTTTATGTCATACAAAAATTCCTGTGGTGCTCAGGAATTACTCCCAGCTCTGGGGCTGCTCCATACAACACCAGAAATCAAACCCAGACCTTCTGCAAGCAAAGCATGTGCTCCAGTCCATTGCCACTGAGCTCTTTCTTCAGTCTTTTCTTCTTTTACTGCTTTGATTTTTTTTTTTGCTTGCTTTCTTGTTTGGGGGCATACTGGGTTGTGCCCAGAACTTACTCCTGGTTCTGTGCTCAGGAATTACTCCTGACAGGGCTTGGGGGACCATATGTGGTGCTGGGAATAGAACCTGGGTTTATCATATATAAGGCAAGTGCCCTACCCACTACGCTACCTTTCCGGCCCTTTCTTGTGAAGGTTTCTGTGAATAGCAACCTTGGAGCGGAGAACTAATATAAGTGAACAAGTAATGAAGGGCTTTGAATGCCATGCTGGAGAGCTAAACCTAAAGAACATAAAGTGAGACATAAAATGATGTTTTAGGAAAATCAATCTGGTGCTATGCAAAATTAATTCAAGAATCAAGTTTGGGCTAAAAATCAGCATATTTCAGTAACGGGCAAGTAAAGAGATAAGAAGTCAAAGATGGTTTCCAGGGGTGTCCAGAGTTTTTTGGGAGACACAAAAGAAAGTCATAGAAGGTGACTGAAAAGCTACCGCTTTTCAGGGGGCAGAGAGCAGATCTTGTGCATGGAGAACGGAAACCTGGTTCCCATCCCTGGTACCTCCAAAAAAGAAAAACCATAAGCAAGGCACGACAGCTCTGAAACTCTAGAAGAATGACACTGTTGTCATTCTTTCATCCATTCATCTAACAGACAGGTTTTAAGCACACAGTGAGCACAGAGAGGAATAGTGGAGAAATACCTGTATTTAAAGGCTCACAACTCTTGTGGCGCCTGCCATGTGACAGACCCCTGGGGTTCCCTAAGCCTTGCCAAACATGTCCCAAAACCTGAAAATAAATAAAGGTTTACAGTTTAGATAAATACACACTTATTATTTTTTGGTTTGAGGTCACACCCAGCGATGCTCAGGGATCATTTCTGGTCCTGCACACAGGAATCACTCTTGGAAGTGTTCAGGGGACCAAATGGGATGCCAGGGATCAAACCCGGCATCATGCTAAGCAAGTGTCTTACCCATTGTATTGTTTCTCTGGCCCTGACAAATGTACACTTACTACCAGAAAAACAAACAGGGGCTGGAGTGATAGCACAGTGGGTAGGGCGTTTGCCTTGCACGCGGCAGACCCGGGTTCGATTCCCAACATCCCATATGGTCCTCTGAGCACCGCCAGGGGTGATTCCTGAGTGCAGAGCCAGGAGTAACCCCTGTGCATTGCCAGGTGTGACCCAAAAAGAAAAAAAAAAAAAGGGCTGGAGAGATAGCACAACGGGTAGGGCGTTTGCCTTGCACGCGGCAGACCCAGGTTCGATTCCCAGATTCCCAGCATCCCATATGGTCCCCTGAGCACGGCCAGGGGTAATTCCTGAGTGCAGAGCCAGGAGTAACCCTGTGCATTGCCAGGTGTGACCCAAAAAGCAAAAACAAACAAACAAACAAACAAACATGAACATGCTTAAGAGGAATATAAATGCTATTAGTGAAAAAGTGAAAGAATGAGAGTTAAAGATGTCAGGAGGAGAGCCTGGAGCGATAGCCCAGAGGGTAGGGCACTTGCCCTGCATGCGGCCAACCTGGGTTCGATTCCCAGCATCCCATATGGTCCCATTGAACACCGCCAGGAGTAATTTCTGAGCTCGGAACCAGGAGTAACCCCTGTGTATTGCTGGGTGTGACCCAAAAAGCAAAGTAAAAAAAAAAATGTCAGGAGGAATATCTCAGGGCAAAATAATATGTGCTCAATAAACGGAGGCACTCTACATTTCACCTCCTCCAAGTGTGAGACACAGATAAAGATCTGCTTCATTACACTCTGACTGTTGGGCTTGAACAGGGTTGCCAAATTTTAGCATTAAAAATACAACACATTGCAGAGACTGTCGGGGAAGAGGAGGAGCTGATTCAGGCACCAGAGGAAAGTGAATGCAAGATGTTGATGAATGTTGCTCTTGGAATCCAACAAGGAAGGCCAGACACTGACTTCATAGAACCATAAAGCTGGAGGCAACATTTCATACATTTCCCACTTCCTGGCTTGTTACAGTTCCCAAAAGGGTTGGAAAATGAAGGTGGGTGGAGGGAGGGAGAGAGAGAGAGACAATGAAATATAGCATATTGCTGAATAGAGAGCTCGTCTTAGCAAGTTTAAGTCAGAAAACCTCTTGGTACATGTTTATGGAGCCTCAACTCTCCTCCAGGCCCCAAGATGGTATATTATTACTATTGACTCGTTTATTCAGGACTTGAATTGAGAATCTAGTTTGTGGATTAAGTGGGCCCTTTGCTCTTCCTTCCTGACTCTATCTGCCTTTTGGGCAATACATAACTTATGAGAATTTCCACCGAAGGATGGGAGGAAAAAGCATATTGACTCTTAAAAATTGGTTACTGTTGAGGACGCGGGTGTTGTGGCGATTAAGACAATCAAACAAGAAGTCTAACACTTTTATTTGCGGCGCTTTTCGACCACCACCTACTAATTTCGTTGGGAAATGGCCTCAGAGTAGAACATTATTTTCCCCGGTAACTATTAGAGGGTGCCCTAAGACAAAACTGCAAGTTCAATCGTGGTAATAGAGTGTTGAAGCCGGGAAGATGCAAAGCGTTGCTCGGACACGGGGCTGGGCGGCTGGGGCGCGCGGCGCGTTACCGCTAAGATTTAGGAACCGATTTTCCAACCCGTCACGCCCTTCTCAAAGATGGCCAGCCTCCCTAAGATGGTCGTTTCCCAGGGCTTCCTCTGTATTGAATGCGGTGCCCAGATTGCATCAGGACCGGTGTTGACGGGCCTTTAGAATATATGAGGTCGGGAAGCCCAGTGCGCGCCTCTCCCTCCTAGGGGAAAACGGTCCCTCGCCCTGCGGAGGGGCGGGGGGGGGTGTTCTCGCACGGTGGGGGCGTGGCTGCCAGGAGTTAAGATGGCTCCCGGGATTCAATGAATAGGAAGTGAGGCTGTGACGGCCACGCGCTGCCCGGCCGCACTTGTCTTCTCGCGAGAGCTTCCTCCTGCCCTTACCAGTCATGGCGCTGGCCAGTGTGTTGGAGAGGCCGCTAGCGGTGAATCAGCGCGGGTTTTTCGGACTCGGGGGTCGCGCGGAACTGCTGGACCTGGGTCCAGGGAGTCCCAGCGATGGGCTGAACCTAGCCGCGCCCAGCTGGGGTGCCCCAGATGAGCCGAAAATCGAAATGCTTCATGGAACCACCACCCTGGCCTTCAAGGTGCGGACCGTGCCGTGGCGGCGGGGGCGCGGGGCTCCGGGCTTTCGCGACTCTCTCCCCCCGCGCCCTGGCCGTGGCGAGGAGCGGGGGCTGCGGGTGGGCGGGAGGACCATCCCGCTTGGGCCCGGCGTGATTCCCGGGCGACCCCCGGGTGCTCCGCGGGGGTCGTGGGCGCGGGGGCGGCCCGTGCGTTCGCTCAGCAGGGGCTGGCGAGTCGAGACCTCCCCTTCGAGGCCCGACGACCTGAGTGGAAGCCCGGGGCGGAGGGGAGGGGGGAAGAGGAGCACTGTGTGGCGAGCCAGACTGGGGGACTCCCGGCTCAGCTTTGCCCTGCTAGGTCTGCTGTGATCTTGTGCAGGTCGTTTGAACTCCTTTGACCCTGTTTTCTCATCTTCTTTGTTTTGTTTGGAGGGAGGAGGAAGGAGGAGGTCACATCCAGTAGTGCTTAGGGCTAACTCCTGGCTCAGCATTCAGGGATCGTTACTGGCGGGCTGGGGGGGGGTGGGGCGTGTGGGGTCCCAGGGATCGCACCTGGGTTGGCCATGTGTAAGGCAAGCGCCCTACCCGCTGTACTATCACTATGGCTCTCCTCATCTTCAAAGTGAGGTTACTAATGGCCATCCCGGTATCTCAGGGTGGAGATGGCCCCACTCTGTGGGCAGGTATGTGGTGCCAGTAACAGCGCCCCCGAAAGAGACGCCTGGGTTGGCGTGCATGCATCCAGCAAGGGGCAGGGGATGTGTGATGTGTTCTGTGCTCTGACCTGCTTCCTCCCGCTCATCCCGACAGTTTCGCCACGGAGTCATTGTCGCCGCGGACTCCCGAGCCACCGCGGGTGCCTACATTGCCTCCCAGACGGTGAAGAAGGTCATCGAGATCAACCCCTACCTGCTGGGGACCATGGCCGGGGGCGCCGCTGACTGCAGCTTCTGGGAGCGACTCTTGGCCCGGCAGTGCCGCATCTACGAGCTGCGCAATAAGGAGCGCATCTCCGTAGCCGCAGCGTCCAAACTGCTGGCCAACATGGTGTATCAGTATAAAGGCATGGGACTCTCCATGGGCACCATGATCTGTGGCTGGGATAAGAGAGGCCCTGGTGAGTGAACCCCTCATTGCCTAGGCGGGTTCTGCTTGGATGAGCAGGTGGTTGGCTGGACTCTCAGCCCTTCTTTCTGTCCAAGGAAAGAGCTTTGGTGTAGAAGGCACAAAGCTAGGGACCTGAGAGATAGTACAGCGGATAGTGCATTGGCCGTGCATTCAGCTCATTCGGCTGCTGTGGGTTGGATCCCCGGCACCCGATATGGTCCCTGGCACTGCCAGGAGCGTACCCTAATCACAAAGCCAAGAGTAAGTCCTGAGCACAGCTCAGGATTGCCCCAAAAGGTCAGCTAAAAGAAGAGGAAGGCATGGAGGGATTGCAGTGATAGATAGTACAGCAGGCAATGTGCTTGCCTTGCATGTGACTGATACGGGCTCAATCCCTTGGCACCCTGTATGGTGCCCCGAGCACTGCTAGGAATAGTTCCTGAGCACAAGGCAAGGAGTAACTCCATGAGTATAGCCTGGTGTGGCCTCAAAACAAAAAAAGAAGGCGTGGAGTTAGAACCATTGTGTCACTCATCACCATGTGACTGGCAGATTCCAGACTGTTTCATCATCTGTTACATAGGTTAAATGTTAAGGCCTTAAATATCAGATGAGTGTTTGGCCCATGGTGATTTTTGCTTCTGTCCTTTTCCTAGGAAATAAAACTTCAGGGCCAGAGAGTTCAATGGGTAGTTCAGTGAGCTGAGTGCAGGCTTTGCAATGTGGGAGGTCCAGGTTTGATCCCTGGAGCCACCATGTGATCCCCACGCACTGGAGTAGCCTCTGTATCATCCAAAAACCAAAATTGAAAATTGAATAAAATTCATCTAGAGTTGTATTTGAGATTTAGGTTAGCTAATAGACATGAGGCTCTCATCAGTGTTTTCTAATTAAAACAAACGATAAGGAGGGTTAGAGAGATAGTGCAGTGGGTAGGGCACTTGCCCTAAGCGAAGCTGACCTAGGTTTGCTCTCGCGTATGGTCCCCGGAGCCACGCTGGGAGTGATCCCTAGCACTGCCAGGCATGATCAACAACCAAACAAAAAAAATACTGTAATGGGAGGAGCCCAAGAGCTAGCACAGGGGATATGTCACTTTCTTTGCATGCCATTGACACTGGGGTGGGCCCCCAGCACTACATATGATCCCCTGAGCACCACCAGGCGTGATTCCTGAGCACTGCTGAATGGGACCCCCAACCCTGGAAAAAAAATGTAAAAAAAAGGTGAAATTTTTTTTCTCTTTTTGAGTCATACCCAGCGATGCTCAGGGGTTATTCCTGGCTCTGCACTCAGAAATTACTCCTGGCTCTGCTCAGGGGAACTATGAGGGATGCCAAGGATCAAACCTGAATCAACTACATGCAAGGCAAACACTGTACCTGATGAACTATTGCTCTGGCCCCTGAAATAAGTTTTTGACAGCTTATCTCAATACCCAAAATAGTGTTTCAGCATGTGGCATTAGCCTCCCTTCGGGTTCTTTTGGCAGCCAGGTTGGGGGCGGGTGTTTCGTTTTTTTTGGGAGGGAGCCACTCCTGGTGATACTCAAGGGTTACTCCTGGCTCTTCACTCAGTAATTACTCCTGATCCTGGTGGTGCTCGGGGTACCATATGGGATGCCAGGGAATGAAGCTGGGTTGGCTGCATGCAAGGCAAATGCCCTACCCTCTGCTGTTCTATCTCTCCAGCCCAGCCCCCTTTCAAGTTCTTAGCCATGTCTGTTGTATTGCACAGTGAAACACTACACACACACACACACACACACACACACACACACACACACACATACACACACACACACACATACACACACATACACACACATACACACACACTTGCTTTTTGGGTCACACCCAGTGATGCACAGGGTTACTCCTAGCTCTGCACTCAGGCGACCATATAGTATGCTGGGACTCGAACCCTGGTTGGCCGTGTGCAAGACAAATGCCCTACCCACTGTGCTATCACTCCAACCCCAGTGAAACACTATATTAAGTGGCCATTAGGAATTGCCCTTTTTTCTTCAGCATGATTTTGGCCTTACAGGGATCTCATCTCATTTCCGTAATGTAAGCATGATTCTAACCTGTTGTCTCTGAAAAGAAATTCCTTGACCTATTTTCCACTCTGCTGGTATATAAAAGCCTTTTTAGAAAGTTTAAGTTTAGCCATGTGCCTGGTGTCAGCTCCTCTTCAGCCTTCCCCCCCCCCTGCCCCGGCTTTTTGGGTCACACCTGTTGATGCTCAGGGGTTATTCCTGGCTCTGCACTCAGAATCACTCCTGGGGGTGCTCAGGGGACCGACATGGAATGCCGGGATCAAACCTGGGTTAATTGTAAGCAAGGCAAGCACCCTCCTGCTATACTGTTGCTCTGGCCCTTATGCCATTTTTTATTTTTATTATTATTATTATTTTTTTGCTTTTTGGGTCACACCCGGCGATGCACAGGGGTTACTCCTGGTTCTACACTCAGGAATTACCCCTGGCGGTGCTCAGGGGACCATATGGGATGCTGGGATTCGAACCCGGGTCAGCCGCATGCAAGGCAAACGTCCTACCCGCTGTGCTATCGCTCCAGCCCCTATGCCAATTTTTTAAATGGCACATAAAAGCAGAATCAAGTTGGGGGCTTCCTTTATGCAAGGCATGTTCTTTACCTCTTGAGACACATCTCTTGGCCAGTGTTTTTGGTGAGGAGTATATTCTTTCTCTCTCTCCCTCTCTCCCTCTCCCCCTCTCACAATCTCCCACTTCGGTCCTCCTCCCTCCCTCCCCCCTTCTTCTCCCCGTGCCCCTCTCCCCTCTTCCTCTTCTTTCTTTTCTCTTTCTTCTCTCTCCCCTCTCTCACCATTCCTGGTGTAGCTTGGTGGACCATAAGGGTGCCGGGGATAGAACCCAGGTCAGCTACATGTAATAATTGTTTTGGGCTTTGGGGAACACTCAGTTGTGCTCAGGGGTACTTCCGCTCTGTTTTGGGGACCATTTGTGGTACAGGGATCAAACCTGAACCCCTCATACAAAGCATGTCCTCAGCCATTGAATTATCCTTCTAGCCCCACTCTGTTTTAAGTGTCACTTTAATCAATACAGCTAGTTACCTTCTGTGTAATTTTCTCCCTCAGTGCTTGAAAATAATTATTCTTTCCTATTGTTTTTGCTTCGTGCATTTTCTTGCTTACTAAACACCTAGTTTTCTTTTGAATTATAAGATATTCACAACTTCTTCACTTGGAGACTATCAGTTCATTACTGCGTGCAGGATGAATGAGGAGATTAAAAAATGAGGGGGTGGGGGCTGGAGAGATAGTACAGCAGGGAAGGTGTTTGTTTGCCTTTTATGCGACTTGCCTGGGTTCAATCTCCAGCATCCTATATCATCCCTGAGCAGAGCCAGGAGTAGGCCCTGAGTATAACAGTATAAAAAAACCCACCAAAAAAAAAAAGTGGGGGGGGGGGCAGAGAGATAGTGCTGCAGGTAAAGCTTTGCATGTGACCATCCCGAGATTGATCTCTGATATTCCATATGGTCCCCTGGCTTTGATCCCCGACATCCCATATGGATGACCCCTGAGTGCAGAGCCAGGAGTAAGTCCTGAGTACCACCAGGAGTGGCCCAGAAAGAGAAAAGAATTCTAGGCATCTTTTTGTTGTTTCAATTTTGGTTTTTGGGCCACACCCAGTGGTTCTCAGGAGCTACTCCTGGATCCATGCTTGGGAGTCACTCCTCATGGTGCTCTGGGGACCATTTGGTGCCAGAGAATAGAACCAGGTCTCTTGCGTGCAGAGCTTATGCTCACCTCATCAAGCTGCTCTCTGACCCTTAAAATGTGTCCTCAGATGATTCTTCTGCATAGTGAGAGTTGAAACCCACTAAAATAAAACCATTAGTGATGCTCTTGTCAGAATCCAGGACCACTGGGGCCCAGAGCAACAGTATAGCAGGTAAGGTGCTTGCAAGCGACTGACCAGCTACAATCCCAGCATCCCATATGATCTCCTGAATGCCTCCAGGAGTTATTTTTGAGTGCAGAGCCAGGAGTAATCCCTGAGCATCGCTGGGTGTAGCCCAAACCACCAACTCCAACCCTGCCCCACCCCACCAAAAAAAAAAAAGGCAAAATAGAAACCAGGACCACAGAGTGGAGTATAGGCTGATGAGACCCAGAAGGGATAGGTTCAATAAGGGACTGGAGAATTACTGAAAGTATTTGAGATAGGAAATTAGACTTTGTTCGATTGGAACTTAGTATATATATTAAATAGGCACATGCAGAATCTCGCACAGCAGAGCCTGGCAAGCTATTCATGGCGTATTTGATATGCCAAGAACAGTAACAATAATGGGCCTCATTCCCCTGGCCCTGAATGTGATAGGGACGAATGCCACATTACTGGCGCCCGCTTAAGCAAACCGATGAGTAACGGGATAACAGTGATACATATGTATGCATAAGTATGTATATATAATTAATGAGTCATGACAAGGTATATGGCTTAGTACTTATACCTTGCATGCATGAGACCTGGGTTTGATTCCCAGTGCTTCTTGTTGTGGGGAGGGGTTTTGGGGCCATGTCCAGTAGCACTCAGGGCCTCCCCATGGTTCTGTGTGCTCAGGGGTCACTGCTGATGGTGTTTCGGGACCATATGTTATGCCTGGGATAGAATCAGGGCCAGCTATGTTCAAGGCAAGCTCCTTACCCCTGTATTGTCTCCACATTCATCTCCTCCAAGTTCTTACTTTGCTGTTGTCTAGGCTTGGAGACCTAGCTCAACAGGCAGAGTGCATGCTTTGCGTGCTGGAGGCCCAGGTATGGACCAAGTGGTCCCACAAACACTACTACTCGTGGCCATGAAACAAAAAATCAGTATTTGTGTACAGTTCCATATGTACTGAAAGCTTTTTTAAAGTTACCTTCTTCGTGAAGCAAAATTTTTTCTCTTAAAGGAAATTTTAGAGATGTGAGGGGAGAGAGAGAGATAATGTGTTCAAAGGGAACAGAGACTTCTCCAGAGTGGAAAAAAAACAGAAATTGGGGGGTGGGGGGGTTGTTTTTAGGGCCAAATAGTAAATACTTTTTTTTTGTTTGTTTTTGCTTTTTTTTGGGGGGGGGGTCACACCCAGCAATGCTCAGGGGTTACTCCTGGCTTTGCACTCAGGAATTACTCCTGGCGGTGCTTGGGGGACCATATGGGATGCCGGGGATCGAACCCGGGTCGGCCGCGTGCAAGGCAAACGCCCTACCCGCTGTGCTATTGCTCCGGCCCTAAATAGTAAATACTTTTAAGTTTATAAGCCATTATATATAAGCTAAGTGGACATAGCTATATTCTATTTTTTGTTTGTTTGTTTAGCTTTTTAGTTAGATATATTTTAGTTTGCACTGGAATGGCCTGGAACAAATGATTTGCTGAAATGCAGGCAGCCAGGGACCAGAGCAATAGTACATTGGGTAGGGCACTTGCCTCACTCATGCCTTACTCGTGACTGACCTGGGTTCCATCCCTGGTATCCCACATGGTTCCCTGAGCACCACCCGGTGTGATGCCTGTCATAAAAAGAAAATGCAGTGATAGTACGGTGGATAGGGCATTTGCCTTCCATGCGGCCGACCCAGGTTCGGTCCCCAGCATCCCATATGATCCCCAAGCACTGCTGGGAGTAATTGCTGGGAGTAATTCCTAAGTGCAGAGCCAGGAGTAACCCTTAAGCATCTCTGGGTGGGACCCAAAAAGCGGGGGGGGGATGGGGAGAGAAAGAAAATGCAAGAGTCCAAGTTCAACCCCTTGCACTACATGATCCCCCAAGCAATCGGAGTGATCTGTGAGCACTGCTGGGTGTGACCCCCAAAACCAAGATACCTATAGATAAAAAGTTTTTTTTTATATAACCCAGCAGGTCTAGAGTACTGTCATTTAGGCATGTGGTGCTAACTTAATCATAAAAGCTCTATAGTTAGATGTGACCAGTGGTTACCAGATTGATCAATGGATATCTTTATTGAGAACTCTAGACTTTATTCTACTGTGGAGGTATGTCTTGTCCCAGATAGTTTACACTTTGAGGACAAAGATTATTATTTTTCTCCTCAGGCTTTATTTATTTGATTTTGGGGCCACATCCAGCCGTGCTCAGGGGTTACTCCTGGCTCTGCACTTAGGAATCATTGCTTGGTGGTCTTGGGGGACCATATGGGATGCTGGGATAGTACCCGAATTATTGGCTGTACACAGGATAAGTACCCACTGGACTATCTCTCCGGCCCCATGAAGGCTAAGATTTATTATTATTATTATTATTATTATTATTATTATTATTATTATTATTTGCTCTTTGGGTCACACCTTGCGATGCATAGGGGTTATTCCTGGCTCATGGCTCATGCACTCAGGAATTACTCCTGGCGGTGCTTGAGGGACCATATGGGATGCTGGGAATCGAACCCGGGTTGGCCGCGTGCAAGGCAAATGCCCTACCCGCTGTGCTATGGCTCCAGCCCCAGGTTAAGATTATTTTTAAATAAACTTCCCACTGTGCCTAAAGTTCTTTTTGTGTTAAAAATCTAAGTAATTTGAATTTTGCTTTTCTTTTGCATGTGCCATTAGGCCAAACAACATGTAAAAGGGTGCTATGTTGTTTAATCTGGCATTTTATTTATTTATGTATGTATGTATATATGTATTTATTGCTTTTTGGGTCACACCCGGTGATGCACAGGGGTTACTCCTGGCTCTGCACTCAGGAATTACTCCTGGCGGTGCTGGGATTCGAACCCGGGTTCGCCGCTTGCAAGGCAACGCCCTACCCGCTGTGCTGTCGCTCCAGCCCCATTTTATTTTTTAGTGTTCTGGTTTGGGGGCCATACCCAGCTCTGCTCTGGGATTACTGCTGGCTCTGTGTTCAGGGATCACTCCTGGCAGGCTTGAGGGACTGTGTGGGCTGCTGGGGATTGAACCCAGTTCGCCGGGTGCAAGGCAAATACCCTACCTGCTCTCCTAATGCTCTGGCCCTGACTCTGGCATTTTTAAAATAAGAGCCTCCCTTGGGTTTCACAAAAGATGAAATTACTGCCTTAGTGCATGAGTTAGCTGGTGGGCGGATAGTTGTTTTGTTTCCGATAACCAGATCTCTCTTTCCAGGCCTCTACTATGTGGACAGTGAAGGCAACCGGATCTCAGGGGTCACCTTCTCTGTCGGCTCCGGCTCTGTGTATGCTTATGGGGTCATGGATCGGGGCTATTCCTACGACATGGAAGTGGAGCATGCCTATGACCTGGCCCGCCGAGCCATCTACCAAGCCACCTACAGAGATGCTTACTCAGGAGGTTCGGTCAACCTCTACCACGTCCGGGAGGATGGCTGGATCCGAGTCTCCAGTGACAACGTAGCTGACCTGCATGACAAGTACAGTGGGTCTGCCCACTGAAGGAGGGTGGATGTGGCCACTTGCATTCACCCCTTGGGCTGACTTGGTTAATACGAGTCCAGCACCCCGTTCCATCGTGGCTAGGCCCCGAATTGTATCGGTCATTATATTTTTTAAAGCTCTGGAGCATTGACCTCTGCCTGTTACCAATTACTGAGTTGCTCCGGAGCTGATTTCTTGTTTAACTCTCTTGGTTGTTAACATTACACTACTCAACCTCAGCCTGTGTGTTGTGTCTTTCGTCCACACTGTCCCTCCTCCAAGCACTTTGCAGTCAAATAAGCCGGGGCAGTGGGAGGGAAGTGACTGTAATTACAGGAAACAGTGGTGTGAAGACATTGTCTAGTGAATACATTAACGTCCCCACTCATGAAGCTAATAATAAAGGAGAGGAAGGAGAGAGGCAGGGAGGAGGGAGCCCTTCCCGATGCTGTTTGCAGAGAGATGAAGAGTTGATGAGGTGGAAAGATGCACAGGCCTGTACCACGCGGCGCTGTGGAGAAAAAAGCTCTCACCCTCCGGTGGGGGGTGGCTGGGGAGGCTGGCGGCCTTATGCACAGCAGGAGCATGAATGAGTATACCTTTTTTTTGGGGGGGAGGGGGCTCCCCAGGAGCACTTTGAGCCCAGGGTCACTCCTGACACTCCTAGATCTGGTGGTACCGGTGTAGGTCTGAGGGTTTGGTGTGGGGGAGCCCACTCTGCCGTGTGTGCGGGCTTCGGGGATGGCAGGGGTCGGACTTGCAGTTCTTGGGGTCAAACTCAGGGCTTCACAAGCCAGTTATGCCCACCACACCTGCGACCTCTCTCCCCTGCTTCCAAGGGGGTAAGTCTTGAATTGGGAAGGGAGGCTAGGACCCTGGCAGTGGACAGGACAAAGAGATGGCTGTGGGAGCAGTAATGACCCTGAACTTGGTCGTCCTTGCCCTGCTGGTCTCCCACCGGGGATGTTGGTGGACTCAGCTCCCAGGCAGGAAGCAGCCCAGAATTGTCACTGAAATGTGTGCGTGGGGAGAGTCCCTGCTGAGAGTGGAGATGGCTGATTTATCACACCCAGCGCTGGGGAGGCTTGGGGGGTGGGCTCCCAAGCTATGATGGCAGCAGATGGCAAGGCCTTCTGTTAAAAAAGACTGGAGAGCTAAGAAAGGTGGATGGGAGAAGCCTTTAAAACACGGGAGTGGAGAAGCCTTAAAACAGCACAGTGTTAGGATGCTTCTTTGCTCTTGGCTGACCTGGGTTCAATCTCCGGCATCCCCTATGTTCCCCTGAATCCACCACGAATGATCCCTGAACACAGAGATAGGAGTAACCCCTGATACTGCTGTGTGTTGTGTTTGCCCTGACCCTTGAATAAAACCCGGGAGTGGAGGAGACCTTGTACTCCAGTCAGGACAGGTCGGTAGGGTGACACTACAGTGTTGTGTTTTGACATAGAGGAGCGATGGTGTACAGGAGTGGAGGGTGAGGCCTCCTCCCCATCCAAAAGCTCCCTTCCCTCGTGCTCCTTCCCCTCCCCCTCTGCCTCATGCAGTCTATTGATTAATGACGGCTGTCGGCCAGGAACTGATCGAGGCTTGTTAATTGCATTTGTCAAATGCAGGGAAATTGGGAATTAGTGAGATTGGAGAAGGGAGTTTGGAAAACAAATGACTCTCGTGCTGAAAGAGATTCATTTTGCTGAGAAATGCTTCTGGAGCCCCTGGAGTCTGGGAGCTGCTAGCATCAACCTGGACCTGCTCTAGGCCAGAGCTGGCCAGGCCGT
The DNA here is from genome assembly GCF_027595985.1 of Sorex araneus. Taxonomy (NCBI): domain Eukaryota; kingdom Metazoa; phylum Chordata; class Mammalia; order Eulipotyphla; family Soricidae; genus Sorex; species Sorex araneus. The sequence goes on from NC_073304.1 coordinate 74,303,420, forward strand.
ATGGCCCTCTGTTACGTGTAGCCATTGGCAAGGATAGCTTGTATAGGGGCCACAGGTTCGATTCTCTTGCTCACCACCTAGGACAGTGGTTTGCAGAGCTTTTGAAAAACAGAAACATTGCAGCCTGTAGAGATTGTACAGGGGTGAAGGCATTTGCCTTCCATGCAGCTGACAGCCAACTCTGCTATAATAGCCAGCACCACATGGTCCCCCAGGCACCCCTGGGAGTGACCCTTAAGCTCAGGGTCCAGAGTAGCCCCTGAGTACCCCTGAGGCCCAGACCCCCACCTCCACACCCCGAAAAATGAACTTTATAAGAAAAATGAACACTTAGAAACCCCAACACCAGGGGCTAGCTAGAGAGATAATACAGTGGTTAGGGTTCTTGCCCTACACGTAGCTGACCTAGTTTTGGTACCTTGCACCACATATGGTCAGTGCCCTGAGACCTGTCATGAGTGGTTTTTTTTTTCTTTTTGGGTCACACCCAGCGATGCTCAGGGGTTAATCCTGGCTCTGCACTCAGGGATTACTCCTGGCGGTGCGCAGGGGACCATATGGGATGCTGGGAATCGAACCTGGATTGGCCGCGTGCAAGGCAAATTCCCTACCTGCTGTGCTATCGCTCCAGCCCCATGTCATGAGTGATCTTAAGCAAAGCCAGAAATAAGCCTTGAGCACAGCTGGGTGTAACCCCAGAATTTAAACAAAAACAAAACACACACACACAAAAACTTCAAATCATAGCTCTTTAATAAAAACTAACTTTTTAAAAAAGCTGAACACCTGAAAGAAAATTAGGTTGAAGTCAAACCGGGTACAGATTCAACCACTGAGTTCCCCTTTAGCCACTTCCCTATCCCCACCCCATGTACATATAAATTCCCTGGCACTTCTTGGAACCCTGAGGAACACAACTGCCCTAAGGAGTGTCCTTGAAGATATAAAGTTATAAGCTAGACTTTCTTTACATGACCCCAGAATGCCTAAAATTCCCTTGCCCACTTAGCCCATGAAAGAAACAAAAATCACTGCAAAGGCAAGAGACAGTGTTCGACCAGAGTGGCCTCACCCAAGTGGCTGTCCCCTGCTGAGCTCTGGTGGTTGCAGAGCTGTTTGACTCCGCTCCTCACTGAGTGTCCACTCAGGTGAGAACATGCAGGACCGTGACCCCAGGTCCCATACGCTGTTCTCATTACATCCCCTGTTCTCAGCTTCCTCTCATGGATCAGAGGAAGACTCGCTTAATGGAAGAGATCAACTTGTGGTCATTTTCTGGAAAAAGTCGGAGAAGGGAGGGAAGCTGCAGTAACTGGCCCAGGGGCCTGCGCACGGGCCCTTGTGGTTGCTTGCTGCCGAGTCTGGTAGGGAGTGGGTTTTGCCAGTGAGGCTGCGTCTGTCTCTGCTATGTGGGGATGATGGATGCTGCATAGCAGTGGAGAGATGCTGTGGAGTGGAGTGTACCAGTTCAGGGACTCCCATCAGATTCATTTCCCAGTGCAGTCCTCTTGACAAAGGATGATGGAAAAGAAATTGCCTTAAATAGCTGGAAGATTAATTTCTCCCGGCAGTTCCCAGATGTCCAAGGGACAGGGCTCTTTAAGTGATGCCTGACAATTTCTCCTCCTTCCACAGGCGACTCAGTAACACCCAAATCTGGCTCCTCTGGGTAGGTGAGGGGACTAATCTGATTAAAGAGGGAGCAAACACTCCTGGAGGTGCTTTTTCTAGCTAGCAGGGAGGGCTCTGTGTGTGGGAACATGATCTTTCAGTTGCTCCCTCTGGGTAAGGCAGGGCTGTGGGGAGTCAGCATAGGCCGGGAGGAGAATGTTCCTGAGGGCAGGTAAGAAGGTAGGTCTGGTCATAAGAGGGGAGGGGGCTGGAGCAATAGCACAGTGGGTAGGGCATTTGCCTTGCACTCGGCCGACCTGAGTTCGATTCCCAGCATCCCTTATGGTCCCTGAGCACCGCCAGGAGGAATTCCTGAGTGCAAAGCCAGGAGTAACCCCTGTGCATTGCTGGGTGTGACCCAAAAAGCCAAAAAAAAAAAAAAAAAAGAGTGGAGTGGGGGAGGGCACAGTAAAAGCAAGTGAGGACCAAAGCATTAACTTCCTTCGTATTCCTTCTGTAGGCCAATCCAGAAGGTCTCTTGATACCCCCCTCAACTAGCAAATGGGGGAACACCATATGGGGAGTGGAAGGAAATAAACCAACTGGTTCATTCTGGTCCATGGGCTCTGTATTGTCTATTAGAGGAGGTGGGATGAAAAGGGAGTGAGGTAAGAAACTGGGGACATGGCCTATCTCTGGCTCCAAAGAAAGGAAGCAGGTTGGGATAATTTCCATGAGCATATTTGATTTGTTAAGTACGGTTAGTTTTTTTTCCATTTGTTTTGGGGCCACACTCAGTGATGCTCAGGGGTTACTCCTGGTGGCGCTAAGGGGACCACATAGGATGCCGGGGATAGAACCCAAGTCCACCACGTGCAAGGCAAGCACTCTACCCGCTATACTATTGCTCTAGCCCTTTTTTGTTCTCTCATATTTGTGTGTTTTGCTTAAACTGCCCTAACGGGAGCAGATGAGCTATTTCCTGACACCAGCAGGGTGACCTGAAGACATGAGGAAGTGCTTTAGGAACTCAAATACATGCATATTGCAAACAAGCATTGCTGCTGGGCTTTCTTTTCAAAATCCTAGTGTCCCTTCAGGAAGCCAGAGTCATATTGGGAGAGCTTTCATTATAGCAAAGATTCATCACAAGTATCCTGATCAGCTGCTGCTAGCCCCTCCCAGCTGGCCCAGGCACCCTCTCGGTCCTCAGGATACACTCCCCAGGGCTTGGCCAACTTCTTGCTTCCAGGGGCTATGCCCCACTGAAGCACCATAATAAACATCATTTAGAAAATGTCCTGTTTGCAGTTGTTAGTGGGTCAGGCAGAAGAAATTTTACCCACGTCAGCTTCTTGGGTTTATTTAACCCAACTCATTTCTCCCTGAAGCTTTTTGCCTGAGCTGGGTGCCAAGCCTAACGTGGGACTTAACCCTCTACAATCTAGATTTAGTTGTCAGCTGGTGTATTTTATTTGAAAAGAAATGACACACCCTTGAGTTCGGCCTCTTCTGATGCCCGCCCACTCCTCCCCCCAACCAAGATGCTCTCAGGCAGCCCCCATCTCTCCTTTTTGCTTGTTCTCATGCTTTTGCTTTACTCTAGCTTTAAAAAAAATTTCCCTTTTCTTCTCCCTCCGCAGAATTTAAATAAAAAACAATCAATCAATAAACCAAGTGCTGCTTATGGATTTTAATGTAACGAGAAAAGGTTATCACTAGCTGCAGGGTGCCCAAAAAAGCTGGTATTACAGACGGGGAACACGGCTGGAATGAGAGAAAGCAAGCTAGAAAGAGCGAGAGACAAATGAGAGCGAGAAAGTGAACCGCCACTCCTGGGCAGCAAGAGAGACTGAACGAAACTGAGGGAGGCGTGGAGATGGATGGAGGCGCTGATGGGGAGATGGACGGGCAAATGGGGGACAGGAGAGGAGCGGAGACTCAGGAGGACAGTGATGGAGAGAGTGGGCAGACAACCGGGAGGAAGCAAGTGGCTAGAAGCTATTGCACAGTGAAATGTGAACCCCCCTCCTCCCCACACCGAGACAGACCGTCTGTCCTGTCATCAACCATGAACAGGCACCTCTGTGTGCCCTGCCCCACCACAGTCGCTCACATTCCGCAAGAATCTTGCCTCTTCTCTACCACTTGTGCAAGGCTGCATTCTTAAAATCACTTTCTTAGCCTAGCCTGGCCAGAGAAAGAGCAAGGATCACTCTCATAAAGGGAACAGGGTCCAGGGCTGGAGCCATACTGAAGCACAGTGGGGAAGGCATTTGCCTTGCATAGGGCCAACTAGGGAACAACATCGCACATGGTCCCCCAGACCCCACCAGGAGTGATCCCTGAACACAGAGCCAGAGGTAATACCCTGAGCACAGCCGGGTATTGACTGATGCCCGCCCACTCCTTGTTATGACTCCAAAACAAAAATATAACATTAAGCTACTTTATGAAAAGCAGTTTTGAAGGGGCTGGAGCAATAGCACAGCGGGTAGGGCATTTGCCTTGCACACGGCTGACCCGAGTTCGATTCCCAGAATCCCATATGGTCCCCTGAGCACCTCCAGGGGTAATTCCTGAGTGCAGAGCCAGGAATAATGCCTGTATATCGCCGGGTGTGACCCAAAAAGAAAAAAAAAAAAAAGGCAGTTTTTTAGGCTAGAGAGATAGCAGTGAGTAAAGCACTTGCCTTGCATATGGCCAACCCTATTTGGCCAACCCCATTTAGATGTTTGGCACTGCATGCATTCCACCAAGCACCACCAGGAGTAACCTTGAACATAGCTGGGTATAGCCCAACACCCCCACCCCCACCCCCACCACACACACCACCGGGGGGAAAAAAAGTTAGTGAGATAGAATAAGGGTTAGGCACTTGCCTTGCATGCAGCTGACTCCAACCCCTGGCACTGCATGGTCCCCAAGCACAGCTGGGAGCACTCCCAAGCAGAGAACCAGGAGTAGCATCTGAGCACTGCACTATGCCAAGTGGTTACATTTTATAAAGAAAGATACTTGGACCCCCAGGTGCAGGGCAGTGGAGATGGCTCAAGGCATAGTGTATGAGCTTTGCATGCATAATTAAGCATCCTAGAGATCCCTACCACCATCCTGGGCACCAAGCCAGGAGTAGCCCCCCAAGCACCACCAGTTGTGATCCCAAAACCAAAATACAAAACAAAATCAAGGATTGAGAGAGAGAGTAGAAGGGATAAGGTGCTTAGCCTGCAGGCAGCCAAGACTAACATACTTCAGAGAAAATGGCCCCCTGAGCATAGCCACGAGCCATGCCTGAGCACAGAACAAGCAAGTCCAGAGCACCATAGCAAGGGGTGACCCCAAAACAGAACAAAAACAAAACCCAAATCAAATCTTCCCTCATACCTGCTATGACAGAAACTTCTCTCTGCCTCTTCTTGAGCGCTGTTCTCAGTAGGCCTTCCTTCCGTCTCTTTCCCTCTGAGTCTCTTGCCTCTTTCTGGAACCTCTTTCCTCTCTCCCACTCTCAGCTCTGCCAAACTCTTCCCTCTCCAGCGCCTCGGAGGACACCCTCTCATTGGCTCTGGGGTCTCCTTCCACTCGGATTGTCAAACATTCCTGGAGATGTTAATGCATGACTATCAGGAGCAGTGTCCAGACTGGGGGGAGCAGTACAGGGGTGGGGGGAGGGGAGTTGGGTTCACTGCCTAGGAAAAGCCTAGGCAAGCCCCTCTGGGATCCCACTGAACAGAACCAGCTTCAATCAGAATCTGCTCCACTCAAAGCCCCATAAGCAGCTTTCCTCAATTCACATGTCACTTGCAAAATTTAATATTTGAAATCTCAAAGTTTAGAATTAAAATGCTAAATTGGGGGGGGTTGCTGGAGAGATAGTTCAGTGGTAGGTAGCTTGCCTTGCACACAGGAAACCCAACTTTAGTCCCCAGCTCCCTGTATGATCCCTGAGTCCTACCTGGATGACCTCTGAGCACAGAGCCAGGAACAAGCCCTGAGCACCACCAGGTGTGACTTACCCCACCACCACCAACAACAATAACAGAAAGGTAAACTTGGGGTCTGAAGATAGTTCAGTGACTAAGGCACCTGAGGTTGCAAGTCTGGTCCCTAGTGAAACCATATGCATCAAACGTGGTACCGGCAGCTGCACCGTCGGGAGCCCCACAGTGTCATAACAGAGTGAGTGATCTCTACACAGCTAGAGATAGGTCAGCCAGGTGTACTTTTTTCTTTCTTTTTGGGTCACACCCAGTGATGCACAGGGGTTACTCCTGGTTTTACACTCAGGAATTACTCCTGGTGGTGCTCGGGGGACCATATGGGATGCTGGGAATCGAACCCAGGTTGGCCGCGTGCAAGGCAAACGCCCTACCCGCTGTACTATCACTTCAGCGTCCGGCCAGGTATACTTTAGTACCAAAACTAAAATGTGGGACCTCAGCAGGTACCACAAGTAAAGACATGTTGTGGGGCTAGAGCGATAGCACAGTAAATAGGGCGTTTGCCTTGCACGAGGCCGGCCCAGGTTCGATTCCCAGCATCCCATATGGTTCCCTGAACACCGCCAGGAGTAATTTCTGAGTGCAGAGCCAGGAGTAACCCCTGTGCATCACCAGGTGTGACCCAAAAACCAAAAACAAACAAACAAACAAACAAAAAAACAAGTAAAGACATGTGGGTACCACGATCAGTGTGTAACCCTGGGCATTGCAGCAGCAGCAACAGCAATAACAAGGACTAGCGGAAGGGGGTAGGAGAGAAAAGATTCCCCTATGGCCATAAGGAAGGGAGGGAAAGAAATGGCTTTTCCAAATTAACTCTGACCTTTGTAGAAATAGACTCAGAATTATCAACAGAACCGTCAGGCTGAGAGAGCTCCAAGGGCTGGGCACAGGCCAGAGGCCTGGGGTGAGCACCGCACAGGGACCCTGTAACCACGTGTTCCCCAAGCTTAGAGCTGGGAGTAGCCCTCACCCCCCTGCAGGCCTGGCCCCAAGACAATCAAAGCAAAATAAAGAGATAGATGAGAACATACCCCAGGGGGTGCTCATGGAGGTTACAGCTGCCTATTGATGATCAGTTTATCTTTCAGGGACTCAGAACAAGACAGCAGGATGGTAACAGAGCGAGGCAGGGTGGCTTTCCATCAAGGCAGGGTACTGAATGGGAAAGAGTCAGCAGCCCAGTAGCCCCGGATTCAGGTTCCGACTCCCCTATTTTAATGAGCTGAGTGGCCTTGAGGTAAGTCACCTTTCCTCTCAGTCTATTTTCTCATCCGAAAGAGGAGAGTATAATAGTGTTCATCTCATAGAATTGATTAAATAAGAGTGCCTTGAAGCAAGTAAACCCTCAGTAAATAGTTATAATAATCATTGTCAGGCGAGGGATGTGGCTTGGTGATAGAGCACTTGCTTGGCAAGTGTGAGGTCTTTTAAGTCTGGTCCCTAGCACTGCAAAGATACAGAAAAAAAACTGTTAACAATTCTGTTGGGGATGGGGGTGAGAGCAATAGTACAGCGGGTAGAGAATTTGCCTTGCTGGTGTCTGACCCAGGTTCGGTCTCTGGCATCCCATAGGGTTGGACCCCTAGGCACTGCCAGGAGTAATTCCTGAGTGCAGAGCCAGGAGTAACCTCTGAGCATCACTGGGTGTTACTCCAGAAAGCAAAACAAAAGAGTATTATTTCTTTATCTCTCAGCAATAAAGACATTATAGCCAAAAGAAAACCCATAGATAAAAAAAAAACAACAACAACACCTTTTTAGGGCTGGAGCGATAGCACAGTGGGTAGGGCGTTTGCCTTGCACACGGCGGACCTGGGTTTGATTCCCAGCATCCCATATGGTCCCCTGAGCACCACCAGGGGTAGTTCCTGAGTGCAGAGCCAGGAGTAACCCCTGTGCATCCCTGAGTGTGACCCAAAAAGCAAAAGCAAAAAAAAAAAAACAAAACACCTTTATTGGGGGGGAGGCACGCCTGACAGTGCTCAGGGCCTGCTGCTAGCTCTGTATTTAAGGCCCACTCCTGGCAGGGTTCATGGAACCACATGGAGTGCCAGGATATGGCAAGCACCTAACCCACTGTACTATCTCTCCAGCCCCAGCCATTGTTTTTTTTTTTTGCTTTTTTTTTGGGGTCACACCCGGCAATGCGCAGGGGTTACTCCTGGCCCTGCACCCAGGAATTACTCCTGGCGGTGCTCAGGGGACCATATGGGATGCTGGGGATCGAACCCAGGTTGGTCTCGTGCAAGGCAAACGCCCTACCCACTGTGCTATTGCTCCAGCCCCCCAGCCATTGGTTTTTGATAGAAAGCATGTTGTGTGTGTGGGAAAAGCACCAGAAAATCTACAATCCTTAGGGAGGCAGAGACTAATGCTCAGAAGTTTAAGTCCTGCGTTTGCAAGCAGGAGTCCCATCCCTGAGGGCTCCTGCACGCACCAAGCACAATCCTAGAGTCTCTGCTCTTTTCTTTATTTGGTTTTTTTTGTGCCACGATTGACTTAGAGATTATTCTCGGCTCAGGGCTCAGGGGTCACTGCTGGTGGTGCTGGGAATGTGTGTGTGTGTGTGTGTGTGTGTGTGTGTGTGTGTGTGTGTGTGCCATGCAGTCAGTGTTGGGGATTGAACACCCAGGTCTCCTTTAGACAACTCTGGCTAACACAGCTCTGCTGTCGAGAATTCCTGGCATCGCAAGCAATTTCCCACTGTAATTTGAGTCAAACATGTGTGAGATCTGGAATGAAAAAGACTGTGACATCCTAGTAAGCTCAGTCATCATCTATATACAATATCACTTGGCTGAGAGTGTGACCCCGGTGAGCTCTCTGAGATTCTCATACAACCACTATACGAGAGAATAACACAACTGAAGGATGCAAGCCAGCCCTAGTGTGGCCAAGGATGTCTTGAAACCTAAGGAAGCACCCCTAACTGACTGTGGGCTCACCACAACCCAGTGTGTGTGCCACATGCCCCCTGTCTCCCATCACAACATCCATGGACACAGAGGGTGTGGTGGGGAGCAGCCGAAGATGGAGCTGGGAGGCTGGAGTGATTGTACAGCGGGTAGGGCGTTTGCCTTGCATGTGGCTGACCCGGGTTCGATTCCCAGCATCCCATATGGTCCCCTGAGCACCGCCAGGAGGAATTCCTGAGTGCAAAGCCAAGAGTAACCCCTGTGCATCGCCGAGTGTGACTCAAAAAGCAAAAAAAAAAAAAAAAGAATGTCAACTCATTTTCAGGTAAAAGCCTGCATGCTGCTTGGATAACGAAAACAGGGGAGCCAGCAGGCCTTTCTACTGCAACCTTGAACCTTGAGAGCCAGAGGTGGACACTGGGGGGCTGATAAAATAGCTGGCTTGGGGGGTTCAGATTTGCCAACTGTTAGCTGTGGGGCCTTGTAGTAAGTCCACTCTGACCCTTTGTTTTTCATGAAATGGAGGTGCTGCTCATCTGCCCTTCTAATACGAGTACAAACAAATTATCTCATTTCCTATGTTTCAGTTATCACGTTCAATTTCCCCCAATTATCTTGCTAATATCTATTATAGGCTTTTTTTCCCAGGCCCAGAGCCAATCAAGGATCACACTTAGCATTTAGCTCTTCTTGCCTCTTTCTTGTCCTTTAATTTGAAACTGTTCTCCCACCTTAGTGTGTAGCTCCATTATATTGATATTTTGAAAGTGTTCGGGTCATTTGTCTTGTTGGGTGTTGTGAGGATGAAATTCGACAGTATTTTTTTTTTTCATTTTATTGAATCACTGTGAGACAGTTATAAGCGTTCATGTTTGGGTTACAATCACACAATGATCAAACACCCATCCCTCCACCAGTGCACATTCCCCACCACCAATATCCCGGGTATACCCCCCCCCCTTTCCCACCCTCCGCCTGCCTCCATGGCAGACAATATTCCCCATACTCTCTCTCTACTTTTGGACATTATGGTTTACAATACAGATACTGAGAATTTATCATGTTTGGTCCATTATCTACTTTCAGCATGCATCTCCCATCCTGACCGATTCCTCCAGTCATCATTTTCTTAGTGATCCCTTCTCTATTCTAGCTGCCTTCTCCCCTCTGCTCATGAGGCAGGCTTCCAGCTATGGAGCAATCTTTCGGGCCCTTGTATCAACTGGAAATTGGACAGTATTTTTAAGAACTGTGCTGTTGAACCAGTGTGACCAAGTAGTTAACTAGGGGGGAAAATCTTTCTCATTCAAAAAAAATGCATTAAAAAAATCTTTCTCATTCAAAAAAAAAATGATGGGGCAGGGTAATGGTACAAGGGGTACAAGTGCAAGACTTTCACCTTGCACTTGACTGACCCAGGATCAATCCCCGTCATCCCATATAGTCCCTGAGCCTCCCAGAAGTGATCCCTGAGCACAACCAGGTATGGCCAAAAACAAAAAAAATGGGGATGTGGTGGACACACCAGAGGGTGCGCAGGGCTTACCCCTGGCTCTATGCTCAGGGGTCACTTTTAGCAGTGCCCAGGGGACCTTTTGTGGTGCTGGGGATTGAACCCTGGTTTGACCACATGTAAAATAAGTGTCTTACCAGCTGTACTCTCTCTCCAGGCCCAATTTCCCTCATTTAGTTATTAAATGTATTTCCTCATTGCTTACTGAGCACAATTACTGAGCACAATTACATCAGCTGCTGTAAAAAGAGGGAAAAGGCAGAGTAGTTCTTTTCTTTCTGTGGGGGCACATCCAGCAGTCCTCGGGGATCACTTCTGAGCATCGCTATGGTACTGGGGATTGAGTCACTGACCCACAACATTCAAAGCAAGCCCCCAACCCACTGCATTATTGCTTAGGCCCCAGCAGAACAGTTCCTGGGCACATCACCTAGGAGTCACTCCAAGCACTAGAGAAGAAATAGCCTCTGAGCACTTCCTGATGTAGCACCAAAAGTGAAAAAACCCAGCAACAGTTCTTTTTTTGCTTGTGGGCCACACCTAGCAGTGCTCAGGACTCACTTCTGGTTGGGCTCAGGGGACCATATGGGGTGCTGTGGATCTAAGCGGTGTTCAAGGCAAACGCGTTACTTGCTATACTATCACTCTGCACCCTCCCCCCACACACACACTCCCATTTCTTTACCAGAGATGTCGCTCAATGGCAAGCACATACCTTGCATGCATGATGAGACCTGGGTTAAATTCCTGCACCACAAAACAAAATAGTTCTTGACTAAAAAAAAAAAAAAAAAAAAAGACATGAATTCTTGGCTGTAATCTAAAATACGGTTTAGACCATTTACTAGTGTGAAGTTACTTATATGTGAAACCAAGCACTGCATGCTAGTAAGAGGGAAGGAAGTAGGGTTAGGCCTGGCAATGTGGAGCTCGGTGTTCCCGCCCCCACCCTGGAAGAGCAAGGAAGTGGTCAAACAGTGTGGGCTGAACTGAAGTAGGATCTGAACTGGCTGACCAGAGGAGACAGACATTATTCCCTGAGGACAAGGAGTGACCCCTGAGTGATCCTTTGACCAAAGAATAATATCTGTATATGAGGAGAGGATGGAGGAAAAATAGCTGAAGGGCTAGGGGTGAGTGATTAAAAATTCATATATAGGTGGGGCTGGAGCGTTAGTATAGTGGGTTGGGTGGTTTGCCTTGCACACAGCTGATCCGATCCTCAGCAACTCATTTGGTCCCCCTGAACACCGAAAGGAGCAATTCCTGAGTGTAGAGCCAGGAATAACCCCTGAATATTGCTGGGTATGACTCAAAAAACTAACTAAATAAACAAAATTCATATGTAGGGGCCTGAGCAACAATAGTACAGTGAGTGGGTAGGGCATTTGCAGTACCCCACCTGTATTAAAACCTAGGCATCCCATATGGTCCCCTGAGCACTCATAATTCCTGAGTGCAGAGCCAGGACCAAGCCCTGAGAATCTCTGGATGTGTGACCTTCCCACCCCCAAAAACATTCCTGTGTAACTGGGGTGAGAGAGATAGCAGAGGGGTTAAGACATTTGTCTTGCATGACCCTGGAATTCCTTTGTACCACCCCTGAGCACAGGGCCAGGAGTAAGTCCCCAGCATCCTCAGTTGTGGTCCCCGAAAGTCTGAAACACACCAAAATCCTGTAAAATTCAAGTGTGATCAAACTAGGTTTCAAATGGAAAAGGGGAACCCTTTTAGAGCCCTTGAGAGCATATTCTTAGTCCAAAGAGGAAAATTGTGACTCATGCTCAGCAAACAAGCCCCAAAGTGTAAAACTACTTTCACCTGAAACATGTCCCGTAGCGTCCCCTCCGTGCGTGTTTATTTAAAAGGCGGGCGTGTTGGGCAGCAGACGTGACCCAGAGACACTCCACCTGGAAAATCACGAGCTGGGGCTCACGCACCTAGTCCTTGATGCTTAAGCCGGCTTCAGAATTTTACTAATTAACCAAGTTGAGCAAACTGTCGGACGGAACTCGCTCACTGTGTTATTTATATACTGGGGTGGTGTCTGGGGCCTCCTCTTTTCGCCGAGGGAAAACACCTAGGGACCGGGAGAAGAGCGGGCGGGGCGAGCGAGCACGCGGGGCCGAGTCCGGTCGGGCGTCGGGCGGCCCCCAGGGGCCCCCCGGGGCCCGAGCCTCGGGCGCGGCGCGTGTGCTCGCGGGCGGGGCGGCCCGCGGCCGGCGGCGGCCAATCGGGGCGGGCGTCCGGGGCGGGGCGGGGTTTGCCGGCTGCGGCGCCGCGCGTCCTCCTTTTTGCACACACACGAATACAAAGAGCCATACGACCTTCGGGTATCCTTTTTCCATTTTTTTCCTCCTTAATCTTGTGTGTGTCTTCCAAAAAAATTTTTAAAAATTGAGATCTGTAGCCGTGCTGGGGTGAGGAAACTGTGGCTAAGGGGGATGTGCGCTTTTCCCCTCCCCTCCCCGTTTCTTTTTCTGTCTTCTCCTTCCTCTTTCTTTTTTTTTTTTTTTCCTGGTCAAGGTTTTAAACATACCAAGAAATTGAGCGGCCCGGATGGCCGTGTACAACAGTTTCCTGAAAGCTAGATGTATAGAGGTGTATTTTTTTTTCTTTTTCTTTTTGCGATCCCATTTTAAGAACTGGTGAATTTTTGTGGTCGAGGGCTATTTTAAAAGGTAGCTGCTTGGGAAGTTTCTATCTCTCCTGAGTGAATATCCGCCACGGGCACCGTGGAAGGAAGCGATCTTTGAGACTCCCTCGCAAAGCTGTTTGCGTGCGTTTTACACACCCTTCCCTCCCGAAACCCAACCAAGTGGCTTGAAGGTGGCAGTTGTCCCAGGCCAGAAGGTTAAAAATGTTTGGAGGTTCTACCGGAGACACTCATTTTCCCTGGGGAGGGAGGCGGGTAAAAAGCCCTTGCAGTGTGTCTTAGATTAGTTTCGTGTGTGTTTCTGGAAGCAAAGATTTTCGTCAAGGTTTCTCTGGAGGTTCTGGTCTTTGTGTATGTGTGTGTACAGTGTGTGTATATGTACCATATCAGGTTTTGTTTTCAAAAGCAATTAACCGTCGTTTTGATGTGGACCAAGTAAGCGACAGGATGTGAATTTGTTTTTCCCTTGTGATCCCCAACGTGTTCCAAACAGTTTCATGTGCAAATGAGAGTTTAGAAGAAATCCGGTGCCTTGCGTACTTTGGTTCTTTTGTTCTGTGTGCTTGTGCTGTACTTTTCTTCACTTCTAAAGGATCCTGTGTGTGAATAATTCATTGCCAGGGGACTATACGGTCCATGTGGCAACTGAGAGTAGGCAAGTTTTAAAAATCTGTGGTTCAAAGCCTTCTTTCCTGTTTTGCCTAAGTGGTTTTTATTTATTTATTTTTAAAAATTGTCTCATGTTTCTATGTACAGCTGTGTATATTTTGGCCTTTATGTCTGGTTTGGTTGGGGTGTAATTTAGAGGGGAAGTTCTACCTTGGCATTTTTATTGAGAAAATGGTCGTTTGTACTAGGTTGGGATTTGTTTGAAAAGTTCTGCAACTGGCAAAGAGGACAATAATCTAGTTAAATCCATTTCTCAAAAACTGTTCTTGGTGGTGGTGATGGGGGAGGGACCAAGGGGTGCAAAAAGCAAATAATAAACTGGAAGGGGAAGAAATGCATTTTAGTTGTCATGCGGCAGTTTTGGAGCGTCATAGAGAAAGGTCCGTGAACTAGAGGACCCAGGCTCAAAGCTCAGCGACCCCCTGTTTGAGTAGTAGTCGCATTTCAGCATTGTACTATTATCTCCTACTAAGAATCACTGGGAAATAGATTGAAATGTTTGCTGGACTGAAAGCGCAGGAAGTAGATGGGGTGATGAGGGAGAAACTGGAATGTCGTTAAGAAAAGTAGCAAGCAGGAGATTTAAAAAAAGGAATTACTGCAGAGTTCAAATTTCATTACAACAATAAGACCTCTGCATGATGATGATAATTCATTTCCATTCCTCAGCTAGGGTCCTGCCAGGGCAGTAGCTAGACGCCTAAACAAGGGGGTTTGAAATTATTTTGTAAAGGCCCAGAAATTAATCATCAAGTAGGCTGCTGGCCTTCCTGCCCCTAGCGAGTGTCCTTACTCCCATACAATGCAGGTAGACGGGTGCTGAGCCAGTGCTGCCTTAGGTGTGGATCGCTCCCTCCACAAGTTGGAACCTGCGTGGCTCCGGGACGGCCGGGTGCCAGCGACCTCCGTGATGGCGGCAGTGCGGGTGACTCGGGACGGGCGTCTCACCCCAGTCCCTTTCCGCCTCGCTGCAGAGCAGCACCTGCACGGGAAGCGCCTTCATCTGTGTTAGCTCAGTGTTTCAGAGAAGGGAGCGCTCTTCCCAGAGCGGTGCCGTCTCTGCGCCCGACTTATTCCATTTTTTTTTACCAGGGTTCATGTGCCCAAGATCCTTGCACTCATTTATTATATAGGTAGACAGATAAGCCAGAGAAAACCTCCCGCGAGTATGTCGCTGGCGTGGCCGTCCTGCCAACGCAAAATTAAGCCTAAATTCAGTTGGCTTTTCCTGGGAATCTGAGTGGACCCCCGAGATGCCACTTCTCTGAAGAGGGGAACTGCAATTGTGCTAGTGGCAGCTGAAAGGTATGGAATCAGGGCCTGCGGGAACTCAAAGCCGCCCGCCAGCAAACGTACGAAACCTTCTTGTGGCCTCTTGTGCTTATAATCGTGTACACGCCGCTTTGTCAACAGCGGGGAACTGAAAACCGAGCGAACTGCAACAACAACAGAAAAGCAAGCTAAAGATGGCGCCTGGCGGCCTTGAAAAAGCCTCGCGGTCGTGTTCCTCCCTGAAGAGGCCCCTCCCCTCCCTGCTAATTGAGTGACTGTGGATTTCAGCCAATAGCGTCCCAAGCCCTGCTCCCTCCCCGTCGTCCGGCCGCCAATCCCCGAGAGATAGGACGCGCGGGGGGCGGTGCCTGCCCTTGTGCGCGCGCCGCCGGGGTACACGGGCCGGTGCCGCTCGTCTCAGGCCCCCCGCGCGCCCTCCCTGCCGCTGAGTCAGCCGGCGCGGCGGCGCGGGGCACACGCGGTGGAACACCCCGCGGCTGCAGTGCGGCGGGAGCTCCCGCACCGCAGGAGTATGTCTGTGTGGCACGTAGCGGGCCCCGCGGCAGGCCTGCTCGACCGTGCCGCGCCCTCCGGGATCTCCCCTTTCCACCCCGGAACCTCCAGGGCACACCCTTGAAGGGTGCTCCCCGGCCGGTGTTCCCGGGCGGCTTCGAGGGTCTTGCGGAGCCCTGTGTCCCCTGCGCCATCGAGGGGGCCCTGCCGGTGCCGACTCCCGGTGCCCAGCTTGCTGTCTTTGGCGTCTGACGCTTGAGCAGCTAAGCTCGGGGTGAGGGTGGGGGTGGGGGGGCTCCTTCAGTTTCCCCAGCAGTTTAGGAAAAGTTCTTTGCGAGCGAGGCACGCCTAGATGTAAACCTACACCCGCAACGTTTCGTCCTAGCAAGTCGCGTTTTTAGCAAGTGTGTATTTAGAAGGCTGTGTCCATGCTTTTAAACCGCTTGCACTTTGACAATGCAGTTTAGGACCTCTTTCTGCCCTTGGGGGGTCTGCCTCTCCCCCCCCCCCCCCGCCACACACACACCTCTTTTTGTCTAAAAACAAGGTCTTTAATTGCAGATGGTGACTTGGGTCAGTCTTTAAAAAGTAGGAAAACGGGGGAAAAAATTAAAAAGTCAAGTAGGAAAAGTAGTTGAAGAGACCGGTATTGCGGGTAGGCGCTTTCCCTGCATACGGCTGACCTGGGTTCGGTCCCCTGAGCCTGAGGAGCAAGGAGTAAGCCCTGAGCACCGCTGGGTGTAGCCTCCAAACCAAAACAATATAAAAATAGTAAAGCGGGCCCGGGGGATGGCATAAGGGTTGAAGCGGGCGCATTTTGTGTGTGGGAACCTCAGATAGGTGCTGGCACTGCCTGATCTACGGAGCACTGAGTGGAGAGTAACCCCCGCAACGCCTATATGACCCCCAAACGGAAAAGAAAATTGTTATCTGTGGTGTGTTCACCTGGTCTGAGCTTGTTTCTCAGACCAGGATTGAGAAGTCCTCCTGAGCTGTCCTGCACGGGCTCCTGGATATTCAGGGCTGACCAGGGGCTTCCGGCAGCCACTTTCCTTTTCTCTTTTTGTGAAAGTGAAGATTATGGTCTGAATCGCTGTGCTTTCAGCAGTCACATTTCAGGGAGCCCATTGCTAGCGTGACCCTGCATGAGTTACGGGTCTCTTATAAAAACATATATCATCCCAGTGATACTATATCATACACATCTATTAAATAGTGAGAAAACTTTTTATTTTTCATATTTTGGAGGTGAACTCAGTCATGCAGAAAATTCAAACTCAGAAAAGGTAGAAAGCTAGCAAGGGAGCTGCCAAGAGTATGATATATTTAGTTCTTAAAAAATCATATGACTTGGGAGGAAAGGGATAGTTAAGATTATGGACAGTCTCACCCTGAACTGTCTGTCTAAAAAAGATGCATTTCTTTCTCTCATTCTTTTCTTCCTTCCTGCCTCTCTTTTTCTTTCGTTCTTTTTCTTTCCTTCTTTCGATCTTTCTTCATTCGCATGTATTAAAATTATGCCAATATTGAAATGACCCCAAACATACATTTATACCCGCTAAGTCCTACAACTTCCATTGTTTGTGTAGGCAACGCATCATAAGACTGAAAATGGTTTTATTGTTCAGTTCCAAAAGTTGATGATGTTTTGTAATTAGGCATGTTTTTTTTTTAGTCAATCTTAGTTTGTTTTTGCTGGGGTTGGGGGGGGGCACACCTGGTGGTCCTTAGAGCTTATTCCTGGCTCTGCACTCAGGGATCACTCTTGGCAGGATTGGGGGGGTGGGGCATTTGGTTTGCTGGGGTTTAAATCTGGTTAGCTATGTGCATTCAGGGATCACTCATGGCAGTGCTTGGGGACCATATACAGTGCCAGCAAATGAACAAGCTAGGCAAGTGCCTTAACCTTTTATTTTATCTCTCTGGTCCAGCTTTTTTGTTTTTGCCAGGCTGAGGTTTGAACCCAAGAGCCTCACACGTGCACTACCAGGGCCAGTGCACTACCTCTGAGCTAGGTCCCTGGCCCCCTCCTGTTCTTTTGTTTCTTGAACAAAAAACATGAACAAAAACATGGTTTTAAAACAAGTTAGCAGTCTGGGGCTATTGTTTTAGCCTCAGTCCTGGTAGTGCTTGAGATGGGGTGGGGAGTAGGGGGGTATGTGGTATATGGGATAAAACTCTGGACTCTGGTCTTAGTGCACTCGAAGCCTGGGCTCGAACACTGGAGCCAGATCCCCAGCCCCCATACTACTTCTTAAGGAGCATATTCACTTTTGCTAAACCCTCATTCCAGCTTGACTGTCCTCTTGTTTTTGTTTGTCAGCCCTAGCCAGTCTTTTTCAGGACATTCCATTTAGAGATGCTGTCATCGGTTGACGTGAGAAATAAATGCACATCTTCTCTGACACGCAGCTGCCTCCTCTCAACCTCCTCATTTCTGTCATTCTGTCAGTGGTCCTAGATGACCTCTAAGGTTATAATTTTTTTGCTGGGGATGGAACCCAGGGCCTCAAATGTGTGATACACAAAACATGTATTCTATCTCTTAGCTATAAACCTGGCCCAGTAATCACAAAATTGTCCCTTTTGTTTCTGGGGGGTAGAGGCCACTCCTGCTTGTGCTCAGGGGACCATGTGGTGCCGGGGATTGAACCAGGGCCTTCAGCATTCAAAGCATATGCATTCAGCCTTGTTGTTAGGTTTGGGGCCACATCCTGCAGTGCTCATACTTTTCTTTTGTTTTTGAGGCTACATATGGTTGTGTTGTGTTTAGGGTTTACTTCTGGCAATATTTAAGGGACCATCTGTGGTGCTGGGGATTAACCTCCTGTTGGCCACATGTAGAGCAAGTGCCTTAGCCATGTTGTATCTACTCAGCCCCAAGAATGATGTTTTAGGGGCTGGAGCGATAGCACAGCGGGTAGGGCCTTTGCCTTGCACGCGGCCGACCCGGGTTCGATTCCCAGCGTCCCAAATGGTCCCCTGAGCATCACCAGGAGTTAATTCCTGAGTGCAGAGCCAGGGGTAACCCCTGTGCATCGCCAGGTGTGACCCAAAAAAGCAAAAAAAAATAATGTTTTATAATTTTGTTTGTTTTGTTTATGGACCAGACTCAGTGATGCTCAGGACTTACTCCTGGCTCTGCACTCAGGAATTGCTCCCGGCAGTGCTTGGGGGACCATATGAGATGCCAGGACTTGAACCCGGGTTGGCCAAGCACAAGGCAGGTGCCCTATCTGCTGTGCTATTGCTTCAGCCCCTAGAATGATGTTTTAATATAGATAATCAATGTAATATTTTGTTCCGTTAATGTGCCCATAAATAAAGTTATGGGGATTTTGACCTTTCACTGCTATTTTGTATTGTTTTGAATTTTTAAGAAGTGCTTGGGATTAAGTCCAGGGCCTCACACTTGCAAGGCAAGTCCTTTACCACTAAGCTACATCCAAAGCCTATACATCAAGTTTTTGATTATGTGGTTTTTGTTTGTGGGCTACCTCAGCAGTACTCGGGGTAATCATGACTCAGTCTTTGGGGATTATCCCAAATGGTGCTCAGGGGAGCATACAGTGCCAGAGGTGGAACCCAGGGCTCCTGTATGCAAGACAGGTGTGTCAGCCTGTGAGCTCTCCTTGACCCTGTACAGTTTTAGTGGGATTTAGCTGTGCTCATTTGTTTGCCTATTGTCTGAGGCTGTTTTGTGCTATATTGGCAGAGTTGAGTAGTTGGACAGAAAACACAATAACTTATTCCCTTTTTTTTTTTTTTTTTTGGTTTTGGGGCCACACCCAGTGGTGCTCTGGGGACCATTTAGTGCCAAGGATTGACTGAGCCTTGGGTCTCATACAAGCAAGGCGAGCACTCATCAGATCTACATCCCTGGCCCCCTTCTCTATTGTTCTTTATATAAAAAGATTTGTAGATTTTTTTACCAAAAGTTTTCTTAACTTGGTTTTTAAAGTCCTTTCTCAACTCTTTGTATCCTGGGATAAGTTCCTTTGCTCTCGCCTTTCATAGGGACCCTGTCATTCCTGTACTGTTTGTTTTTGCATGCTTTTTTTTAAAAGCTATCCTATAACTTTATCTTATATGTTACTCAAGACTCAATTAGAAGTTTTTCTTCTACACAACCCCCTTTTCATATGATTTCATTTTGTTGATTTTTCTTGACTTTGAACTAACACCTCAGGAATTTTTCAATCTATACAATATTTTTAGGCACTTGTGTTTATTTTGCTTTGTTCTTTAGACATTCCATTCTTACGCACACTGTAAGCTTCTAGCATGTAGGAACTTTGTCTTCTTTTTGTTTGAGTACTTAGAGGTGGCAATCCATTTTGGTGACTCATTCTGAAGCGTGGCCTGACACATAAAGAATTTTTAGAAAACTTTAAGGGAAAAAAAAAACTTGTTCACCTTTTTTTTTACTGGGGACATATGTAGCTTATAAAATCAGTTTTGTTTTTTAATCACATCTACCATTTAAGTTGTTATGCTTAGGTAAATATAAGGTGAAATAATATTTCTTTGTTTCTGTGGACTCTAGCTTCTGTGTCCTTTTATTTCGATGTTTTAGAATTGTTGTTTTAGGAGCTGGAGAGATAGCACAGGGGGTAGGGCGTTTGCCTTGCACTCGGCTGACCCGGGTTCAAATCCCAGCATCCCATATGGTCCCCTGAGCACGGCCAGGGGTAATTCCTGAGTGCAGAGCCAGGAGTAACCCCTGTGCATCGCCAGGTGTGACCCCAAAAGAAAAAAAAAAGAATTGTTGTTTTAGAATTGTTGTGGACAATGGGAGGCTGGCATCTTGTCAACAATAATGTCCATGAGCTGGACTGATAGGACCGTGAGGTAGGATGTTTGCCTTACATGCGTCTGACCTAAGTTCAATACATATAGGGAACACAGTATATGTTCCCCTGAGCCCTGCCCAGAGTGATCCCTTAGCACAGAGCTAGGAATAAGCCCTGAGTACTGCCGGAGGTGGCCTCCAAACAAAAACCAAACAAGCAAATAAAATACACAAAAAGGCGATAATGTCCATAAAAAACAAAAAAAAATATTCTTGTCCACTGAACTGTCCACTTCACAGTTTTAATCAAAAGAATAATTTAAGAAAACATCTGCTTGCGGCTGGAGTGATAGCACGGCAGGTAGGGCGTTTGCTGTGCATTCGGCTGACCCAGGTTCAACTTCCAGCATCCCATATGGTCCCCCAAGCACCGCCGGGAGGAATTCCTGAATGCATGAGCCAGGAGTAACCCCTGAGCATCGCCAGGTGTGACCCAAAAAGCAAAAAAAAGAAAACATCTGTTTGTGGTGAAATGAATGTGACATTCTATTTTTATTTTCAATTTTTTTTTTGTGACATCCAGCAGTGCACTGCAGCTTCTGTGTGCTTGGGGAGTCATTCCTGGGAACAATATAGTAATGGGGATCCTGCATGCAAAGTATGTGCTAAATCTGAGCTATCTTTCTGGCCCTGAATGTGATGCTCTAAAATGGATGTAGCATTAAAAAATAAATAAATAAATAAATAAATGGATGTAGCACAAAGCAGAAAGAAATTGAGGAGCAAAGCGAACTCACAATAGTGAAATATGCTTTGCATTAAAAACTAGCAGGGTTTGGGACTGGAGTGATAGCACAGTGGGTTCGATTCCCAGCATCCCATATGGTCCCTCAAGCACCGCCGGGAGTAATTCCTGAGTGCAGAGCCAGGAGTAACCCCTGTGCATTGCTGGGTGTGACCCCCCCCCAAAAAAAAAAAAAACTAGCAGGGTTAAATATTATCCTTAGTTCACAGACAGGTTATGATAACTCAGTCAGTTGCAAACACTGTTTTCTTAGTTCCTGTCTAATTTTCATCATAGAAGGTGGTTGTTGTGTTTGGTCTTCTTTTTTTTTTTTTTAATTTTGTATCTCTACATGTTTTCTTGTAGTCTTGAATTTATTATTTCTTGGAAATCTGATATTAAATGTGGGGGGGAGTGCCCTAAGTTCTATTTCAGCCATTGTTGTTTTCTTCAAGAAATTGGGGTGAATGAAAGAAAGTTTTCAGGATTAATCGTAATAGCATTCAATTGTTTTTTTTGAGTACATTATCTGTGTGCCAGTCTTCTGTAGGTGCTTTACATATGTAGAATTGTCTCAAGAATGTTCAAAGACAGAGATCAGAACATTGGGGCACAGAATTAGAGAGATTGTACAGCTGGTAGGACACTTGGCCTTGCAAGCTGCCAACCCTAGTTTTGATCCCTGAAATCCCATGTGGTCCCCCAAGGAGTCGCACAAAAACAAATGTGACTGAGATAAGTGAATAAACTGCCCAAGTACATGTAGCTACTAAGTGTTTCAGCAGAATGAGAAGCCCCTCTGAGCCCCACTCTTCCCCACTTCTGATTCACTGCTATTTTCGACTGAAACAACTGGCAGGTCTAAAGGCCTTTGTAGGGAAGAGTAGTGAATAGGCTGACTGCAGTAGTTGGTACCCAAAAGGATACTTAGCCTGTATCCCAATTGGATGCATTTATTTTTCTCCTGAGGAGATGGGGTTGGGCCACACCCAGTGGTATTCAGGAACTATTTCTGGTTCTGTGTTCAGGAGTAACATCTGGCAGTGCTCTAGGGACCCCACAGGTGGTACTGGTGCTAGGGATTCCAAATGGGGTTGGCTGCAAGCGAGGCACATGGCTTAACCCCTGTACTCTCTCTTTGGCCCTTGTATTTATTCATTTATTCAAATGAGAGGTTTGAACTACACCCCATGGTGCTCTTGGCTCTGTGCTCAGGAATCATTCCTGGTGGTGTTCAGAGGGTTGCCTGCAGTGCAGGGGATCAAACCGATGCCTCTTCATTTCTGGGTTTGCAGATATTGAGCTCAGCTGGCAAGCGTTTGTGTATCACTCTCTACAAAATACTGTTGTTTTGGTTTTTCTCACAATATCCCTATTTCAAGCTAAACTCCTTGCATGATGTCCATTAAGAGAGAGAGAGCGAGAGGGAGAGAGGGAGGAGGAAGAGAGAAATTAAAACCCCGCAGGAGCAGTATAGACCCTTATTTAGGAAGGAAAATGATATTTAAATGATTCATTCATAAATTGACATAGGAATCGCTTCGTGCTTTCCTTTAACCTTTAGTTTTAATTTGGCTTTAACCTTTAGTTTGAGGTTTAGCCGTGCCTTCCAGTGACTCTAATGACAGAGAAGCTGTAAATGGATTTGAGTTAAGTTCCTGCAAGAAGTGAGTATCTAGCACACACAAAAAAAACATTTCTTAGATATAAGGATAGAAAGAGCAAATTAAAGACGATTCTTTAATAACCAAATGTAATTAAAGTGCATTGTCAGATTTATGTTTCAGCACCTTAGAGGCATTGATATTGTCTGTTTCTGAAATGGGATTGCTGGTTTAAAAAAACACACACTCACGCACGCACCCCAATCTCAATATATAGGAAATTCTTTTCTCCTTTTAATTGTGGTATTAGGATATAATTTACAGAATAAGATAGAAACCTATCTCTTGAGGAAATTATAAACACACTTAGGAGTTTGTCACTTACAGAGCTGCAGGCAGAAGGATCCTTTTTTCTTTAATCAAGTATCATTTAGAAAATGACAATAGGAAGTTATATAAACCAACCTTCCCACCCCTCTTCCCTCCTCCCCCTGGAGTAGTTTGGTTGCTTAATTACAGTGATTCAAAAGAAGCAGTTTGGTTGGCCACTGGTGTTCTGTCCTTTCCTTTTTTGGATTCTGGCCATGTGGACAAAGTGGCAGCACACAGCTATTTTGACATTCCTGTTGCGCCTGGCTCCACCCTCAGGGAGACTGAGAGTGGAGATGAGGGCCCAGAGGTGATTCTCTGGGTTGCCAGCTAGAGAATTCCCAGCAGAGATGGCGACCCAGGTGCAGAATGTAGCGAGCAAGGGGTTCGTGCAGCCCCAACTCACCAAAGTTCAGGCCTCCCACCCAGCATTTCATTTCCTTTCCCTCTCCATCCTGAACCTTCCTGATGGAACAGAGACTGGTGACACGTGGAAGGCAGCAGTGAGCGCTGTATTCCTTTGACTGCATCTGCATGGAAATTATAGAGAGGGTGGAACCACGGTTCTTTAGGCCAACAAAAAGTGGTATCAGTCAAAAGGAAAAAAAGATTAAACACTAGATTGAAAGTAGCAATGAATGGAATCTACTGTCTTCCTCCGACCTTGAAAAAGATAGATAACTTTTCTGTATTCTCTTCTCTGGACCTGAGTGATAAGTGTTTCTTAGAACTGTTGTGTGCATGAGATAACCTAAGCGAAGTGTTCTGAACTCATTAAAGAATTGCTAGAGAGGAATAGGAGCGATACTACAGCGGGCCAGGCTTTGGCCTTGCACTGTGCACCCCTTTCGGTCCCCTGAGCCCCACCATAGGCGAACTGTGAGTGCAGAGCCAGGAGTAAGTGCTGAGCCCCGCCAGGTGTGGCCCACAGACAACACAGCAAAACAAACAAGAGTGATGTCAAGGACGTAAGATGCAATAGTGTGATTGACAGTAAAGGCAGCGATATCTACATTTTCTTCCTTAATCTTCTGATCTTTCCAGATGCCGACGGGTGTTTTGAGGGTCCCGTCTCCGCGTTGGTGGGGTGTTCCGTGCTTGGGGGCAGGGAGAATGCCCTCTGCCCTCTGAGACTGCTCATCAGAAAGGCACCCACGCTTCCAGTCGGGTGAGTGTGACACTCGCCACACGCCGTGCTGGGGAGGCGCAGGACCTGCAGGTTGAGGGGAGACCGCCATGGACCGCCTGCTCCCTCACTACCTGCCCGTCTGCTGGCCCTGACCAGCTCCTGTGGTCACCGTCCATGAGAAAGCCAGTGAGGGAGCCAGACCAGCGCTTGCCGCCCAACTCCAGACGCCCAGGCGGGGGAGGACCCCCGTAGGAGCCATCCAGCAGCAGCAGGACCCCTGTCTCGGCATTCTGCAGGCGCTCCCCAGCCATGTCCTTCAGCGCTACCATCCTCTTCTCCCCGCCCAGCGGCAGCGAGGCCCGGTGCTGTTGCTGTGCTTGCAAGAGCGAGGCCAGCAGCGGGGGCAGCTCGGGGTCGCAGGGCGGGAACCCCCCGGGCGGCACCCCCATCACCGTCACGGGACACGGCCTCGCCGTGCAGAGCTCCGAGCAGCTGCTGCACATCATCTACCAGCGCGTGGACAAGGCCGTGGGCCTGGCCGAGGCCGCTCTGGGTCTGGCCAAGGCCAACAACGAACTGTTGAAAAGACTCCAGGAGGAAGTGGGGGAGCTGAAGCAAGGGAAAGCTCCGGCCCCCGAGGAAGAGGGGGACGAGCGGGCCCACCATGGATCCCCGCTGGACGAGCCCGGGCCGCTCAAGGAGAGCCCCGGGGCTCCCTGCAAGGCCGCGTCCACGGTGGAGGAGGAGTGTGACAGTGTGGGCAGCGGCGTCCAGGTGGTCATCGAGGAGCTGAGGCAGCTGGGGGCAGCCTCAGCCGTAGGGCCAGGACCTCTGGGCTTCCCCGGTGCCCAGAGGGACCTGCGTCTCCCTGGGTGCCCTCTGGCTGCCAGCGACGGACCCCCACTGCTCAATTCTGTGAGTACTACGCTGCGCGCCCAGAGCAGTGTCCAGCTGCCCCATGTGGTTCCTGGCCTTCCTGTCTCCTCTCGCTTCCCTCCTCCCTTCCCAAAAAGCTCTCTTTTGGTTGCATTTGTGAGAAATCAGAACAGTCTCAAGTTTCCTGGAGCCTCGGGCAGAGCAGGCACCCCGGTTTTCTGCTGGCATTGTCAGCCCCGTTGGCAGGAGGGCCTTTCTGAGGTGCGCAGCCAGAGGCAGAGGGGGCCCTTCCCGCCCTCGCCCGCGCTCTGCACAGCACCTTCTCCTCCGCAGCTGCCTCCGTGCACCATGGGCTCTGCCTCTCCTGGCGAGAGCGCCTGCTGTGCACAGACGGCTCATTCATATTTGATCACGGGCCCTCTGCTTGCCAAGAGGAACTCAGCACAGAGAGATGGGGG
Organism: Sorex araneus; assembly: GCF_027595985.1. NCBI lineage: Eukaryota > Metazoa > Chordata > Mammalia > Eulipotyphla > Soricidae > Sorex > Sorex araneus. The sequence continues at coordinate 74,328,585 of NC_073304.1, forward strand.
GTGTCGGGGAGACAGACAGAGGTGCGGAGGGACAGGGAAGGGTGAGGTGAGAGGGAGCAGAGAAAGATGACAGAAGGCAGGTGTAGGGAGGGATGGAGGCCAGCAGGAGTGAAGGGTTGAGGGAGGAGAAAAGGCCCCGGAGGAAGGTGACTCTCAATGGCAAGAGCATGTATAAGGGAGGGAGAGTGAGAACAGGAAGGAGAGTGGGAGGGATGGAGAGGGAAGGAGACAGGGAGGAGAGGGAATGAACAGTGGGGTCACAAGTAAGAGAGGGACATGGAGGCAGGAAGAGGGACTCGGCCTTAGCAGATTTTGCGAGCAGGAAAAGACTTAGAAATCCACTGTGCTATTTCAGTTCCTTTCTGCTCAGGGCCATGTGAGCAGGAACATCCTGAGTGAGTGAAAAACTGCCGAACATTGCACATGGAATTATGGAAAGGAGATGGAGCAATGAGAGAGATCCTAGGGATGGGGAACTACCAGATACATTGGCACTTGAGAGCCGGCGGGAGGTCTGTCGGCCTCCCTCTGTCCTCTCTGTGCCAGGGCCAGACACCTAGTGATGAGCAGAGGGGGCAGGGGTCACCCCACCCCAGAGTTAAGTTCCTGCAAGGAGTATCTTCTTGCCATCTGCTGAGCCTGAGAAATGAACGTGTGGCCTCCCCAGGCCCCTGCAGCCAACCGCTGAGTGGATCATGTCACTGTTGGTCCCCCAGACTGTGCAGGCCAGGACGGGGTGGTCCAGGGTGGCAGAGGAGCAAGTGCGATGGAGGGAGGCAGTAGGGTGCCAGGGCATAGCAGTGCCCTGAGCTGTGGTTCTTTCAGGCAGGGAAGGCTTCCAAGCCGACAGGATGGAATTAGATTTCACAGCGCAGAAAGCAGCTCGCAGGTCTATAAATCTCAGTCTCCTCCCCCGCTTCTGTGTGTGTGTGTGTGTGTGTGTGTGTGTGTGTCTATATATGTGTGTGTGTGTTTTTTCTTTCCCACTTTCACTGTTTTGTTTTCTTCGCTGCAGAACCCCACCCCCACCTTCCTTCTCTCTCTCTTCCTCCCACCTTCCTTCCCCTGTTCTGTATGTCCTTGAGTGAGGGCACAGGCAGGCAAAGTGGATGTCAGAGCTGATGGTTGAGCAGGGTGGGCTGGGATCAAGGTGAGAGGGCGCTGGGCTGGCCCGCAGAGGCAGGGGGCAGCGGGCAGTGCTGACCTCCCTAGAGGCTCCCTGACTGGATCTCTCTCCTTAGTCCCCTATTTTTCTCCCATTGGCACCTCTCCACTGTTGCTTACTACACTACCCTTGGATTTTCTTGTTCTTTCTCTTGCCCGGTTTTCCTTCTCATCGCTTCCTCCCCTAATCCTTTCAGACAAAACACTTACCTGGCTACATTTCTTATACCCGAGAGCAAACCGTAAACGACTTCTCATAAACAGAGCATCAGAAACAGGCCTTGTCCTTGTAATCACTCCTGAGGATAAGCGTCCGACATGAGGAACCCTGTGCACACAAAGTGTTTACCAGACTCCCTCAGGAGACTCAGGTTAAACAAGCCACCGGCCTCTAGAGACTTCGAGAGATCCCCCCCCTGCTCTCTGCGCTGCTTACGGCCTTTAGCCGAAGAATGATGGTTGGTGTTCCCCTCAGCCTGGCGAGGCTAATGGGCTGTTCTCTTTTACATTCTCAGTTGGTGGATGACTATGTGGCCTCTGAGGGCACAGTGCAGCGAGTGCTGGTCCCTGCTTATGCCAAGCAGCTCTCGCCGGCCACCCAGCTGGCCATCCAGCGGGCCACCTCAGAGACGGGGCCCGAAAATGGCGCCAAGCTGGTGGTGCCTCGCCCCGAGGACATGCTCACTGCTGCTGCTGTGCTGGACGGTGCCTTGGAAGAGTCAGGCCCTGGGGCACCCGGGGACCTGAGACACTCTCTCGGGTTCGCCATGTCCCCCTGCAGGAACAGAGTGAGTGGGCAGAAGAACGCCAGGCGCAAGCGGGATCTCGTACTGTCTGTGAGTGAACCCAGTTTCTATCAGTTTCTCAAAAGGGGGCTGTAGCGAGAGCACAGCGGCTTGGGTTTGCCTTGCATGCAGCCAACTGAGGTTCAGTCCTCTGCATCTCATAGGGTCCCCTGAGCGCTGCCAGGAGTAATTCCTGAGCACAGAGCCAGGAGTAACCCCTGAGCATTGCTGGGTTGCCCCCCCCACCCCCAAAAAAGAGGCTTATCATTGATCTGGAGGGATGAGTGGAGTGCGGGTTGATTTGAATTTCCAGTGTTGAGTGAATAGAATTCTCTGAGTCCTGCTGGAGTGGGAGGGGTGCGGAGTGGGGTAACAGATTATTTCATAGACCTAGAAGGAGAAGGAAGTCGCTTTGCGCTCAGGGGAACTGCTTCTAGATTTTTCCACATAGACTGGTATCTTCCTTTTAAAGAGAAGGGAGTTAGACCCCATCCCTCACTTGTCTGATAATCCTGACTGGAAGATCTTGGAAGGACTGAGCAGACTGACTACCTGGGGTGCTAAGGAAACAGTGAGTTTATTAGCCAGTTTCCCAGGTACCCTGGAAATAAAGTCAGGTTGTCCGGAGGCAGACCAATCCCCAAAGATGCACCAAGACCCTCAGCTCAGTTTCTAAGATTTAGAGACATCAGTGATCCCAAAAGTTTTAGACCAGAAAAGTATTGGCCTAAACCAGTTGTCAGAAACCTTCAAGTGGCTTGAAACTGTTGGGACATCACTGAACATCCTAAGCACAGAATCCTCCCAAACCCCACCAGTCATTAGCCTACAATGTTCATAATGTGAGAGATCCTCACTGAAGGGGGTCATAGTTCCTCAAATCAACTTGGTGCGGGAGCCGGAGTGATAGGGTGTTTCACCTATACAGTGGATAGGGTGTTTGTCTTGCACACGGCCGATCTGGGTTCAATACCTGGCATCCCATAGGGTCCCCCAAGCACTGCCAGGAGTAATTCCTGAGTGCAGAGCCAGGAGTAATCCCTGAGCATCGCTGGGTATGACCCAAAAAGAAAAAAAAAATCAACTTGGTGCTTGGTAATAACTTTCTGATAACCATGGGGGTGTATTTTATCCAAACAATGTTTATATAAATGCTATAGGTTTCTATTCTCTAGATAATGGCTTACATCAATTAAGTCACTTGAGGATTTAACCTAAATTTATCATCAGGCTATATAGTGAATGAAGTCACTTGAGAGTTTAATCATCTAAATATCATCGTACCATAGTTTTTGGTGGTACAGTTTTAGTTTTGGGGACATACTCCTGAGCACCACTGGTTGCATCCTAAAACCAAAGCCTGGTGGTGCTCAGGGAACTATATGTGGTGCTGGGGATAGAACTGGGGTTGGCATGATGCAAGGCAAGTGCCTCCCCTCCTGTACTATCTCTCCAGCTTCCCACTGTTTTTGTTACAGTCTAAGTAAATATTTAAGTCAACTGATTACCTTATATATGCCCTTTTATGGTGGTCACACCTAGAGGCACTTGGGGGCTAATCCTGGACCTGCGCTCAGGGATCATTCCTGGAAGTACCCGGGGACCATATGACATACTAGGGATTGAAGTGGGCTTGGGCACATGCCTTAGCCCTTAATTCTCTGTCTTTTATCTCTTATTTATTTGGGGGAGGCCACTCTCTGCAGTGCTGGGGGTTACTCCCTCCGACTATATGCCCCAGTGGTGCTCAGGGGACCATATGGTGCCAGGGATCAAACCTGGGCCTCCTGCGCACCAAGCATGTGCTCAGCCTATTGAATTCTCTCTACAGCCTTATTCATTCTTTACTTAGTTTTTTTTTTGTTTTGTTTTGTTTTTTGCTTTTGGGTCATACCCGGTGATGCACAGGGGTTACTCCTGGCTTTGCACTCAGGAATTACTCCTGGCATTGCTTGGGGGACCATATGGGATGCTGGGGATCGAACCTGGGTCAGCTGTGTGCAAGGCAAATGCCCTACCCGCTGTGCTATCGCTCCAGCCCTAATTTTTTTCTTTTTCTTTTCTGTTTTTCCAAGAGATCCTGCTCTTACTCTCCTTTTTTAAAAAATGAGGGATTTTCATCGAAGGATTCTTTGTTTCCTTAGGAAGGGAGACACCATTCGTAATCGGTGCCAACTTGTTTCTAACTTTCATTGAGACATATACCTAGAACATATATCTACAACATCATAGTGTTTAAATCATGACTGCAGGGTAGCAAACATAATTTGCATAAAAATCAAGATTTTTCATCAGTTTCATTGCTCTCCTGCTTACCGACTTTAGTGAGAGGTCGCATGTGGAGACCGGGTTCCTCCTAACCTTGGGAGAGGTGGTGGATCCGGCAGATAATTGTGCTGTTCGGGCTGAGAAAGGTTTAAAATGTTCATGTAACTGACGGTGGATTGAGAGGAAGAGGGATCATTGCAGATCTTCACTACCCAACCTTTAGCCCTGGGAAGGAATCTGAGAGGCCCTTCAGTCTGCTGAGGCCTCTGTGGATTACAGCTGGGATCCAAAAGGATCAAACTGAAACTCTTCATTTCTTGGAATGCTGCTGATTCTAGCTATCCATTGGGGAAGTCTAGTTATTTTTAGCTCGCTCAGGAGGTAGGTGAGCCAGCAGCCTTTACAGTCTTAACACTTATTATTGTCCAGAGTATTTTCCCTGTCTACTTCAAGCCCAGTTTGATTTTTATCAGCAGATCTCTCCAGAGGCACTTGAATTGGAAGCTGTGCCTGTCTCCCCACTCACACCCCCCCACCTCCTATTAAATTTTCCCTGTAACTCAAATTCTTTCTGGAACAATAACCTTTCTACTGTAATTCCTTTAGTTTGGACTTCTCAGAGGTAATATAGCAATTATAAAATATGAAGCTACAATAATAATGGTCCTTTTTATAGAGTGGAGACCCATCAGAAAAGCTTACTTTCCGACATTATAGGGTTAGTCTCAGTCAGCCATGGTGGTAGGTGGAAATTGGAGTAAGGTCGATTTGGGGATTTTTGAAGATGAAGTCTTAATACGAGTCTGAGTCCATCAATTTGAGGCTGGACAACTTCTGGTGACTGAGGGAACTTGAGCTGAAAATAAAGTCAGAAACAACAAATATATCTATAATCGGGAAAAAACGTAAACTCCCGAATTAAAGTTCAAGGAAGCACAGTGCCCGTAGTAATTCATGTGAAAAATGGATTTAAATGGACTACATATTCACATGTGTATTAACAGTGTGACATTGGGATTGGGACAGGACTGCTAAGAAACATTACATCATCTTGGGTTCCACTCCCAGTTTCTCTAGGAGGTATAATGCTCCCTTTGGCCAACCCCAGCTGATAATCAGGCCCATCCCAGGTCTCACTTTGTTTGAGGGACCCTGATAGACCAGAGCTCCCTTCAGTTCTGTGAGGAGCCTGGAACCCCCTGAGGGGTGCCTGAAGGACACGTTGTTTAGATGGGAGAGCACTTAGGGGTGCACAAAAACTGCCTTCAAATATTTCAGGTATGAAATGATCAAAATGGTGCTGGAAATTTTGTGCAAGAAACATACCAGGGGCTGGAGCAATAGCACATCAGGTAGGGCATTTGCCTTGCACGTAGCTGACCCGGGTTCGATTCCCAGCATCCCATATCGGTCCCCTGAGCACCGCCAGGGGTGGTTCCTGAGTGCAGAGCCAGGAGTAACCCCTGTGCATTGTCGGGTGTGACCCAAAAAGAAAAAGAAAACAACAAAACCATACCAGTAACAGTTTTAGGAAACACAGTGTTTAAAAATCAGACAAATGAAAAATCTATTTTTTTTTTCTTTTTTGGGCCACATCTGATGTGGTGGTCAGGGGTCACTCCTGGCTCTATGCTCAGGGATAACTCCTGGTGGGGCTTGGGGCACCGTTTGAGGTGCTGAGGATGAACCCAGGTTGATTTATGCAAGGCAGGCACCCTACCTGTTGTACTATCGCTCTGGCCCTGCAGAGGGACACTTTTATTGGGAGCAGGGCAGGCGGGTATGGGCCACACCTGGCAGTCCTCAGGGCTTACTTCTGGCTCTTTGCTCAGGGGTCACCACTCCTGGCAGTGCTCGGAGAGGTCATACATGGTGCCAGGATTCTAATTAAGGTCAGCAAGTGCCTTAACCTCTGTACTTACTATCTCTCCAGCCTCAGTAACTTTTAGAACAGTTGGCGCGGTTTAGCAGTAGGAAAAGCTGATGCAAAAACTAGTGAGAAGCCAAGGATGGGGCTCAGTGATAAATGACATACTTTGTATGTGTGTGGCCATGGGTTGAATCCCCAGCACCACAGAACTCACTAAACCTTGTGAGAATCATTGTTAAAGGGTTGTCAGCAAGGTTGACAATCTGTTAGACCACATGAACAGGAGGGAGGACCAGAGACTCTAAGGTGCTTTTTCCTTCATATTTCTGTTTTAGGGGTGTGTTTTTCAGACCCCCAAAGGTGTAAGTAACCCTGAGATTTGTGGTAATGTGCAAAGTAATACACATACACACACACATATGTATGTCATCGATGTCACGAGAAAATTTTGGAGGATATTTTTATATTAAAAGAAATATAGGGGATGTAGCTCAGTGACAGAAAATTTTGGAGGATATTTTTATACTAAAAGAAATATAGGGGATGTAGCTTTAGTGCCAGGGTTTGATCCCAGGCACTAAAAAAACAAGAGAAAGAAAAGTAGCTATATTATAAAGAAAATGTTAAGACCTTCACTAAATGTCCCCTTGCACAAGCCCTGGCGTGTACCTGTTTTGCTGTTAGATATGCCCTTGCTTTTAGGAATATGTTTGAGACTCTCTTCACCGGTGATCATAATCTCCAGAAACACAAGTAAAAGTAGGAATGATTCTGGAACCTTGACGTGACATGATTAACGGGGAGTCCCCCCTTAGAAACACTGACTTGGCTCATCTCTCTGGCCAAGAAAGGTGATTGATAGGAATGGTGCTAGGTTCTTGGGGCATAGCTCAGGCAGTTCGGTCAGGCCTAGGCAGGTTCCCTCTTCTCCACTCCTGGCTTGATTCTGTGTTTGTTTTTTTCCCCCCTAGAAATTGGTCCACAATGTGCATAACCACATCACCAATGACAAGCGATTCAATGGGTCTGAAAGGTATGGCCGGATCCCGAGGGACCTTACCTAAGAGAAGGAAGCAGAGGGGGCTGTCAAGACACTGATCTCAGGCCGCCCCTCATGTCTTCTCATAGGCCATGGAGGAATTCCTGCCGAGATGATTAGTGCTGGGAATCTGTTTGTCTCGCTCTTTAAATGTTGACCGCCTTTATTCACTTTTTTCCTCTTTGCGTCAGCATCAAGTCCTCTTGGAATATTTCAGTAGTGAAGTTCCTTCTGGAGAAGCTCAAGCAGGAGCTGGTGACCAGTCCCCACAATTACACTGATAAGGAGCTGAAAGGTGAGAAAACGAAGCCAGCTCCCATCACAGCCTTTCTCCGCTCCCTGCTCTTGGCCACAGGGGAGGAATAATGATGATTTAGGTGGTTTTGAAAATAGTGCACTTAAAAAAAAAAATCTTTTGGCTGTTTTCACCTACTGTAGTCACAGGATTATCAGGATTATCTCTAATTGGCTTTTATTTCCCTACTCAGATCCAAAATGGAAATGGGAGGGGGAAAGGCTAGGATAGTATCACATGTGACGTTCCTTCAGAGCCTGCATCTAGGGTATTCTGAAAAGAAGGTCAGAATACTAATACAAGCTGCCCTTTTGTGCCAAAATATTAGATCCTTCATTTCTACTCTTTTCCCTGCTGCCATATGGGCATTTGCCTTGCACGCGGCTGAGCAGGTTTGATTCCTCCGTCCCTCTCAGAGAGCCCGGCAAGCTACCAAGAGTATCCCACCCACACGGCAGAGCCTGGCAAGCTACCTGTGGTGTATTCAATATGCCAAAAACCGTAACAAGTCTCACAATGGAGACGTTACTGATGCCTGCTCGATCAAATTGATGAGCAACGGGATGACAGTGATGACTATATGTAGCACACTCTGAAGCACTGATAAAGTTTCTGTTGGGCCAGGAATGTTGCTCAATGGTAAAATACTTGTCTTGCATGTGTAAGGCCCTGGATTTGAGCCTTGCACCATAAGGAAGGAAGGAAGGAGGGAAAGATAAAAGGAAGGAAGGAACATAAGAAGGAAGGAAGGAGGGGCTGGAGTGATAGCATAGCGGGTAGAGCGTTTGCCTTGCACGCGGCCAACCGGGGTTCAAATCCCAGCATCCCATATGGTCCCCTGAGCACTTCCAGGAGTAATTCCTGAGTGCAGAGCCAGGAGTAACCCTGTGCATCGCCAGGTGTGACCCAAAAACCAAAAAAAAAAAAAAAAAAGAAGAAGGAAGGAAGGAACATAAGGAAGGAAGGAAGGAAGGAAGGAAGGAAGGAAGGAAGGAAGGAAGGAAGGAAGGAAGGAAGGAAGGAAGGAAGGAAGGAAGGAAAGGGAGGAAGGAAGTCAAGCTTCTGATACTTGTAATTCAGTATTAACAGAGTAGAAAGGGGTAGGATTAACTGGGAGGGGAGCAGTTACAGAGGCAAGGATATGGAAGAAAGAATTGGAGACAGGTGAATAAAGAGAGCCAGGCCAAAGGGGAGTGAACATTGTTGGTGGGTAATGGGTACCCAGAAAGCCTGTCATCTAAATAGTGATTCTTACCCTCCCACCCAGGAGCCTGTGTCGCCTACTTCCTTACCAAGAGGCGTGAGTACCGCAACTCCCTGAACCCCTTTAAAGGCCTAAAGGAAAAAGAGGAGAAGAAACTTCGAAGTCGCAGATACCGGGTAGGTTTCTAGACTTTCCTTTCTGGATGCTGAACTCTAAACCTCAGGGCCAGAGTCAGCTGCCTGGTTTAAAGTACTTGTCTGGGAAGTATAAGGCCTGGAATTTGGTTTTGGATTTTTTTTGGGGGGTGGGGGTGGGGAGGAATGGGGGAGAACCCCCCCTAAGCAGTGCTTAGGGGACCAGTGAGGTCCTGCCAACAATTCTCGACTGACCAGGCGGACAGTTCTGTGCACGGGCCAGAGGATGTGGTTGCTGCTTGGGCCTGCAGTGTTGGGTCTGCAAGCAAGTGCCCTGACCTGCACTCTCTCTCTCTCCTCTGGGGTTTACTTTTTTTCTTTTTACTATTTGGACCACACCTAGTGATGCTTAGAGAGTACTCCTGACGCTGCACTCAGGAATCACTCCTGGCGGTGCTCAGCACACCAGGGGATGCTGCGGGTTGAACTGGGTCTGCTGTGTGCGAGGCAGGTACCCTACCTGCTGTGCTGTCACTCCGGCCTGGCTTTATTTTTTTTTTTAAAAAAACTTTATTTTCTTTTGTAATTTAATTCTTGTCTGGGAGACTACCGTGTGTGGTGCTCCAGAGTTACTCTCAGCTCAGTGCTGAGGGATGCTCCCAAGAGTGCTTGGGGGACCAATGCCGTTCTGGGGGTTGAATCCAGACCTTCAGCGTGCAAAGCCCATGCTTAGCCCATTGAGCTCTCTCCCTAAAGGTGTTGAAATTTGAACCCTTGTGCTGTACTGGGGTGATCTTGACAGTCCCATGGTATAGGATTCTGACATGAAAGGGTTGGAAGATGGTTGAGTTATGGGGAGAGGGCAGGCTTGTAGTAGAGTGGGTACTTGGGCGCTTGCAGTGTACACAGTTCGATCCCCAGTACCCCATAGGGTCCCCTGAGTACTGCCAGGAATGATCCCTGAGTATGGAGTCAGGAGTAAGTCCTAAACACCTCTGGGGCGGTACACTGGGTAGCATTTGCCTTGCACAAAGTGGACCCAAGTTCTATCCCCAGAACTACATATGATCCCTGAGCACCTCTGGGTATGGCCCCAAAACAAACAAAAAAGATTAAGGGTCAGTGAGAGCTGTGAGCTCAGTCTCTTATTCCACCGTGTGCACCAAGGTGGTCCCCATAGCCCCACTCTTTGGGCTCCGCCAGGAAGGATAAGAACAATCCACACTCCTAGCCCTGGGAACCCATAGTACCAGGGCCAAAGCATATGCCATCCGAAAATAAGGTTACAAGCTAGGAACATAGCAGAGAAGCGGGAGGAGGAAGAGGTGGGTGGGCGGGTTTCAGGACTTGGAGTCTGGGCTCTCTCAGCACAGACTTTACACAGCTTTCCTCCCACCTAAGCCCTTGCCTCAGACCTAACCCCTGGATTGTTTCTTGTCCCAATCTCTCTCCTATCCAAGCTCTTTGCCAACCGGTCCAGTATCATGAGGCATTTCGGACCCGAGGACCAGCGCCTGTGGAAGGACGTGACGGAAGAGCTGATGTCGGACGAGGAGGACAGTCTGAATGAGCCAGGAGTGTGGGTGGCGCGGCCGCCCCGATTCCGGGCCCAGCGCCTCACAGAGCTCTGCTACCACCTGGACGCCAACTCGAAACACGGCACGAAGGCCAACCGCGTGTACGGGCCTCCCTCAGACCGACTGCCTTCGGCTGAGGCCCAGCTTCTCCCACCAGAACTCTATAATCCTAATTTCCAAGAAGAAGAAGATGAGGGAGGTGAAGAGAACGTACCCATCTCCCCATCTTTTGACTCCCCCCACAAAACCTGCTGTCCCGACTTGAACTCCTTCATTGAAATCAAGGTGGAGAAGGACGAGTGAGACCTGTGACCCCACCCAGTGGCGTGCCGTCCTGGCCTCACATGGTGGCTGCTGTGGTCTGAGAAAGGAGCTCTGCCTCTCCTCATACCCCATGCAGGTGGGAGCCGGCAGTGCTGGTGGGATGAAAGGGGGATTTGAAAAAAAAAAAAAGGAGAAAATAAAGGATTTATCTGGAAGAGAGAAAACTCCCCCTGCTGTGAATGACAAACCAGAAAATGCTTCTTATTCTTAAGAATAAACAGTGCCAGGGCTGGAGTGATAGCACAGCGGGTAGGGCATTTGCCTTGCACATGGCCGACCCGGGTTTAAATCCCAGCATCCCATATGGTTCCCTGAGCACCGCCAGGGGTGACTCCTGAGTGCATGAGCCAGGAGTGACCCCTGTGCATTGCTGGGTGTGACCCAAAAAGCAAAAAATAAATAAATAAACAGTGCCTCAGAGGAGCCTGACATGAGAAAAGGAAGAAGATGAGTCTAAGAAGCAGGAGGCCTTTTAAACACATGCTCTGGTCTCTGAATTTGGCCTTTTTTCCCCCAGTTTCATAAAAAGCTCTAGGGAAGCAGCCTTGGTGATACCTTCTGCTTGCCCGTGACTGTGGGTCTTGTTCTGCAGTGGCCGCCGCTGAGGTGCAGCCCAGGATAACACTGCCACCTGGCGGGCAGTTTGGTGACGGGCTCAGTTCTTCAGGGCAGAAAGCAGGCTCCATCCCGATGTGGGAATTGGGAGGGTCTAGAAAAATAATCGCTATTGTTTATTGAATTACATAAGGCAGATTTTATTGTTTCTGTATTACACATGAAGGAAATTAAGGCATAGAGTTCCCACATCTCACCTGAAGTGGCTCTCCTACCATGTGACCACGCCATATGCAGAGCTTTGCAGCTCTAAGTTCTGCTTAGCCAAACTGTACTGTGAGGCGGAAGAGCTTTGTGAGCACACGCACGCACTCATGCACGCACTCACGCACACCACATACTGGATTGATAAGTGAAACTGACTTCCTATTTCATTCCTAAAACAAATACTAATTGCTTGCTAGATATCAGAGTCACCATAGCTAGGTGCAATGGATATTGATCAGTTCTACTCAGTTCTAATCAGTTCTACTGTGGGAAGAGGTGTTATTCTTGAGTCAAGGAGCCAGGCAGTTAAGTAGGCAGTGAAATGACTTGGGATTGGGGTGATGGTGGGTGCAGCTAGGGAACCACTACTTACTGTGCGAGCTCCAGCAGGGCTTACTAACCTACCCTGGTGGTCTGGAAAGGTTCCCTGGAGAGAGCAGTGTTGAAAATGATGCCTGAAAAACCAAAGTAAAACCTGAAAGCCAGAAAGAGTACAGGGGCTAAACTGCTTGTCTTGTATGAGGCTGATCCCCAGCACTGCATTTTGACCCCCAAGCACCAGGAGTGATCCCTGAGCACCACTGGATGTAGCCCCCAAACAAAAAGAAAGTGATACCTGACAGGTGGGGAAGGGTTAACAAACAAGTAGGAAAGGGAAGTCAGGTGAGCATTCTATACATGGGCAACAGCAAGTATAAAAGTCCAGAGATGAGGGCTGGAGCAATAGCACAGCAGGTAGGGTGTTTGCCTTGCATGTGGCCAACCTGGGTTCGATTCGAAGCATCCCATATGGTCCCCTGAGCACCACCAGGAGTAATTCCTGAGTGCAGAGCCAGGAATAACCCCTGAGGATTGCTGGGGTGTGACCCAGAAAGCAAAAAAAAAAAGTCCAGAGATGAGGAGCCAGAGTGATAGTACAGGGGGTAGGGCACTTCCTTTGCACATGACTGGCATGGATTCAATCCTCAGCACCCCATATGGCTCCCTGAGCAAGTTAGGAGTGATCCCTGAGTGCAGAGCCAGGAATAAGCCCTGAGCATCACTGGGTGTGGCACGTCCCCTCCCCCCCAAAAAATACCCTCAGAGTTGAGTGAGAACACAATGCACAATTGTATTGCAAAGCACTTTAGGGGAAGGGATGAGACTATAGAGGTAGAGAAACGTTATGTAGAGAATAAACTTTATTTCAAGGGCAGCAAAAAGGTTTTATTATTATTCTATTTTGCGGTGCTGGGATCAAGCCCAGGACCTTGACTGTGACTCATTTGCTGTTCTTCTGAGCCACACCACCTACTGAAAGGCTTGAGACAAGGAAACAAGATGATGTTTTGTTTTTGAAGAACCGCTTGCCCTCCGAATAAGATGCATTGGAGTGAAGATTTTGCAGTGTCTCAGGAGAGAGAAGATGGGGCCTGCTATCCTTAGAGACCATGAGGAGAGTCAGGCCTGAGAGCTGTTCAGGGAGAACAGGGAGGACCGCGTTGGATTTGAGGTTAAGGAAGGATGGTTGACGAGCAGGTATCCGGTTTAGGCAGCCCAGTGGGGTCACTGACTCGGAATGATGAAGTCCGAGCAGGGTGTTTTACATGTGAGTGCTTCAGACAACCAAGCAGAGATGATAGTCATCAGCTGAACTTCATTTGTTTCCCCCACACACACTTTATTTAACCGTGGTTTACCAAGTTGTTCATGATGAGTTGTTACAGGCATTCAGTTCTAACACCAATCCCACCACTACTGTCACCTTTCCTCTACCAGTCTCCATTTTCCCAACCATTCCTTAAGCCGATCAGCTGAATTTTAAATCTAAGGGGACATAGATTTGGGTTTAGAGGTCAACCATGTCACAGACAAGGGACTGATGTGGGGAGTGGAGACCCCAGCTCAGACTGCAATGCTACGAGCACTCCTCCTAATAGATGTGGCCTCAGACACTGGTTACTGACTCCAAATGAGCCCATCTCTGACTCTACTAGGGCCCTCCTTAGTGACCTCAACTAAAAGAGGGTTAAAGATTTAAGCCTTGGGGCTGGAGCGATAGCACATCAGGTAGGGCATTTGCCTTGCACGCAGCCAACCCGGTTCGATTCCCAGCATCCATATGGTCCCCTGAGCACCGGCAGGAGGAATTCCTGAGTGCAGAGCCAGGAGTAACCCCTGAGCATTGCTGGGTGCAACCCAAAAAGCTAAAAGAAAAAAAAAAAAGATTTAACCCTCTTGGGATCGGAGCCATGGCACAGAAGATAGGACACTTACTTTGCATGCAGCCAACCCAGATTTGATCCTGGCAGCCATATGGTCCCCTGAGAATCTTCGAGTGTGCCCCCTCACCCCAAAAAATTTAACTCTCCACCTCACTGCGGATGAGTAAAGCTTCTACACATTAGAAGCTGTGTGGCTATCTGGAGTGTAAGTAATTAGGAGGAAGAAGCCAGGGTCTCCATCTGGAGACAGGAAGGGAAGAGTCTTTTTTTTTTTTTTTTTTTAATCCTCATGTTTGAGCCGCACCTAGTGATGCTCAGGGCTTACTCCTGGCTCTACACTCAGGAATTACTCCTTGTGGTAGTTGGGGGACCATATAGGATGCTGAAGATCAAATCCTGGATGACTGCTTACAAGCCAAGTAAGTGCCTTAACCCCTGTGCAATCACTCCAGCCCCAGAGAAGAGTCTAAGGCTAATTCGAAGATGTGGTTTCCAGCAGATTCTGGATGCAACCTGATCGCTTTCCTCCCTTACTAATGCTTGCAGTCCTCCCTGCTTCCCGTCTGATAGAAGCCTTAGGCCTGAAGGGGGAAACAGAAGCTGATCCACAGGAGAGATGAGGTCAGGAAGACAATGCAGTGAGGACAAAGAAGCCAAGTAGTTTGTGCCAAATTAATTTCCCCAAAGATATTAACCTCCCTTCCTTCCCTATCCCCTAAGGCTACCGTGATATGATAGAAGATGTTCAAAATGTTGAGAAGAAAGTAGTAGGCATGGCTTGCCTGCATATAATTTTCATACTCATTTACTATCCAAGTACAAAGGAGTCATTTTCTTTCTGTTTCCTGCTTCCTCAGCCTCTTGCCCCTCAAGGTGCTAGTCTGAGTGAGCATCAGTTGGCTGTTATTTAATAAGCTTGCTCAGCTTCACTTTCTTTTTCTTCTTCTTGCTTGATCCTTCCAGTATGGCCAATATCGGCCTCTTTCCCTTTTCTACTCTGATCATTTGCATTTGCTATCTTCTCTAAAGGACATTTCTCCCCCGCTCCTCCAAGTTGTTATTTCGTATCACTCATCTCCTGAGGGGGAGATAGTTCCTTAGCGTTACAACCAGGCCCTCTGTCCTGAAATACTGGTCACCTGAAATACTGGCTAAAAATCTCCTTTCCCAACACCAGGGGGTATCTGTCCATCCCTCCATCGGTCCTTCCCTGAACGTGGATCTCAATCCCAAACCATTCCCTCCCTTTCACTTAGACACCACCCCTTCCCATCACAGAGCTTGGGCTTCAGAAAGTGGCCTCGTCCTGCTGCTGCAGCTTCTGTCCCTCCTCTCTAGGGTTTGCACACATTCGCCTTTTCCACTTTTGTCGTCTTCCAGGACCGTGCCACCCACCTCCCCTAATCCGCTCACCCTTGCGCTACCTGTTCGCCTCCCTTCCCCCCAGGTCCCCAAACCACCTCGCCCCTCGGGGCTCTTTACGTGCGCGCTTCTCACCCTCTCCCGTCTCTCCCTGCCAGCCTCGCCCATTCCTACTATCAGCCACTCGGCATCTCGGCCGCAGTCCCCACACTGGGAACAAAGTCTCGGTGTTTGCGCAGGACCTGCAGGCAACTGCACGGCATTCCAACGTGCCCCTCCGCGCATTCCAGCTGCAAACAAAGAGTCCCGCCCCCCGTTCCCCTACGTCTCCCGATCCCAGTTCTCCAGTGCTAGGGTTGCAGGGGCCCACAGTGCCCAGGAGCTTTCCTCTGGCTTTCAGTGCGCGGGTCCCCCAGCTCCAGGACGGGGAGCCCCGCGGGCACCCCAACCGCCGCACCAGATCCCTACGCAGCCCCCCCCCCCATCCGCTCCGCCCCGCGCCCGGCGCTCCGCCCCTCCGGGAAAGTAGATCCGGCCGGGCAGACAAAAGTTTGGGAGAGAAGTTGGGTCGCTGCTGAGTGCGGGGCGAGGGGGCGGGGGCCGCGAGCGGGCCGAGCGGGCGGGCGGGCGCGTGGACGCGGACCTGCGGGCCCGACAGCCGTGGCCGTGGGCCTTCCCAGCCCCGCTGGGCCCCTGGTGCGCAGGGGGACGCAGCCTCTGCCGCCGGGGGATGCTGTGGGATTCCTGGCGCCGGGCATCCGGGCTGCCCTCTAACCCCCTGTGCCCACCCAGTGCCCCTGGGGACCCGGGAGCCGGACGGCCGGGAGCGGGACGCGAGCGCCGGGAGGGGAGGGCGCTGCGGGCCCCTGGCGCGCGGGCATGGAGCGTTTAGGAGAGAAAGCCAGCCGCCTGTTTGAGAAGTTAAGGCTCTCGGACTCCGGCAGCGCCAAGTTCGGCCGCAGGAAGGGTGAATCGAGCCGGTCTGGGTCTGACGGGACCCCCGGGCCGGGCAAGGGGCGCCACGGTGGGTTGGGGGCACCTAGGAAATCGGGGCCCCGTGGAGCTACCGGGGGAGCCGGGGATGAGCCGCTGGAACCAGCCCGCGAGCAAGGCCCCCTAGACGCGGAGCGGAACCCGCGCGGCTCCTTCGAGGCGCCGCGCTACGAAGGCTCCTTCCCCGGGGGGCCGCCTCCCACCCGGGCCCTGCCGCTACCTCAGTCACTGCCCCCCGACTTTCGGCTGGAGACCTCAGCCCCCGCCTTGAGCCCCCGCTCCAGTTTTGCCAGCAGCTCGGCCAGCGACGCGAGCAAGCCGTCCAGCCCGCGGGGCAGCCTGCTGCTGGACGGGGCGGGGGCCGGGGGCGCGGGAGGCAGCCGGCCCTGCAGCAATCGGACCAGCGGCATCAGCATGGGCTACGACCAGCGCCACGGCAGCCCCCTGCCCGCCGGCCCGTGCCTGTTCGGCCCACCGCTGGCGGGGGCTCCGGCCGGCTATTCCCCTGGAGGGGTCCCGTCCGCCTATCCCGAGCTGCACGCGGCCCTGGACAGACTGTGCGCGCATCGGCCCGCGGGCTTCGGCTGCCAGGAGAGCCGCCACTCGTACCCGCCCGCCCTGGGCAGCCCCGGCGCGCTGGCCGGGGCCGGAGTGGGAGCGGCAGGGCCTTTGGAGAGACGAGGGGCGCAACCCGGGCGACACTCGGTGACCGGCTACGGGGACTGCGCCGCGGGCGCCCGCTACCAGGACGAGCTGTCGGCGTTGCTGCGCCTGACGGCGGCCACGGGGGCGCGAGAAGCCGGCGCCCGCGGGGAGCTGTCCGGGATCGAGCCGTCGGGTCTCGAGGAGCCGCCGGGGGCGTTCGTGCCCGAGGCCAGCCGGGTGCGGATGCGGGAGCCGGAGGCCAGAGAGGACTATTTCGGTGAGTGAGACGGGTGGGCAGGACCGCTGCGGTCCGCTGCCCCCCGGGCCCCGACGGCCCGAAGCGCAGGCGCTCGGAGGTGCGCGGCGGAGACGCGGGGGGCGCTGGAAAGGGGGCAAGGGGGGCTTTCCTATTGCCCGGGGTGTCCGGGGGACCGAGGGCGCCTCTTTCCGGTGAACTGGAACCCCCCACCCCCAGCCCCGGGAATCCCCATGCCCCAAGCTCCAGAGCCTCGGCTCTCCGCCGTGAGGAGCCTTCTTAGGGAGGGGCCCAAGCGGGGCCGTGAGAGCATCCCCCACCCGCCACCCCCCCACCCCGTGGCGGCGGTGCCCCTGCAGGCTCGTGCGCGCCGCGCCCCCACCGGGGCCCAGGCTCCGCCCGCAGGAATTCGGGGAATGCGCGGGTGGGGGGGCGGCGGGCGCGCCGCGTGCGTGCCGGCTCCTGCCCGGGCGCTCCAGGTGCCCGCGGGCGGGGCCGCAGCGCGGCGCAGGGCGGAGGGGGGCTCGGGGGTGGGGTGCGGGGGCGCTTCCTAACACGCGCGGGGCGGCGGCCACGGCCTGGGAAACCGGGTGGGGGGTGGTGAAGCGCCCGAGGACGAGAAACAGGGACCCCGCCGCCGATGTCAGAAGCACGGGAGTGCCCGCCCCTGGCACCGCATCCTCGGGAAGTCGGGGCAGACGCCACTGACCGCTGGGTCACCGTCCCCCTACCCGCGCCCCACACCCTGCAATGGATAACGACTGTGTAGCTGTGAGAAATGACATTCAGTTGGTGCGGGTCACCTGCCTGAACTCCGCCCCGAGTAGCCCCTTCTGTTGGGCGCCTGTCCAGGAGACCTGGTCGTAGTAAACCCCACGTGCTTGGCTTTAAGACGCTTTCGTGGGAGGGCTCGGCTGCAGGCAGGGGGGGCTTGTATCAGTTTTGAACCAAGACACCCCACAGCCCCCTTCACTAGGAAAAGGTTCCTCTGACTGAGATAGAGAGGGTGGAAAACGGGGGGGGGGGTGCTCAGCACAGCCTCACCTGTGGGCCCCTTCAGTTTTCCAAGCCCCTCCTTCACACCTCTCTCCCCAGTTCCTGTCCTGACACCACCACCCCCGCCCCAGACCTCTGCAGCTGGAAATGTGAGTGGGAAGAGGGACAATCAAAGGAAGGCTCTGGGGGAAGTGCCTAGGGTAGAGGCCGGCTGGAAGGGCTTTGGGGGTCCTCTCCAGCCCCCCTGCCCCAGCGAGGAAAGCCCAGAGCAGGTGACACTTGGGTCAAGGGAGACCAAGTGCCAGGGCCCTTTTTTAGCAGCTTCCTCTGGAGGCCCAGGAGAAGTGGTTGTTTGTCTTTTATCTAAACCCCCAGAGCCAAAAGGAAGGCGCTCAGGGGGGTGCAATAAAATGGCAGGAAGCGCCTAGGTGTGGATTTGCCGGGTTAGAGGAGGTGAGGCAGACACGCCTTAGCAGTTTGATCTTGTCTTCCCATAAAGTGCAGGGCTCCAGCAGGGCCCTCTGGCCAGCTCCCCTCCCGCAGGAGGCCACATTTTTGACCCCAGTGAGGGACCTGTCTGAGGTGGGTTTGCCCCCTGACAGCACCCCAGCCTGGGGGTGCCCCCCTCCCGCCCCTGCCCCTTGTGGGGGCCTCTTCCTCAGCTGCAGCCTTGCCAGCTGCCAGAGGGTGGGAGCAGAACAGGCCCGGGCCCATCAGGCGCTGCAGCTGCTGCACGGGCTCCCGAGCCCCTGGGCAGAGACCGGGATGGGCCCCAACAGGCAGGCAGCATGGCAGCGTGCCGAGGGGGAGTGGTGGGCCGGGTGAGGCGGGCCCGTTGGGATCTGCTCCCTAAAGACAGGCCCTGGCCCTCACTCATGGGCCTGGAATTGGGGAGTGGAGGGAGGGAAGAACACACCCAGGAAAGGAGAGTGCAGGAGCCAGGTGTGTTTGTGGGGGGGAAGTGCTGCGCCTGGCCTGGCCTGGCAGAGGATGGCAGGAAGGCACCAAGGGGTTCTGCAACATCCCCCCACCCCACCTCAATCCTGGAATGCACCCTGCACTTCCCGGCAGCGAACCCCCAGCACCCCCCCAGGAGTCAGGCTCACACACTCCCTACTGGGCCACCCTCTCTTCTGGTCAGTCCTCGGAAGCCACTGTTGGAACTGAGGCTGCAGTCACTCACACCCTGGCCTGTGGGGCCCCCCCTCCAGCTGGATTGGCATCTGTCTGTTCCCACACAGTGCCAGGGGGCTTGCAGACCCTGCCTGGCCAGGCCTTTCTCTCCACCAGAAGCTCAGCGACCCAGGCCAGAGAACAGATCTCTGACTTTCTCTGACTGTCCACAGTATCGCACTCCGTAATTTTTGCCAAGCACAAAATAGATGCTCAGAAAATATTCTCTGTCGATGAGTTAGTAAACAAGAATGGATCTGCCCGGCCAAGACTTTACTCACTCCAGCCTATTTCTCCTTCCCCTCTCGTCCTTCCCCTAAGGGAACCCATTAAAGGCAGGCTGGGACTGGTGGTCCTGAGAGATCCGGAATCCCTGGTTTTGAGCTGGGGAGTGGGGTGTGATGCTGACAGCCTCATCTCTCCCCTCAGGCACCTGTATCAAGTGCAACAAAGGCATCTACGGGCAGAGCAACGCCTGCCAGGCCCTGGACAGCCTATACCACACCCAGTGCTTTGTCTGCTGCTCCTGTGGTGAGTGTGCCCCCTCACATATACACACACACTCACACTCACACTCACACACCCTCTTTCTCACACACACACCTATATGTCTTCACACTCACACAAACACACGTTCTCACACACCCTCTAACACATACATAAACACACTCTGACACATACACAAACACACCCATATACCTTCACACACACATGCACACAAGCACATACTCTCACACACCCTGTAACACATACTAACACAGACACACCCATACACCTTCACACACACACTCACATAAACACATACTCTCACACACCTTCTCACACATATTCACACAAACACATCTAAACACTGCGCGCGCACGCACACACACACACACACACACACACACACACTCTCTTCCATCTCTTCCATTCTCACCTTCATAGGCCCTCCCCTGTATCTTCACACACTTTCATACACACACTCTCCCACATTTACACTCTCATTCACACACTCACAACCCTCCTGTACACCTTCACAGGCTCTCCCATTCACACACTTACACACCCTCTCGCACACAAACACTCATCACTCCCCGCTCTCCCCCTTTATATCTCCACACACTCCCGGCTCCCCGACATGTCCCCACCGTGCCTCTGTGCAGTCACCTCTGGCCTCTCCTTGCCTCCCTGCCCCACGGAGGGTCTGCTGGCTGCCGTCCCGCTCCTCCTCCTCTCCGGCCTCTTTCCGCCCCTCTCTGCCTCCCTCTTTCTTCTGCCTCCCTGTCTGCCCTGCCTGGACTCCAGCCCGGCCCTCCGGCCTCTCCTTGGTGGGGTTTGGTCTTGGGCAGCAAGTTGCCTGGGGCGACAGTGAAAGGCTGGAATGTGGGAAGGGCGGGGTGGGCTGGGGGAGTGGGGAGCCATGGGGGGGCGGAGAGGGGGGTTTTCTCTTGGCTGGTCAGAGTTCAGCCACCTCGCTAGAGTGCAGGCCACCAGGCCATGCCAAGCTGATGACATCACGCCGCAGGAATGCCCGCTGCTCTGTTAGCTCAGGAGGCCCGCCTGTGTGTGGGGGGGTGCTCCCCTCGCCCTCAACGCCCTAGCCCTTCCCTGGCCTGCTGTCCCCTGTCCCCACTGCTCACCCACTCTGATTCGTCTGCTAAACCTTTAATCTCCTCTCTCGGCCTGTCTGACTCCAGCCCCCCAGCCCCTGCGCCTGCCTCTGCTCTCTGGGTTTCCCTGTCTGTTCTTCCTGCCTCGCGTCCCAGGGCCGCTCCTGAGGGTGTCTCTTGCCCTCTCCGTGCCCCTGGGTCTCATGAGTGTCTGAGTCAGCTTTTCTAAACCACTGGGCAGAGGGAGAAGTGGAGATTTTGATGCACGGAGGCCGTGGTAGGAAGCCTGCTGTCCCCCGCCCTGTTCCCTCCCCACAGCAGCCAGGGTGGGTTCTGGGGGTGGGGGCAGGGCCGGCCATGTCTGCTCACCCCAGAGCCTCCAGACTTTGGGACGCATGTACAGTGGGAAGGAGACTGACTCTGTCCCTCGTGGTTACTCTGAATGTCCGAGCCCTGGCAGGGGCCAGAGCCGGCTAGGAGAGCAGGATTGCCACGCTCCGGCAGCCGCTCCTCGCTTGAAAGGCCCCCGAGGGTAAGGCCGGTGACAATGTGCTGCTGGTCTCTGTGACCGAGCACAGCACCTTGTTCAGAGCTCCTGGACCATGTCCTCCAGCCTCGGGTTGACTCTGCTTCCCCAGGAGGCTCCGGCCTAGGCCCTTGTGAGGAAGGCTGGCGGGGCGGGGGTGGGCACGGGGAATGGTCAGGGCAGGAACCGAGGAGCAGGGCAAGGGAGGAGAGGAGAAGGAAGTTGGCAGGAAAGCAACCAGAGCAGATTCTGAAAGTGGATTGAAATGACATCAGATGGATTTTGTGAGGAAGAACAGACAGCAGGGGGAGGACAGGCGCGTACCAAGGCCCAGACTTAAATACAGCATGCATCACTGGGGCGCAGCGGCCCCAGAGCGGGGGAAGCCTTGGGCCTGGCTCCGGGGTCAACCTCAGCCCTTCTCTGCTGCTCCTAGGGAGAACTCTGCGCTGCAAGGCTTTCTACAGCGTCCACGGCTCCGTGTACTGTGAGGAAGACTATCTGGTGAGTGAGGCTCCTGGGGCTGCGCTGGTCATGTGTGTGTGTGTGTGTGCGTGCGCGTTCGAACTCTCAGTGGCCCTTTGGGATTCCACCCATCAGGGCTCACTCTCAGTTTGTAACGGCGCCCGTGGTCGTGTTTCTCTCTCCAGTTTTCAGGGTTTCAGGAGGCAGCTGAGAAGTGCTGTGTCTGTGGTCACTTGATTTTAGAGAAGGTGAGTGAGCCAAGGGTCTTCAGCAGAGTCTGGGAGGCTCAGGGCCGGGCCTGGGGACTCGGTAGGTGTAGAGAGAAGGTGTGGGGAGGAAAGCCAGGGTCAGGTGATTCACTTCCACCCTGTTCCTCCCTGGCCACCGTCCGTCCCCAGTGGCTTCCCTCTAGACTCCCCCTCCCTGCTACCCACAGGCCCCTGTGATCTGCAGTCAGAGCCTCGGCTGAGCCGAGCTAGGAGTGTGAGGCTCTGGGTCTTAGTCCCTGTCCCTTTCCTGCTTCTGCCTGCAATCAGTTGGAACTCCGTGTTCTTTACTAAAAGAAGGGGGATTGCATTAGTTTGGTGGTTCTCAGTCCTGGCAGCCTAGTCGATCACTTGAGAAGAAGGACCAAAAATACCCATGTCTGGGTCATGGCCAGAGATTGAAGCATACTTCCGGTGGGACAGTGGCTCGGGGCGGGGGGGGAGGGGCAGGGAATGGGGGAGGGCCTGGGTGCCTGGCAAGCTCCCCAGATAGCCCTAATTTGAGACCCGTCTGAGCAGCACTGGACTGGATGCTTCTGCGATCTTGTTCAGAGTTTCTGCTCAGTCACCTCAGATTACTAGTATGGTGGGGAGAAGGGCTGGAGGGGAGGTCGTTAGGGTCGGGGGAGGGGACAGTGGGGGCAGCCAGTAATACCAGAAGCTACTGGAGAGCCAGGGCTGAGGGAAACTGATCCTCCTGGTGCCTTGAGCCAGATCCTCCAGGCCATGGGGAAGTCCTACCACCCAGGCTGCTTCCGGTGTGTCGTCTGCAACAAGTGCCTGGATGGCATCCCCTTCACCGTGGACTTCTCCAACCAGGTGTACTGCGTCACCGACTACCACAAGTGAGTGTGCAGGGCAGGACTGGGCGGGGGGCAGGGGACCCAACCTCTGCTTCATCTCTGCCCTCTCTCTTGTAGGAATTACGCCCCCAAGTGTGCGGCATGCGGCCAGCCCATCCTCCCCTCCGAGGTCAGTATGTCTGGTCTCTGCAGGGCATCCAGTGGCATGCCTCTGGGGAGGGGACTGTCCTCCCCGGGAAGCAGGGCTGCTGAGGAATGTGCTCTGCAGATTCCCGTGTGACTCCGCTCTCGGGGTCACTACCCTGACCTCAGCATCCGGGCCCGGACATGTCTGACAGCCTCCGGGGGCCCCCGCTCCCTCTCCTCTGTCCGTTCCAGAGGGGGACACTTTCTTTGGGGTTAAGATCACCAGATCCCAAATGTAGGGCCTGGGAAAAGGTGGGGAAGAATCCCTCGGGCTGGTAGAAATGGGGTGGAAATGACTCATGCTGGTGGGCAGGAGAAGTAGCTTACTGGGCAAAGCACACGTTTCGCAGGCAGGAGGCCCTGGCCCAATCCTGCAGTTCCCCAAACACTCCTGGCAAGGGCCTGGAGCACCAAGCCAGGCGTAGCCTCTGAGTGTTCCCAAGTGTGGCCTCAAACACAGAAGAAAGATAATTAAACAAGAATTTTGCTGGTGTATCAGGGAGGTGTCGGAGAGAGAAGCCCGTGAGGCTAGTGCCTTCTCATGCCCCCGGGTCCGGAGCCGAGCCTGCTCCACTGATCGGCCCCTTCACTTCCCTGCCAGCAGGGCCCCTGTGGACGGCCGGGAACGGGAAGGCTCCAGTGGGATTTGCAAAGGTCATCTCAGAGCCGTGGGGAGGCTCTGGAGTTTTCCATGGGAGCTGCTCCGTGGGGAGGCAGGGCCTGGGGGTGTCCTGCGGTGTTCCTCTCCATGGGGCCCTTACATTACATTTCAGGGCTCTGAGGACATTGTGAGGGTGATTTCTATGGACCGAGATTACCACTTCGAGTGCTACCACTGTGAGGTGAGTGTTGGGCCAGGCCTCCGGGGCTGTGTCTTTAGGAGGGGGCGGTCGGGGGCCGTGGAAAGGCAGGGAGTGCTCAAACCTGTCTCCAGTCTGTCTGTCGGGCTCTTTGGTCCGTCCTTCTTGAGTCTGCCTTCCCGGCAGGCTAGACTCCAGCTAGGAGCTGTTGGTGACCTACGGGCGGTGGGGAGCTGCCTTGTTATTTCTGCTGCCGCAGCGACACCTGGCGCCCAGGAGAGGCATTTTCTCTGTTTTTTTTTCTGGGAGTCAGTTCCCCAACCACCCCCACCCCCCTCCTCCTTCTGCCCTTTCTTTCTTCCAGTCACCTCTTAGGGGTTGGCATTTACTGGGCAGACTCCCAAGGCCCCCCCACCCCCCTGTATCCAGGGCACCCGTGCTGGGATGAACTGGGTGTCCTCCTTCCCTAGGACTGCCGGATGCAGCTGAGCGACGAGGAGGGCTGCTGCTGCTTCCCTCTGGACGGGCACTTGCTTTGCCACGGCTGCCACATGCAGCGGCTCAGTGCCCGACAGCCCCCAACCAACTATATCTGAACTGCAGTCCTCGTAGCTGCTGTCGCCACCCTTGACAAACCCCTCTGGCCGGGGGGGCCTTTCCCAGGAGCCAGGCGAGGAAGGTGCTGCGGGCCTGGCGGAGGAGTCCTCTGGGGAGCCCCCAGGGGCCAGAGACCCAAAGATCATGACATTCCAAATGGACTGTGGAGGAGGAGCGCGCAGTGGCCGGGGCGAAGTGTCCGGCCATCTCCCCGTGTCGTGCAGGGCAGGCGCACACAGGCAGGGCCCAGCGCCTCCTGGGGTGCTGATTCTAGACTGTCCGGCATCCTTGTGCGCGCGAGTCAAGCAGTATTCGGGGTCTGGATTACAGCAGAGAGGAAAGTGTGGGTGCTCCTCACCCTTGGGCCCCACGTCCGGCATCAGGCATGCAGGGTCAGCGAGGTTCTGACACCGGTAACTTATCTCTGTATCTGGATGAAGTGGTGGAAACTCTGGACCTTATTAAATGTGTCATTTCTTTTTTTTTTTTCCCCCTGATTTTTGGGCCACTCCCACTGGTGCTCAGGGGTCACACCCGGAGATGCTTGGAGGAGATTCCCCACTGTGTTTGGGAGACCAGGCTGTACCCACCCACCCCCCGCCCCCCAGGTTGAATCAGGGCCTCCAGCATGCAAAGCATGTGACTCCAGCCCCACTGAGCCAGCTCTCTGGCCCCTAAGTGAGTTATTTCTTGGTTGCCTCTCTCTGTGGATTGGGAGGGCTGTTGTGTGCCCCTCAGCTCGGTGATGGGAGGGGGGGTCTCTGCCTACCTGCCTACATGATCTGTTTCTCAGGGACTCAAGTGGGCCTAGGAGGGAGGTGGGTGCCTGTACTTGGTCCCTCTTCTCAGATGGGGCAAGTGAGGAGTGGGTCTCCGGGTGGGCAGTCTGCGAGCACTGCGCCTGCTGTGAGGGGAGAGCCGCCTGGGCACACTCACGCATACACTCGCACTCACACTCCGTCTCAGGTGGCAGCACCCTGACACCTGGCTCTCCCGCACCAGTGCTAGGTCTGGCACCACAGAGGTATCGAGCACCGAATCCCGTGTAGCTCCCCAGGGCCAGGGACCGACAGGGATCACAGCGAGCTGGTTTGGGGCAGTTTGGCTGCAATTACTTCACCCAACACTAGATCCCTTATAACAATTCACTGTGGAAAATTCATTTGCTTATAAGTTTAGTTCCCTTAATGACCCATTGCCAAATGCTTCATTCCTTTTTTGGTTGTTCTTCTATCCATTTAGATGACCTTATTTTTGTTTTGTTTTGTTTTGTTTTTGTCATGCTTTGGGTATTTCAAGGATTTATATCTATCCATCGAAGAATATTTCTGAATTATCAGCAACATAAATTTATCAAATTTGCAGCACTTTGTAAATGATGAGATTGCTTCTCCTGCCTTTGTGGATATCTTTTTCTATGTTATTTACTTTTCAAACACTTTTTTAAAAAAGTTTAAAGTTCCTAGCAATAAATATGATTGGTACAGATATTCTGTGTATCTTTTTTTTCTCTCTCTCTTGTTTTTTACTCCAATATTCTTTTACAAAGTAAATGTCTTGGAAAATATAATGGAGCTCAATGTGACTTTTATGCTTTCATCTAACTTCTACATTCCTACTATTAAAATGCCAAAATACTCTAAACAAGACATGTGGAATAGTCAGTCGATGACTAACAAAGGTTATTCAGACAATGGCAACAAAAATGAAAGGGTGAATCTGCTAAATCTTTTAAATGCTGCAGATTTGATAAATATTTAGATTGTGTCTAGGTGAGTTGGTTTTCGCCGAGTTAATTTGATTATCTTTGATCCTTAGTCTTCGTTCTCTGTCACTGTGTCACAGAGTTTCATGCTGAAACTGATAGCTTCTGAGAATGAATTCTACATTTAGGGGTGACTCCTTCCAGTCACTGGGAATCACACAGAAGTGGCCTCAGGGAATATGTGTAAAAGTGAGCATTCAGATTCATACTGCTGAGGACCAAAGAGACAGATGCGCTTTTTCTTTTAAGGATAAATATCCTGAAATCTGGTTTCTTGAAACCAGATATATTGCCTGTTTGATAGCTGGAGTTTCTTCTAATTCTTTTTGGGTTTGGGGGTACTATCCTGGCTTGCTCGGGGCTGACTCTTGACTCTGAGCTCAGGGGTCACTCCCAAAGGGCTCGGGGAACCATAACGGGTACCAGGGACTGAACCCAGGTTAGCTGTGTGAAGGTAAGTGCCCTGCTATTTGCATTCTCTGGCACACAAGGGTTTGCTTTTTTCTTTTTTTCTTTAATTATTATTTTTTTTTAGTTACTGAAATTATAGTTCTTCATGATTGGGTTTCAGGCATACAATGTTTGAGCACCAATGGGGTAGGGTAGCTGCTTTTGAAAATTGATTCCTGTTTTTGTTTGTTTGGGGGCCACACCCAGTGATGATCAGGTTACTCCAGGCTCTGCACGCAGGAATCGCAGGAATCGTCCTGTCTGTGTTCAGGGGACCATATGGAATGACAGGGTTCCAACCCAGGTTTGCCGGGTGCAAGGCAAGTGTCATAGCTGCTGTACTATCTTTCCAGCTCCAATTATTCTCTTTTTTGTTTTGGGGCCATACCTGGCAGTGCTCAGGACCATGTGTGTGGTGTGGGGTGGGGGAGAGGGGTGTCAATCGAGGCCTCCCATATGCAAAGTGTGCACCCCAACCCTTTGAGCCATCTCCCAACCCCTAAATAGCTACTGTTCAGCAAGTAAATACAATGACTTTAGTAGGATGTCCTGGCTTGAGGAATCCAGGTCAGCATGAATAAATTTTACTCACCCATCCCTTCAGTTCTGCCTTCCACTCTTGAGAGTCCTTTCCATTCTATCACTCAGCCCTTCAGCTTTCTCTGATTTTGGCCTCCATCTGGTACTGGCTGGCTGGCTCCCTTCTAGGTATGTGCTCAGCTGTCCCAGCCCTGGGACTCTCCCAAGACTCTTTGCTTGCCACTGAGACTTCTCTCTCCCTTTCTGAGGAAAATCAAGCCCTATGTATAGGTTCTGGGAAAACAGACAGGCCAGGGCAGAAAAGCAGCCCTCACACCCCACTTTAATCTGAGAGACCCCACTATACACTGCAGGGCAAGCATTTCCCCGTTCCCGTTTAGGGGAAAACTTCTCTTCCTTAGTTGCTTTATTTAGTATTTACGGTTGATAATGGGAGATCCAGGACTCCACGCCAGGCTGTGAGAACCCTCCCTATCCATCAAGCTACCAAGAGTATCCCGCCCACACGGGCAGAGCCTGGCAAGCTACCCATGGCGTATTCGATATGCCAAAAATAGTAATGATGGCTCTCATTCCCCTTATCCTGAAAAAGCCTCCAATTGTTGGGAAAGACGAGTAAGGAGAGGCTGCTAAAATCTCAGGGCTGGGAGGAATAGAGACTTTACTGGTGCCCGCTCGAGTAAATTGATGAACAACGGGATGATAGTGATACAGTGAATGGGAGATCCATGAGGTGCTTCCAAGGATATAGCCACAGGTGGGTCTCATTTAGCCAGCCTGCCCCCAGATTTTCATCTTAGCCACTAGTCCTGAGATGGAGAAAAATGACAGTGGAAGGATGACGGGTAGACTGACTTTGTGTCTGTAAATGAGAGTCACAGGGAAAGGGCAGGCTTTAACAGCACACACCACTATTTGCTGGGCCAACCCAGTGTGCTACAGGCCCAAAAGTGAGTTATGAAGCGAGTGACTAGTGGTGGCTCTCTGCCTGACTCCTTAGAGACCTGCCTTTCTTTCTTCGTCACCTGAAGCTCTCAAGGTCAGGGAAAGACTGTTCCATGCACTACCAGACTGTCCTCTGAGAAGGCAACTCCACCTTCTCATGATATCAAGGCTGTAAATCCATGGAGGAGACTGTATCTCTCCTATCTTTATTTTGATTCTTTTGGTTTTGGAGCCACACTCAACAATGCTAAGGGTTTACTCCTGACTCTGCACTCAGGAATGCAGGTCCTGGCAGTGTGCTGGGGGCCACATGGGATGCCAGGGATTGAACCCAGGTCAGCCACATTCAGTCCTACCCACTGTACTATTACTCCAGTCCCTTTATACGATCTTTTATTTTTGTCTTTTGAGCCATACCCAGCAGTGCTCAGGGCTGGTCCTGTGCTCAGAGATTGGCACCAGAGATTGAATCTAAGTCAGCTATATGCAAGATAAGTGTATATAGTACTATGTACATATTGCCCATATGAAATACCCTCCAGTCCCTACAATTGAGACTGGACTATGCCTATAAAGAAGGGGGAGGGAAAAAAAAAACAAGGGAATAAGGGGCCATGAAGATAGGTCAAGTGGTAAAGCTTAGGCAAGGCCCATCATTCAACCCCTACTATATCACCACATCACCAGCGCTAAGGGGTGTAACCCTATTTTTTTCAAAAAAAAGGAATGAAAGAGGGAAAGAAAATGAAAAGGAGAGAAATAATTGAAAAAGGAAAAACGGGCTGGAGCAATAACACAGCGGGTAGGGTGTTTGCCTTGCATGCAGCCAACCCAGGTTCGATTCCCAGCATTCCATATGGTCCCCTGAGCACCAGGAGTAATTCCTGAGTGCATGAGCCAGGAATAACCCCTGTGCATCGCCGGGTGTGACCCAAAAAGAAAAAAAAAAGAAAAAGAAAAACAGGTGAGGTCGGGGATGTGAGACACTGGTAGGAATACCTTGCATATATGCATAACTCCTTGCATATATGAGGCCCTGGGTTTGATTTCTGGTACTGCCAAAAACCAAATGTGAGCTAAAGCACTTTTACTCTGTGTGTGTGTGTGTGTGTGTGTGTGTGTGTGTGTGTGGTTGTAGCACTGTTGTCCCATTGTTCATTGTTGTTCGAGTGGGCCCCAGTAATGTCTCCATTGTGAGATTTATTGTTACTGTTTTTGGCATATTGAATACGCCACAGGTAGCTTGTCAAGCTCTGCTGTGTGTGCAAGATACTCTCAGTAGCTTGCCAGGCTCTCCGAGAGGGACAGAGGAATCAAACCCAGGTCGGCTATATGCAAAGCAAACGCCCTACCCGCTGCGCTATCACTTCAGTTGTATCAGGACACAAGTCAAGGGTCTCACACACATATGCCAGGCAGGTATCTCCAGGGTTTTGTCCCAGTTTTGATTTTCAGAGGATGCCCTACCTCAAAGTCAGCTGGCATCATGCAAAGCCCTAACGGCAAGGCTCCACCACAAGGACACAGGACTGGCAAAGCCCAGGCCTTGCCGTCCTCTCCTGTGTCAACAAGAATGACGCAGACTGGGCCCCTGCCATGTGACTTGTTGTGTGGGGCCCTTGGAACATCCACACTTGACCGTGGCCATATAGGACTAAGGGCTGACCTTAGAAATAGGAGTAAGTGGTCTCCAGGATGTTTTATTTTTTTGGTGTCCGATCGTGGTGGTCGGAGAGTCCACAGAGACTAGTCCTGTTCACCCTGGGTATTATTTCTCCTATGCTGAGAAAGGATAATGAAGGGCACAAGCTGCCATCCGAGCAGGGAAAAACGGTTTAGGATGAATATCTACTAAAAGGCTAGCAAAACTTAGACGCTGGAGAGTTAGAAGCAAACTATAATTTGAAAGATAACTCAGCCACCTCATTTTACTGCATGAAGAAATAGCAGGAGCAATAATGGGACTAAGGTTATGACTTTCCACCATTTGAAGACTAATAAAAACCTTACTTTATTTTGAGTTTTTGAGCCACCACCTGGCCCGGTGGTTCTCAGGGGCTACTCCCAACTTTGTGCTCAGGGATCCCAGATCTGTGTTTGGGGATCATTCTGGGGATACACCAGGACCATGTAGCACTGGGAATCAAACCGAGGTTGACCACATGAAAAGCAAGCATCTTGGGTTGGAGCGATAGCACAGCGGGTAGGGCTTTTGCCTTGCATGCGGCCAACCCGGGTTCCATCCCCGGCATCCCATATGGTCCCCCAAGCACCGCCAGGAGTAATTCCTGAGTGCAAAGCCAGGAGTAAACCTGAGCATCGCTGGGTGTGACCCAAAAAAAGCAAAAAAAAAAAAAAGCAAGCATCTTAACCCCGTAGTCTCTCTGTCTCTGACCCCTAAAGATCTTATTTTGCCTTTTCCTCCCTATTCATTCCCTCCTACTCCCAGTCACAGAGAGGCTGGGGCAGGGGGTGGTGTCGGGGGGGAGCTCAGTAAACTTTCCATGAAATTGTGATAGATGATGAGGGAAAATTCTAGGAACACAAGACGATAATGAAAGCTTTTGGCTTTTTACTAGTGCTTTTGTTTGTTTGGGGGCCACACCTGGCAGTGTTCAGGGCTTACTCCTGGCTTTGTGCTCAGGGATCACTCCTGGCGTTGCTCAGGAGACCATATGTAGCACTAGGGATTGAACCCAGGTTGACTACGTGCAAGGCAAATGCTCTACTCAGTGTACTATCACTCCAGCCCCCTCCTTTTTTTCCTTTTTTGCTTTTTGGGTCACACCCGGCGATGCCCAGGGGTTACTCCTGGCTCTGCACTCAGGGATCACTCCTGGCGGTGTGATCCCTGAGTGCAGAGCCTCCCATATGGTACTCAGGGGACCATATGGGATGCTGGGAATTGAACCCGGGTCGGCCATGTGCAAGGCAAACGCCCTACCCGCTGTGCTATCACTCCAGCACCCCCGCCTAGCCCCCTCTTTACTAGTTTTTATTGTTAATGAGAATTAGCAGTCACCCAGGTGCCTTGAAAATCACATTGGAGAAGCAAAGAAAATATTCTGCAGGAGAGTTTCTGCCCTTGAGGAGGTCACAGTCTAGCCAGAGAGACAAATACACACATAAAATGCCTTGAGAAGATTACAAGCAACATGTCAACAAGTGCAAAGTAATTGTGTATCATAAACAAAAGACCTAATGTGAAAAACACAACTGACAGGTGAGGCTTCGCCTGACTTAGATTGTTAGATGAGAAGGGAACAGTCCTTAGGTTGCAACCTGCCCGCAACTGCATTCGATTTGGGCCATGAAAATTGTATTTTTTTGGGGGGGATCCCCCCAAGTAGTGCTCAAAAGGCCCAAGAACCCCTCTCAGTCAACCAGGTTGGTGGTTCTATGTGAGGGCCTGAGGATATGGTGCTTATTGGGCTCTACAGTGCCAGGAATTACCACACCCCAGTGGGGTAGGGGATGGGTGGGGATCTCCAGGCCCATAC
This sequence comes from Sorex araneus, assembly GCF_027595985.1. Taxonomy (NCBI): domain Eukaryota; kingdom Metazoa; phylum Chordata; class Mammalia; order Eulipotyphla; family Soricidae; genus Sorex; species Sorex araneus. The sequence goes on from NC_073304.1 coordinate 74,360,131, forward strand.
CAGGAAATGCTTAGGGGGACCACGTAGTGCCAGGGGCTGAAACAGGATCATTTTGGCTATACTTCACAGAGCTCAGACCCCTGGTAGTGCTCAGAGGATCATGTACAGTGCTGCAGATCAAAGTGGGGTTAGCCACATGCAAGGCAAGTGCCTTACACTCGACTATTCCACTCTTCCTCCTGGGAGAGCTGGAGAGTTTTTCTTTTCTTTTCTTCCTTCCTTCCTTCCTTCCTTCCTTCCTTCCTTCCTTCCTTCCTTCCTTCCTTCCTTCCTTCCTTCCTTCCTTCCTTCCTTCCTTCCTTCCTTCCTTCCTTTCTTGCTTTCTTTTTTGCTTTTTGGATCACACCCAGAGATGCTCAAGGGTTACTCCTGGCTCTGCACTCAGGAATTTCTCCTGCCAGTGTTCGGGGGACCATATGGGATTCTGGGAATCGAACCCGGATCGGCTGCATGCAAGGCAAAAGCCCTACCCGCTGTGCTATCACTCCAGGCCCTCCGGTATTTTTTTTTTTCTTTTTGGGTCACACCTGGCGGTGCACAAGGGTTACTCCTGGCTCTGCACTCAGGAATTGCCCCTGGCTGTGCTCAGGGGACTATATGGGATGCTGGGAATCGAACTCAGTTTGGCCGCGTGCAAGGCAAAAGCCCTACCCGCTAAGCTATCGCTCCAGCCCCTCCAGGAGTTATTTTCAGTAGTACTAATTAGAACACTATTTGAGGGGCTGGAACGATAGCACAGGCGGGTAGGGCGTTTGCCTTGCACGCGGCCGACCCGGGTTCGATCCCCGGCATCCCATATGGTCCCCCAAGCACTGCCAGGAGTAATTCCTGAGTGCAAAGCCAGGAGTAACCCCTGAGCATCGCTGGGTGTGACCCAAAAAGCAAAAAAAAAAGAACACTATTTGAAGGGAGAAGAATAGAAAATGTAGAAAAAAATGATCTAGAAGAAAGAAAAAAAATGAAAGAATTGAAAAATAAACCAGCATTCTGTGAACTTCATAAAATGATCAATTTCAGTAAAAATGACTGGTGTTTTAAAAAACAGGTGAAAATGGTTTGTGGATAGAACCCTAGATGGTGCTGGGGATCAAACCAGGGTCAGCATGTGCAAGGCAAGCTCCTTAACTCCAATCACTCTCTGGCCCAGGGGACATTCTTTTTGCTTGTTTTTTGTTTTGGGGCCACACCCAGCAATGCTCAATTCCTGGCTCTGAACTCAGGAATTATTTCTGGTGGTGCTCAAGGACCCACATGGGATGCTGGGGATCAAACCTGGGTCAGCTTCGTGCAAAGCAATTGTCCCACACGCTGTATTATCACTCCAACCCCCAGCTGAGTATTCTTACCTTATGAAGAGACACCATTAGAACAGTCTTTTATTTGGGCCGTACCTCTCAGTGCTCCGGGGTTACTCCTGACTCTGCACTTAGAAATTATTCCTGGCAGTGCTTGGGGGACTATATGAGATGCTGAGGATAGAACCCAGGTCAGCTGTGTGCAAGGCAAACGCCCTACCTGCTGTACTATCACTCCGACCCCCATTAGGACAGTCTTGAGGCCAGAAATACAAATGGGTAAGACAGCTGTCAGGATCCTTTCTTTAAAAGTCAAAGGCCCCCAAAGACTGGGGGCTAACGTGATAGTACAGCAGGTAGAGTGCTTGCTTTGCACATGGTTGATCTGGGTTCCATCCCTAACACCCCATATCGTCCCCCTAGCTCTGCCAGGAGTGAGCCCTGAGCACCTCGAGGCATGGCCCTAAAAAATCAAACAAGCAAACAAATAAGGGCTGGAATGATAGATAGCATAGCAGATAGGGTGTCTGCATGCAGATGACCCGTTTTTGATCCCTAGCATCCAATATGGTCTTCCAAGTACTGCCGCTGAGTGCAGAGCCAGGAGGAATTGCTGAGAATTGTAGGGAATGGCCAAAAGAACGAAATAAACAATAAGGTCAAAACTGGGCCTAGAGAAAGCCCAATGGGTGAGAGCACATACTCTGTATATAGCAGGCCTGGGTTCAAGTCCCAATATGGAATGATCTGCTGAGCACTGTCAGGAGTGACCCCTGAGCCTCTGTCAAAGTAGCCTCTCAGCACTGTTAGGTGTAGTCCCAAAACAAATAAAACAAAAAGGTCAAAACAGCACATTCCATTTTAAAATTGCCTACATATCAACTTGTGGTATGCAATTCCTTTTTTCTAATTTATAGGGCTCCCTCCTCTCCCTTATTTTCTTTTTCTTTTTCTTTCTTATTTTGGGGGACAGAGGGACACACTCAGCTGTTTTCAGGGTTTACTTTTGGCCCTACACTCAGGGATCACCTCTGGTGGGCTTGGGAAACCGTACAGGGTGCTGGGGATCAAATCTGGGTCAGCTGCATGCAAGGCGAATGCCCTACCCACTCTACTATCTTCTCTTATTTTCTAGGTAAAACTGTTTTAACACACACACACACACACACACACACAGAGTCAAAACTGCCAAATCAGAAAGACTATATAATATAACACAATAATAGGGGGCTGGAGCAATAAGCAATAGCACAGAGGGTAGGGCATTTGCCTTGCATGCAGCTGACCGGGGTTTGATTCCCAGCATCCCATATAGTCCCCCGAGCACTGCCAGGAGTAATTCCTGAGATGCAGAGCCAGGAGTAACCCCTGAGTGTCGCCGGCTGTGACCCAAAAAGCAAAATAAATAAATAACATGATAATAATAATTCTATGCATGGTTCTGTTTTTCCTACATTGCTATAGGGCCAGAGAGATGGCTCAATGGGTTGAGAACATATTTTGTATGCTGGAGGTCTGGGTTGGGTCCCTGGTCCCTTGAGTACCACCAGGAGTGACCTCTGAGCACTGGATTGGAAGTAGCCACTGATCACTGCTAGGTGTGGCCTAACACCCCCCCCACCCCCCGCTTCAAAAAAGCCATGAACACTGGGGCTGGAGCGATAGCTCAGCGGTAGGGCGTTTGCCTTGCACACGGCTGACCCGGGTTCGATTCCCAGCATCCCATATGGTCCCCAAGAACCACCAGGGGTGATTCCTGAGTGCAGAGCCAGGAGTAACTCCTGTGCATCACTGGGTGTGACCCCCCCAAAAAAAAAGCAAAAAAAAAAGCCATGAACAAAAATCCAGTTCCAAAGCTATATATAGAGTTATATAGAGAGCTATGTATAGAGGGAAATGTCTATTTTTAGTGGGGAAGTTGTGAAAGGTTATGCACTGAGGTATTACAGTGGTGATCTCTGAGTGGTGAGAACATGTATTGGCCTATAGCCTGTAATTTCTTTTCTTTTCTTTTCTTTTCTTTTTTTTCCTGGTTTTCAGCAATACCCAGGGATGTCTCTCGGCTCTGTGCTCAGGGATCATGCTGGTGGTACTCAGGGACCATACAGGGTGCCAGGGATCAAACTTGTGTCAGCTACATTCAAGGCAAGTGCCTTACCCTTTCCAGCCCCTTATACAGTATTTTCCCCCCGTGTTTTGGACCACACCTGCCAATTCTCAGGAGTTACTCCTGACTCTATACTCAGGAATTACTCCTGGCAGTGCTCAGAGAACCATATGGAATGCCGGGGATCAGACTTGGGTTGACTGTATGCAAGGCAAGTGCCCTAGCAGTTGTACTATCCAGCCCTGACTGATACAGTTTTGGGCTCTGGTTATTTTTGGAGGGTGGTTTGTGGGAGAGGTTGTATGTGCCATACTCAGCTGTGCTCGGGGCTTACTCATGGCTCTGTGCTCAGAGGTCACTTCTAATAGTACTTAGGGGACCATATGAGACCAAACTGGGTTGGCTGCATGCAAGGCAAGTGCCCTACCTGCTGTTCTATCTCGTTAGCCCCTTGACAGTGTTTTAAGTAGAAAAATCTCATCCATGTGCAGCTCAATATAGACAGAGTCACTGTGGGCCAGAGTGACAGTAGGGTGTTTTTTGCCTTGCACGTGGCCAACCTGGGTTCAATCCCCGGCATGCCATAAGGTCCTCCAAGCACCTCCAGGATTAATTCCTGGGTGCAGAGTCAGGAGTAACCCCTGAGCATCGCCTGAAAGACAGTGTACTATATCTTTCAGCACATGATCTCTTACATGATTCCTTAGTACTAATGGAGTAGCCTCAGAGTAGCAATGGGTGTGGTTCAAAAACACAAAACAAACAAGACCATCAAAACAAAACATCAATGTCACCTCAATCAATGTGATGGGGGGGGTATACTCACTAGTACTCAGGGGTTTTTCAGGCTCTGTACCTAGGGGTTACTCCTGGCAGTGCTTGGGGAATCATATTTGCTGCTGCTGATTGAGCTGGGGTCAGCCAGATGCAAGGCTGCACCTTATCCCCTGCACTATCTCTCCCACCCTATTACCCTACCATCAGTTTAAAATCTAGGGGAAGGGTGCCAGAGAGATAGCACGGGGGCAGGGGCAAGATACTTCCCTTGCATGAGACCGAGCAACCCTTGTTCAATCCCTGGCACTACATAGCTCAGAAGCAGGAACAGCCCCTGAGCACTGCCAGTCATGGCCACTACTCACCCCATAAATAAAAGTTAAAAAAATATTAAGGACAGGGACCAGAGAGACAGTACAAGGATTATGATGCTTGCTTTGGGGCTGGAGCATCAGTACAATGCATAAGGCAACTTGCCTTGCATGTGGCTGACCTGGCACCCCATATGGTCCCCCAAGCCCTGCCAGGAATGGTCCTCAGGGCCACGAGTAAGTCCTGAGCACTGTCAGGAGAAGCCCCAAACAACAAAAGGTGCTTGCGTTTGTATGTGGTGACCCCATTTCTATCCCTGATACCACAAATAACCTTTCTCCCAAATAATAAAATCAATCCCAGAGAAATTGTTTGATCAGTCTGGTACATGTTTGTTGCATTACTGCCATTCATTCAAATCAGTTATAACAAGAACTGTACATGCCCTGCTTCGTGCATGTCTAGCTTTTTAGAACGATACTAGCCTTCTTCTGAATCAGTTTCTTTTACTGTCTCATTTCTTTAGTACATATTATTTCAATCTGTTCCATTTTTGAGCCAAATCGCTCAGTTTTCCTTTGAGATCCAAAATGTCCTATCAGGCTTTGTTTATATATTAATTCACAGAGTGTTTCAAAGTAAAACCAGATTCCCTTACTGGTTTGTATAACAAAAGTTTCCATCAACAGACAGGCAACCTTTGAAACTGCAAAGGGGTTGGGTCTGAAATACCCTTGGAAGGGTTAAGCAATTACTTAAATGGCACATTATGAACATTCAGTCTAAACTTTTCATTTGATGTCATAGGTTGATTACATATTTTCTTTATCCACTTGTTTTCTTCTGAAATCATGGACTTACAATACGCATGAAATTTTCTAGCCTAATCATCAACAGTTTGTGGCTCTGAATACCTTCATTTTCGAGTGAACCTCAAAAATAACTCTAAAATCTCTTGAGTGCCTGTATGGTTTCTTTTTATTCCTGAAACAAGTTTCTGGATTTATAATACCATAATATATTCCTGCTACTTATTTCAGCTACTTACATAGAGGTGTGGCTTATTTTTTCAAAACGTTTCTAAACAGTCGTTTAGTTAGACTTCCAAGTTCCAACAGCTCTTTTAACATCTTTGCTTTGGAATTTTTTAATTTAGTTATTTCAACCCCAGTTTTTCAGTGCTAGAACACTATCTGCTCAAAAGTTTTTCTTAGTTTGACCAGCAGGGTACCACTGCCCTGGAATCTTCACCTCTGGAGCATCATTTTGTTTCCAGGCTAGCGTGTGGGGGAGGCAGTTCCCATGAGCACAAAAGTTCTCACAAATGTCCAAGCGAATCTCTAGTCTTCTCACTAACTTGAAACAATGCAACACAGCAACGCCCAAGTCTGAATGGACCTTTCTCAGACTCCAGTTTACATTTATAAACTTAAAAAAGTCTACATGACTTTTTTTGAATACTTGATCAAGAACAATGCCTTCAAAGAGTAGAGCTAGGGTGTGGGCAGAAGTTGTATCTAATTTATCTTTCTACACCCCCCTCCAACTCCCTGTAGGAGTTTAGCTCAGGAATATTTGAGCATGTTCTTGGCGTTATCATTAAAGAACATTTAAGTGAGTGACTGTATTTTGCATATGGCATAGCAGAAGGTGAGATGAACAACACTGATGAAGAGACAGGCCTATAAAGGCCAAGCATTCCACAGAACAAACAAAACTATATAAGGTATTAGCACTGAAGGGTGGTCAGAAATCTCTTCTTTCAAGTTCCTCTACATGCCAAACGCTGAAATAGGCATCTTAGAATCTTGCTAGGAGCACCTCCCTAAAATGCAAACCCAAGCAAATTAAAGGGTTATTTTTTTTCTTTCTTTTTGGGTTACACTTGGCGATGCACAGGGGTTACTCCTGGCTCATGCACTCAGGAATTCCCCTTAGTAGTGCTCGGGGGACCGTATGGGGTGCTGGACATCGAACCCAGGTCGGCCAGGTACAAGGCAAACACCTTACCCGCTGCGCTATCGCTCCAATCTCAAAGTTTTAAAGAATATTATCTTTATCTCAAAAATTAAATAAAAGGGGGCTAGAGTACAGCGGGTCGGGTATTTTCCATGCATGCAGTGGACCCAGGCTCAATTCCTGGCATGCCATATGGTCTCCTAAGCACAGCCAGGAGTAATTCATGAATGCAGAGCCAGGAATAACCCCTGAGCATCACTGGATGTGACCCAAAAAGCAAAAAAAAGGATTATCTCTCAGCAATAAGGACATAAACTAAAAACATGAGTTCCTGATATTAGCAACATATACAAAATCTCAAGATTAACTATGCTAAGTGAAAGATGCCAGACCAAAAGTAATATGTTTAATTTTATTCCATTTATATGGAATTCCAGAAAGAGCAAACCAGGCTATAATGACCAGAAGTCTATCACCAGTGGTTAGCAAGGATCAGAGAGAAGAATTATTAGGCTGAGTACATGCTCTGCATGTGAGAAGCCTGGGTTTGACCCCTGGCAACCCATGGTCCCCTGGGCATGGAGCCAGGGAGTGTGACTGGGTGTAGCTCAGACAAGGAACATAAGACACTCTTAGGGGTCAGGCATATATTCACTATCCTGTTTTTTGAGGTGGCTTTACAGATGTCTGATTAATTTGAAACTCTGAATTGTACATATTATCTCTCTCTCTCTCTCTCTCTCTCTCTCTCTCTCTCTCTCTCTTTTTGCTTTTTGGGTCACACCTGGCGATGCACAGGGGTTATTCCTGGCTCTGCGCTCAGGAATTACTCCTGGCGGTGCTCAGGGGACCATATGGGATGCTGGGTCGGCCACGTGCAAGGCAAACGCCCTACCCGCTGTGCTATCGCCCCAGCCCCTCTCTTGTTTTTTTTTTTATCCTTACCCTGTAGTGCTCAGGGCTTACTCCTGGCTTGGTGCTTAGGGATCACTCTTGGTGGGACTTAGGGGACTCCTGGAATTGGGGTGCCTAGGACTTGCACATCTTAGGCAAGCACTTTACCCACTGTACTATTTCTCTGGCCCTGAATTGTTCGTTTATTTTGTTTTGAGGCCACACCCAGCCCTGCACTCAAGTGCACTCTTGGTGGAACTTGGGGGACCATATAAGGAGCTGGGGGATTAAACTCAGTTGGCTACATACAAGGAAAGTATCTAACCTATTTTACTATTGCTCCAGCCCCTGAGTTGAACTGTTTTTTCCTTTTTGTTTTTGTTTTTTTGGGCCACACCCAGTGATGCTTAGGGGTTACTCCTGGCTCTGCACTCAGGAATCACTCCTGGTGGACTCAGGGGACCATACAGGATGCTGGGGATTGAAACCTGTTCGACTGCATGCAAGGCAAGTGCCTAATCAGCTGTACTATGACTCCAGTCCCTGAATTGTATGTTTCAAATATGTCTTAATACACATGTCTTAATACACATATGTTTAGAAATAGAAGCTATATGCTTCCAATCCCAATCCCAGAGTGCTTCTCTCTTCATAGCTGACAGCTCACCATGTTGCAATCAGCTCATACTCCTAAGCCTGAAGCAATTGGTCTCTCTGTTCCTCCACTAGATTTAGCACACCCAATTCCTTCCAGCTGAAACATTCCACTTGCCTCTTTCCCTAGATTTTCCCTGCCCATGTTTAGTTCTCTGCAGGATAATTTTTTTTTTAAAGGAAGATTTAGTTTCATTTTGTTTTGTTTTGTTTTGGGTCCACACCCAGTAGTGCTCAGGCCTTACTCCTGGCTCTGCACTCAGGGGTCACTCCTGGTGGGCCCAGGGGACCAATGGGATTGCAGGGATTAAATATGGGGCTGGCTGTGTGCAAGGCAAGGCAAATGCCCTACCCCCTGTACTATCTCTTTTGGCCCTAATTTTTTTCTTAGGCCACACCTGGTGATGCTCAAGTGTTACTCCTGGCTCTGCACTCCAGAATTGTTCTGGCAGTGCTCAGAGGATCATATAAGATGCCAGGGCTCAAACCCATGTTGACCACTTGTTAGGGCTGGAGCGATAGCACAGGGAGCAGGGCATTTGCCTTGCATGCGGCTGACCCGGGTTCGATTCCCAGCATCCCATATGGTCCCCTGAGCACTGCCAGGGGTAATTCCTGAGTGCAGAGCCAGGAGTAATCCCTGTGCATTGCTGCCGCTGCCCTCCCCCACACTAAAATTTTTAACCCAGGGGAAAAAAAGGGAGGCAAAAGGTGATAAAAAGGAGAGGAGGGGGATGGAGTAATAGCACAGCAGGCAGGGCGTTTGCCTTGAACGCGGCCGACCCAGGTTCGATTCCCAGCATCAGATATGGTCCCTTGAGCACCGCCAGGAGTAACCCCTGTGTATCACGGGGTCTGACCCAAAAAGAAAAAAAAAAAGCAGAGGAGAAGAGAGAAAAAGAATGATTTCTAAGGCCTCTCTTGTAATTCTCTCTTGCAAGGACACCAGATGGTGTTTTATTGTAAAATCTTTTTTTTTCTAGCACTTTGCTGCAGTGTGTGTGTGTGTGTGTGTGTGTGTGTGTGTGTGTGTGTGTGTGTGGGGCCAGGGTGTGGGGAATGGCACACAAGGCAGTACTCAGAGCCACTCCCGGCTCTGCACTCAGGGGCTACTCCTGTCCACCCTCTGGGGTACCATATGCAGAACTGGGGTACCAATATCAAACTGGGGTCAGTTGTGTGCAAGGCAAATGCCACCTTAAATCTTGTACTGTTCTCTCAGCCTCTCTCAGCCTTGTTTACTCCTTTTTGTTTTTATTTTCTGGGTTGAACCCAGCAGCAGTTCTTACTCCTGCACTCAGAGGTCACTGTTAGTGGAGCTTGGGGGACCACATGAGGTGATGGGTACAGAACTCAAGTCAAATGTATAGCAAGCACCTTACCCACTATATTCTCCTTGGCCCTGTTTAATCCATTTTAAACAACACAATTTTTTTCTCCTTTTTTTGGTAGGGAGGGGTTTGAATCACACCCAGCGATGCTCAAGGGTTACTACTCCTGGCTCTGCACTCAGGAATAATTCCAGGCAGTGCTTGGGGGACCATATGGGATGCCAGATCAAACCTGGTGTCTGTGTGCAAGGCTAACAAAAGCCCTCCCCATTGTACTATCACTCCGACCCCAATTTTCTCTCCTTTGGGGTCCATCCAAATAAGACTTATTTCATTTATCTGTGTTTTCTGTGAATTCTTCCAGAAAACTCTATAGATCTCAAGTTTCTTTAGCATAATAATCTAAACTTTCTTTTATATATACTTTCTTGTTTATATGACTTACTTCTCATGTTCATGTCTTCTCAACTAGATTATGAAATTCTTCAGGACTGGGTCATCTTTATCTTTGTGTCTATCCAGAGATATTTAATAAGTACTTAATAAGTGTCAATTTAAAAACACCTCACTTTGATAGTCTTTCCAAAGTCCATTCTCAGCCATTATCTCATTTGATCATTACATCAACAAGGTGAGATTGGAGGAGCTAGAAATATGTTAATGCTTCCCTTTGACAGATAAGGGACCTGAAGCTCAAGGTCACAGTTTGTCTGAGACTGAGCAGGAACAGACAATTGCCTAGGAAGGTTGTCTCTAATCCACATTCTTCTTTCTTTCAGTGCCTCTTCTCCCTTATGCCTAGGCCCCCTTGAATCCACTTCCCCTGGGGCGGTTTAAAGCTGTTTAGTGAAAGCTTTGTAGTACCACAGTAGAAAACTTGACAAATCCGAGACAGAAAATTTCAGTAGATTTCTGATAAGCTCTGAGTCACCAAAGCATGCTTGCTATTTTGTTCCCAGTGCTGTTTGTTAGGGATATTATGCCTGGTATTTAATGATGCTGCACTACAGAACTGAGGAAGCATAAATGATTTTTAAAAGCCTTAAAAAATGACAGCACTTTCATTGTAAGCATGAAAGGTGGCAGCTGATGAGATGACCAGGGACATAAAATTTCTGCACTGGCTCACATTGAATTCTTCTCTATAATCTCTAGTTTGTGCTAAAGAAAAAGCTATTTTTCCAGCTCCCGGCGCACTTAGCTGTGAGGCTCCTTTCCTAACACCCCAGTTCTCTGACACAGATTTGATATTAGTGCATTGACTTAGCACAAGGCATCTTTATTTATTTATTTTGGTTTTTGGCTCACACTCAGTGGTGCTCAAGGGTAATTCCTGGCTCTGCACTCAGGGATCACTCCTGGGGGTGCTTAGGGAACCATATGGGATCCTAGGGATCAAACCCCGGTTGGCTACATGTAAGGCAAAGGCCTTAGCTGCGGTATTATCACTCTGGTCTCCCCATCAAGTATTTTTAAAAAATAATTTAGCTAACTAGATTCTAGTGAACATTTGGGGCGAGGTTTGGGTTATATCCAGTGAAGCTCAGGGATTACTTTTTTTACTTTCTTTCTTTTTGGGTCACACCTAGCGATGCTCAGGGGTTACTCCTGGCTGATGCACTCAGGAATTACTCCTGGAGGTGCTCGGGGGACCATATAGGATGCTGGGAATCGAGCCCAGGTCGGCTGCATGCAGGGGGACATAGGGATGCCAAACAGCTGCTTGCAAGGCAAAGTGCCTTCTCCACTGTACTATCTCTCTGGCCTGATTATAGAATTTTCAAGAGGACAGGAGTGGGGTTAAAACAGAGCTTTGAAAAAGGGGAAAGGAGTGAGAGATAGTAAAGCTGGTAAGGCCCTTGCCTTGCATGAGGCTGATGGGGGTTTGATCCTGGCACCCTATGTGGTCCCCTGAGCCCCACCAGGAGTAATCCCTAGCACCTCTACGTCTGGCCTCCCCAAAAAAGCTAGTTTACCACCTTGAAAGGAAGATTTGATGACTAGAACTAGGGCAAAAAAGATTGTACAAGGGTTTAGGGTGAAAACCAGAGCAAAGAGTCAGGAGTAGCCCCTAAACATCCTTCCCCCTAAATAAAACAACCCCAAAAGACTCTCCATGCAGTCTCCTGGCAGGGAGCCCCCTAGTCCATGGAGTCTGCAGCCCACACCGGATTAGAATACGGGTCAGAGAGTATAGACTTAGAAATCGGAGTAAGAATATAGGTCTGCAGGGCAAATGTGAGACATCCAGCTCCGTGGAGGTGAGCAGGTCATCCCAGCTAAAAACGTGTGGCACTGTCTGCAGGGTGCCTTTGGGCAGGGCTTTCTTGCCCGTCGGAGGAAGAGGCTCTTTCCCCTTCTTTCCTGCTTGCTAGGGCTTGTTCCTCAGATTCCACTGCGACGCCCTGGGCCCCAGCTCCAGATTGGCCGCGCAGACAAAATAGAGGTGAGGCTGCGCGGGGGCCGTGCCCTCTGGGACCACCGGGCAGGCAGGCTGGGCGGGGGAGCGCGGACGGCCACTGGCGCCGCAGGTTTTATACCTGGGAGCCACTTTTTGCCTTTGCGCCCCAGTTTTCCCACGCGGTGCAACAATGGGTAGGACAGTGACTTGGGCAAATAAAAACTTTCAGCACGGTGCCTGCCTCATCGGAGGCCCCCCAATTAAAAAATCGGGAATTATTTCCATTTTCCCAACGTTTTGCCATATTCCGCAACCCCCCACCCCCGTCCCTCCTCCCCGCAGCCGGGGACTCGGAATCTCCCGAAACGCGGGCGGCGAGGGGCGGGGCCCGCGTTCCCGCCTCTAGCTCGACCACGCCCCGGGAAAGCCACGCCCACCACCAAGACCACGCCCACTTCGGGACCACGCCCATCTTGACCACGCCCCTTCCCGCGCGTCCGCCGGGCGCCCAGGCCGGACCTTCCCGCGCGGTCCCGCCGCGTCTGTTTCCCCCCCGCCCCTTGCGGCGGGCCGGGTGAGACGTTCCGGAGCGCGGGCGCGACGGGGCCCCGGGTGCAGGCGCTGCCGGGCCGCCGTGCGCTCGTGTGTTGCGTGTGTGCAGGTTTGCTTCCGAGGGGGCGGCGGGCGGCGCGGCGCGGGGGAGGGGCGCGGGCGGGGGCCGGGCGGCCGCCCTCGCCCTTGGGGGATCCTTGGCCGCCGAGACTGAGGGGGAAGGCGGCGGCGCCGGGAGCCCGCTCCGCATTTTGATTCATCTCGGGCCCTGTCAGGGTCACATCTTGTGAAAATACCTGTAAAATCAATTTAACGTCCAGCGCAGCGTGTAAAGACAGCTCCGAGGAATTTAAAAGACGCCTGAGTCAGAACGTTTAAATGGTTGGGTCCCGCGTAGCCGCGTTTTAACACGTCTGAGTGCGGAGGGGGCAGAGCTGAGCTGGATTGCCACCCCGCTCACACTTTTGAAAAGGGTAAAGAGGAAAAAATAAAAAAGCACACGGCACCTTTCAAAAACCTAAACGTGCAGTTCGCCTGGAGAGTGACTTTTTTCTGAGACGCGGGTCGGTCCTCGTTTCCGTCTGCGAAATTTACCTGCCAGACTCACTTGCACGCTTAGACCCGTGATAAAGCGAACTGTAGAAAAAAAAACAAACCGGGCTGCGCTAAATGGTGCCTTGTGTTGACATGTCGATGGTGCTATTAATTCTTAATGCCTCGTCCAAGGCAAGAATCCTTATCTCAGTTTCGCAGGTAGCAAAATAAGTTTGGCACCAAAATAGCAAGTCCCTGGAATTCACACCCAAGGCCCTAGGAGATGATCAGCAAATCGAGTCCCGTGGTTCTGACTCCTCCACTCCGTCCCCTGTAGACCATGTTACAAAACAAATGAGTAGTTACTTTGATGTTACTCATCAAACGGAGGAGTGAACCAAATGTTCTGTGAACATGAATTGTTAAATCCTAATAACCTTCCTTGTCTGCTGGGCTCCTGGAGGCTCAGCTGCCCTTTGATAGACCTCACGAGAGGAGAGGGTGCCGCAGCATAGGTGGAAAATGATGTCAAGGGAGAATTTTTGTCTCTCCAGTCTGAGCTGGGCCCGTCTTTTACTGCCCCTTGGTGTTGATGTCATTCTGTGCTCTACACTGCGCTCTGTTCTGGCTGGAAACCCAGACAGCTCCAGCCGGGACTTCAGCGGTTTTAACTCCGTTAGGTTACTCTTCTGTCGCTAACCTCTGGGGCTCTTTCTGCCAGGTGCTCCTGACAAAATGCTGTTAGGTGAAAACCAGTCATTGTTGAAGTGTGGAATGATTTGTTACTCCTGAGGGAATGATTCTAGAGTTAATGATCAAAAACTACCAACAGGACTGGAGCAATAGCACAGCGGGTAGAACGTTTGCTTTGCACGTGGCCGACCTGGGTTCGATTCCCAGCATGCCATATGGTCCCCTGAGCACCCCCAGGAGTAATTCCCTGAGTGCACCTGAGCATCGCAGGGTGTGACCCAAAAAGAAAAAAAAACTACCAACAGATCTAAGATGAAAGGACAAGAAACACAAGAAGCGATTGGGGAATTTGATAGTTAAACTTTGGGGAGGGGTGCGGGGACAGATTTTCATTTTAACCCCCTTTCCCCAGTTCATTCATAACTGTGAAGCAACAGCTTGGTTTTTTTTTTTTTTTTTTGTTTGTTTTTTTTTGCTTTTTTTTTTTGGGTCACACCTGGCGATGCACAAGGGTCACTCCTGGCTCTGCACTCAGGAATTACCCCTGGCGGTGCTCAGGGGACCATATGGGATGCTGGGAATCGAACCCGGGTCGGCCGCGTGCAAGGCAAACGCCCTACCCGCTGTGCTATCACTCCAGCCCCGCAACAGCTTGGTTTTAACTTAGTTTATGCATGGGAGGAAGGGGGTAGGGGGTGGCAAGCAGTGTTCTGTTTAAATTAGTCACTTGTAAAATCCTGGTTCCCCCCCCAGGCAGCTTCATTTAATTTAATTAATTTATTTATTTTTTGCTTTTTGGGCCACACCCAGCGATGCTCAGGGGTTACTCCTGGCTCTGCACTCAGGAATTACTCCTGGCGGTGCTTGGGGGACCATATGGGATGCCGGGGATCGAACCCGGGTCGGCTGCATGCAAAGCAAACGCCCTACCTGCTGTGCTATCGCTCCGGCCCAGGCAGCTTCATTTTAGATATCTTGGAACAAGTGAAAACATTCATATGCTTGGAATGCAAAGTGTTTTGCCACTAGTAAGTCGACCCATAATACATGTATGAAAATCTAGGTGGGCAGAAAAGATAGTACAGTGAGGAGAGTGCTTATCTTGAACATGGCCAACCTAGAGTCAATCCCTGGCACCCCGTATGGTCCTCTGAGCCCTCCAGGTGTGATCCCAGAGCACAGATCCAGGGCCTAGCCCATAAACAAATGAAGATCTTACCCAACCCAGGATGTGTGACATATTTCCTTCCTGTAGGGGGAATAATGCCTGAGGTTTGTCCCCAGCTTGTAAACAACAGAAATATTTTTACTTAGGAGAAGAGGGAGGGCTCCTAAGCAGTGTTCAGAGGGCCTGGGGATCCTTCCCTCAAACCTGGCCAAATGGGCTGGATGGCTCATTGCTTGGTTTTGGGCCACACCAGGTGGTGCTCAGGGCTTACATCTGGCTCTGGCTCAAGAATTACTCCTGGTGGGATTCAGACTCAGGGAACCATATGGGGTGCCAGGTATTGAACCAAAGTTAGCTGCATGCAAGGCAAATAAGGGGCCTGGAGAGACAGTACAGTGGTTAGGGTGCTTGCCTTGCATGTGGCCAACCTTGGTTCTATCTCCAGCATCCCATATGGGTCCCCAAGCAGCATCAGGAGTTACTGCTATGGCTCAAAAAACAAAAAGAAAAAGCAAGGCAAATAACACCCTACTCGCTGTATTATTGCTCTGGTCCCAAAATGTTTCCATCATTTTGCTTTCTTTCATTTGGTCCACAGATAAGACTCAAGAAAATAAATGGCATCTGGGGATTTCTGCCTGCCTGGGGAAGGGATGGAAATACTTCAACAAGGTAAGGGTGGCTATTGGAAAGAGATCTGATGAAATCTAATCGGGATTCTAGCCTTCTATGATAAAAAAAGGATTGAGAACACTCACCGTGGGGCTGGAGCCATACTACAGTGGGAAGGGTATTTGCTTTGCATGTGGCCAACCCAGGCACAGTCCCCTGCACCCTGTATGGTCCGCTGAGCCCCTCTAGGAATGATCCATGAGCACCTTCAGGTGTGGCCTAAAAACAAAACAAAAAAATATTAGAATGTTCACTAGTGTGATTTTTCACAGAAGCTTTCTGGAGAATAGGTGAAAGGGTGTATATATGTGGAGTGTGTGTGTGTCTTATTAAAGAACAAACGCCAGGTATCACATGCAAGGCAAGTGCTCTACAGCTGAGCCACATCTCTGACCCAATGAAGTTTAATATTTTTTTGAGGAAAGCCCCCAAGTGCTGTCTGGAGGCCCGTGGGCCCCTTCTGGAGATTCTCGGCCAATTGGCTGGCACTTCAATCAAGGGTCCTTGGTTGCCGGGCTGCTCAGGCAGTGCCCAGATTACCTAGGCCACCTTCCATGATGCTCAGGAAGTTGTATGCAGGGCATGAAAATCATGTACCTTAACTTCTGTATTATCTCTCTGGCTCTATGTGAAGATTCTTTTTTTGGTGGGATGGGTTTAGGGACACATTTGATGGGGCTCAGGGGCCACTTCTGGCAGTGTTCAGGGTACTATATTTGGTGCCCCACATCGAATTGGTTGACTACATGCAAGGCAAGCACTTTAGCTGCTGTGCTATCTATCTGACTCTGTGTATGAAGTGTCTTAAGCACTCTTTCATTGGAAAAATAGCACAGACTTCTGTTTGGTATCTGTCTGTACACTGTGTACTGAAAACTCAAGAGATTCCCAGGCCTGAAGATAAGGGTAACCAGCATCCCCCACTGAAGGTTCCTGCTATCTTGTCTCCAAAATCTCAGCTCCTTCCATATCTTGAATACTTCCTTATCTTGAACTCTTTTCATACCAGAAACCCTTTCTGTATCTTGAATCATTCAAGAACTTGATCTTTTAGGACTGGGAATCTGGTTCAAGTGGTAGAGCACATGACTTGTATGTGAGGCCTTGGATTCAGTCTCTGGCATGCACCAAGAGTGGCCCCCACAGTAATTAAAGTGGGGGAGAAAATTATAGGCATCTCCTTTATTTTGGCCATTTCATACTGCTCCGTCAGCGTTAGGGACAAATAAAGCAGTATCTTTTTTCTATAAAAGGACTGTCTTGGGCACTGGAGATAGGGTAATAGCGCTCAAACACTTCTGAGGCATGGACCTCAATCAAACAAAACAAAAAGGACTTTTATCATAGTTTAACAAATGTAAATTTTTGTTTGTGTAGCGAAAGCAAGACCTCAGCCTAATAATGCACATAGAAAAAGAGATGAAAAGAAAGTTCCCCAAGTATATGAAATACCCAGAGAATCCCAGTTTGCCCTTACTTTTTTTAATGTATCTTCTGCATCAGCATGGGTTTACTTGATTCTGTTTATAATAAGGAGAATTTGGCTTATTCTGAAAAAAATTTCTTTCTTTCTTTTTTTTTTTTTTCTTTTTGGGTCACACCCAGCGATGCTCAGGGGTTACTCCTGGCTCTGCACTCAGGAATTACCCTTGGCGGTGCTCAGGGGACCATATGGGATGCTGGGAATAGAACCCGGGTCGGCCACGTGCAAGGCAAATGCCCTACCCGCTGTGCTATTGCTCCAGCCCCAAAATTTCTTTCTTTCTTTCTTTTTTTTTTCAGTGCTGGGGATGAAACCAGGTCTCGTGCTCATAAAGCGAGTTCACTGCTGAGCCACATCCCTGACCCTGGCCAGTTCATTTTGTTCTTACAGAATGAGAACATTTTGTTCTTCTGTTAGGGGTACACTTTCTCTGTGTATGCAACTAGAGAGTGCATCTGAAGTTGCCACTTTGTGTATGTTTTTCCCTCCTTCCCTCAGGAACTCTGGTATCTTATGATGATACTAAGGAGGCATTCTGGATACTGTGGTGATTCCTACTGAAGGGTTCCATTTTTTTGTTTATTTTGGGGTCCATACCCGGTGGTACTCAGGGTTTGCTCCTGGCTGTGGTCTCAGGAATCCCCCCGGTGGTGAACAGGGGACTGTATAGGATGCTGGGGACTGAACCAAGGTCAGCTGCATGCAAAGCAAACGCCCTGCCTGTTATACTGTTGCTTCAGCCTCATCCCATATTCTTTTCTTCTGGGCAGGGTTTCTAGCGGGGTTTCAGACCTGGCAGTGCAGAGGTAGAGCCCATCAGATCTGAGGTGAAGGGGTACTGGTGGCCATTAGGAGTGCACCCAGTGATGTCAGGACCACCAGGGCTGTACTAGGCAGTGTTGGAGTGGGGAAGGCATGTAGTGTGGTGCTGGGGATCAGAATTGGGAGCTTTGGGCAAGCTCATGTGCTCTTGGCCTATGTGTGTGTGTGTGTGTGTGTGTGATGGGAGGCCAGGAATTGAACCTGTGCTTCCTGCATGCAAAGCATACACTCATCCTATTGAGCTATCTCTCTATCCACCTCTTCCTTTTAATTTTTATTTATTTAGTTTTGGGGCCACACCCAGCAGTGCTCAGAGGTTACTCTTGGCTCTGCACTCAGGAATCACTCTTTTTTTTTTTTCTGCTTTTTGGGTCACACCCGGCAATGCACAGAGGTTACTCCTGGCTCTGCACTCAGGAATCACCCCTGGCGGTGCTCAGGGGACCATATGGGATGCTGGGAATCGAACCCGGGTCGGCCTTGTGCAAGGCAAACGCCCTACCCGCTGTGCTATTGCTCCAGCCCCACAGGAATCACTCTTGGCAGTGCTCTGGGGACCATATGCAGTGCCAGAGATAGAAATCGGTTGACTGCATGCAAGGCAAGCACTTTACCTTCTGTACTCTCTCCAGTCACTTTTGTTTGTTTTTTGTTTTGTTTTTTGAGTCATCTGCACTCAAGAATTACTCTTGGCTGTGCTCAGGGGACCATATGTGATGCCGGGTCAGCCACACACAAGGCAAACACCCTAACTATTGTACTATCACTCCGGCCCCCCAGTCAGCCACATATTTTTATTTATTTTTGTGGTTATATGTTATAACCTACTTCTCCCTCTGGGAAAAACTAGCAAGTTACTGAGAGTTTCCTCAGAAACTCTGGGAGAGCCTCGAAAGCTTCCCATGGTGTATTTATATGCCAAAGCCAGTAACAAGCTGGATCTCATTCCCCTGACCCTGAAAGAGCCTCCAATGCGGCATCGTTGGGAAGGCTGAGTAGAGAGAGGCTTCAAAAATCTCAGGGATAGCACGAAGGAGAGGTTACTGAGACCGCTCGAGAAATTCGACAATCAACGGGATTTCGTGATTCGTGTGCTGCTGGTGAATCAAACCTCACACATGCAAGGCATACATTCTACCACATCCCAGATCCTATAGCCTCTTCTGTAATACAGATACTCATTACTTTGAATATCAGCTATAGAGTTCATTTTTAAATATTAAAGATACATATTTTTCCAGTAGATTAAGCATCTCAACCAAAAACTTAAGGTTCTTTTGGAAATGTGAGGGTTAAAAGAAAAAAAAAAGCTTGGGGCTGGAGCGATAGCACAGCAGGTAGGGCATTTGCCTGCATGCGGCCGACCCGGGTTCAATTCCTAGCATCCCATATGGGCCTCTGAGCACCACCAGGGGTGATTCCTGAGTGCAGAGCCAGGAGTAACCCCTGTGCATTGCCAGGTGTGACCCAAAAAGAAAAAAAAAAAAAAAGCTCTGTTCTATAAAGTAAGGGTCCATACCTCCTTTTCCCTTTTTGTCCCCCATGGGGGATGTGCCCTCAAGTGTGCAGCAAACAGCTTCCTCCTTGTAACCTGAGTGAAGAGGACCTGTTACAGAACCCACACTTCAGCAAACTGCTGCTGGGGCTCTCACAGCACGTGGATGAGAGTGGCCTCAGCCTCACCCTCGCCAAGGAGCAGGCTCAGGTAAGGCCCTGGGGAGAGGGCTGGCACAGGCAGAAGGAGAATGAGAGCACGAGAGAGGGTGAGGTGAATTCTCCCCTGGGATTTGTTTTGTTTGCTAGGCATGGAAGGAACTTCGACTGCATAAGACGGCGTGGCTGCGGTCTGAGATTTTACAGAGAGTCGTTCAAGAGCTGCTGGTAGACTATTATGTGAAGTCACAAGACACACATTTTACTTCCGAGGACAGAAAGGTGAGGCCTCGTCAGGCCAGCTCTGATTCTCTGATCCAGGGGAATGGGCGCTTCAGTTCCGGTTATGGTCGTCCCAACCCAAGTCGTCGCGGAAGGCGGTGGTGGGTTGTCAGGGTTTGGGAGAGACTTGCCGGGAGAGGGCACTGACAGCTGAGAGGTCACCTGAAGGGGATGACATGGCTGAAGACACTGCGAATGTGTGAAGAATGGAGTGTGAGGAGTTGCATGGTGACCTCTGATTTTTTATTTTGTCTCAGTTTCATGAAGTCCTTGAGCAAAGGCTGCTTGTAACGGAACTGACCCGACTCCTAGACCCGAGCCAGGAGAAGGAGAGGCCGCCCCTGCTCGGATTGCAGAGAGCAGACCTGCTGGAGCTCACGCCCCCCTCAGAGGTGGGCCCGCCTGTGTGCGCTCATGTGTTTATGCATATGTGCGTAGATGAATCTGCCCATGTGTTGAGGCTTTTTTGGTTAAGCTTTGTTGCTTTTGTTTGCCTTGTCCTCAGCTGACCCAGGTTCAGTCCCTGGCACCACAGATCCCCTGAGCCCAGTTAGCCTGAAACCACCCCTGGCCCTGCCTCATTCCCCACATCCCCCCAAAAAAGCTTTATTGCTTTTGTAAAAATTATATGCATTTATGGTGTTTATACTCAAATTTACTACATACAGACATATTACCATATCCAGCTTGGAATAATGATACACACCCTCATAGTGTATAGAAAGGGTGATGTATTTTTGCTTAATACGCTTTGGACTTCTTTTTAAGTCAATAAACCTAAAATTAGAAGTTTTGGGGCTAGAGCAATAGCACAGCGGGTAGGGCATTTTGCCTTGCACGTGGCAGACCCAGGTTCGATTCCCAGCATCCCGTAAAGTTTCCAGAGCACCACCAGGGTGCTTCCTGAGTGTAGAGCCAGGAGTGACCCCTGTGCATCTCCGGGTGTGACTCAAAAAGAAAAACAAAATAATAGAATTAGATGATTTCTCCTAAAGCATTCGGTATTGAAACATCTTACTTTAAATCACCACTAGGATTCTATTATATGGACATGGTGTGATTCACTTACCCTTGTTGATATTAAGATTATTTAGGGGCTGGAGCTATTGCGTTTGCCTTGCATGCGGCTGACCCGGGTTCGATTCCAGCATCCCATATGTCCCCTGAGCACGGCCAGGGGTAATTCCTGAGTGCAGAGCCAGGAGTGACCCCTGAGTATCGCTGGGTGTGACCCAAAAAGCAAAATAAATAAATAAATAAATAAGATTATTTACACATTTTTACTGTTACAAACTACACTGAGGAGCTGGAGAGACAGTTCAAAGGGGCTGTTGTGTATTCTTTGCATGTAGAAGGCCGGGAGTCTGTCTCCTTTTCCTATCAGTTCCTCTTTGTCCCCTAAGCAATGAATGGGGAGTCGACCCTGAGTACTGCCAGGTATGGCCCTGAAACCCAAAATGAGAGAAGTAACACACACAGATAGTAGTATAATGTCATGTCCATCTTTGCTCTTTTATAATTAGTTCCAATGTTTGTTTGTTTGGTTGGTTTTTTTCTTTTTGGGTCACTCCTGGTGATGCTCAGAAGGTATTCCTGGCTCTGCACTCAAGAATCACTCCTGGCGGTGCTCAGGGCACCAAATGGGATGTGGGATTGAACCCAGTTGGCTGTGTGCAAGGCAAATGTCCTATCCACTGTACTATTGCTCTGGCCCCTGGGTGCATTTTCTTTGGCTATCACTGAAATTGTGGTCATCATGCATTCATTGACTATTTTCTGGTTCTTTATTCAGGGAAGAGGGGCATTTTGGCCACAACCCAGTAGTACTCAGGGGCAACTTTGGGCTCTTTGCTCATGCCTGGTGGGGTTCGGAGGATCTCAAGTAGTGCTGGGGACTAAACCAGGATCAGCATGTACAAGGCGAGCGCCTTAACCCCTGAACCATCTCTTGGCCCTGGATCTTCCTGTCCTAAGGGTTCGTTTGTATCTCTCTTGGCTGCGGCTGTAGAATTTCTCGTGGATGAGAGCTCAGCTTCTGCTTGAAGTGGAGGAACAGCTCAAGAAGAAATGCTTCACTTTGCTCTGCTACCACAACCCCAGTGCAGGTGAGGGCAGCTCTCGAGGTCTTTTATTCGCAGCTGACCTACTGTGTGCCCAGCCTGTTCTGAGAAAAAAGTACTTTGAGTTTTATTTTATTTTATTTTATTTATTTTTTTCATTTTTGGGCCACACCCTGCTGTGCTCAGAATTTACTCCTGCTTCTGCACTCAGGAATTACTCCTGGTGTTGCTTGGGGGACCATATGGGCTGCCAGGGATTGAACCTGGGTTGGCCACATGCAAGGTAAGTGCCCTACCCGCTGTACTATCATTCCAGCCCCAAAGAATTTGGATTTTTAGATTTGGAGCCAAAGCTGGAGAGCCTGAGTGATGCGATGCTCTTTGTTTCCTTGCTGGCAGGAAAAAAGCAGTGAATTTCGTCAGGATGCTTTAATCAGCGGGGTACCAGGTGGGATTGTCCCGTTGCTGCAGGGAAGGATAAGGTTGTCTCAGGAGAGTCAGATGGAATAGTGAAGAGTTTAGGCTAATAGAATCCCACTTATCTTTATTCCCGTGATTTAATAATGAAGGACCAGGCTTGCTCTTCAAGCCTGTGTTCTTTCTTAAACACGTATCTCGCCTGTTTGTCTCTGTCTCTTTGCTTTTTTTTTTTTTTCCACTCTGGAGAAGCCTATGCTGTCTTGTGAACAGGAATTCCCTCTCTTTCTCTCCTCTCACTCTTTTTGGTTTGGTTTTGGGCTGCACCCAGTGCTGTTCAGGGGTTATTCCTGGCTCTGCACCCAGGATCACTCCTGGTGGTGCTCAGGGGACCATATATGGGATACTGGGAGATCCAACCCACGTTGGCCAAATACAAGGCAAGTACTTTACCTGTTGTTCAATCTCTCCGGCC
Source organism: Sorex araneus (assembly GCF_027595985.1). Taxonomy (NCBI): domain Eukaryota; kingdom Metazoa; phylum Chordata; class Mammalia; order Eulipotyphla; family Soricidae; genus Sorex; species Sorex araneus. Next base: position 74,382,672 of record NC_073304.1, read on the forward strand.
TTCCTTCCTTCCTTCCTTCCTTCCTTCCTTCCTTCCTTCCTTCCTTCCTTCCTTCCTTCCTTCCTTCCTTCCTTCCTTCCTTCCTTCCTTCCTTCCTTCCTTCCTTCCTTCCTTCCTTCCTTCCTCTCCTTCCTCTCCTTCCTTCCTTCCTTCCTTCCTTCCTTCCTTCCTTCCTTCCTTCCTTCCTTCCTTCCTTCCTTCCTTCTTTCCTTCCTTTCCCCGGCAATGCTTGGGGGTTTCTTCAGGCTCTGCACTCAGGAATTACTCCTGGCGGTGCTCAGGGGACCCTATGGGCTGCTGGAATTCAAACCCGGGTTGGCTGTATCCAAGGCAAACACCCTACCCGCTGTGCTATCACTCCAGCCCCTCTCTCACATCTTTCTAAGCAAGTTTCCTTTAATGAAGCTATTTTGCTTTGGTGACCAGAGCGATAGTACAGCTGGTAGGGTGCTTTCCTCGCACGTGACCCACTAGGTTCGATCCCTGGCATTCCATATGGTCCCTCAAGCACTGCCAGGAGTAATTCCGGAGTGCAGAGCTAGGAATAACCCCTAAGCATTGCCGGGTTTGACCCAGAAAGAAAAAAAAAAGTAAGATCTTGCTTCACTTTAATAATATAATTTATAAACACATTAAAGAGCAAAATGGAATTCAAGGTAAGAGTGAAGAGGACTTCGTTATGAGAATTGGGCCATCTCTGACAAGCTGTAGGCAGGAAACCTGGCAGAAGACAGAATCCCCTCAGCTCCACGCTGGCTAGGGGCACTGACGGGCTCTTTGGTCCAGTGTTCTGTGTCTTTGCCCAGATTCAGACAGTGAGACGCTGAAGGCAGCCAAGGTGTGGAAGCTGGCCGAGGTCCTGGCAGGTGAGAAGCAGCAGTACGAGGACGGGCGGAGCCAGCAGCAGGAGCTGCAGGTGCTGCTGGAGAAGAGGAGTGCTGCCTACTCGCAGGTGTGCCAGGCAGGGGCGCCTGGGGAGGGCCTGGGTTTTGGATCTGCCTGGCCCTCTTTGCCGTTGTTCACCCCATCTTCCTGTGCTCTTCTCCGCTTGGGGCTGCCCCAGGTGCTTCTCCGCTGCCTGGCCTTGCTGCAGAGGCTACTTCAGGAGCACCGGCTACAGGCGCAGTCTGAGCTAGACCGTGTCAACGCCCAGTACCTGGAGATCAAGTGCAGTGCCATGGTGCTCAAGCTGAGGTGAGCGCTGACTTCTGGACCCAAGGGACGCTATCTCATGTCTCACGTAGATCTAACTCCCCTCCGAAGACTCCCCCCTCCCCCCGCCCCGCCATTGCCTCATTTGATGGGGGGGGTCTTTGGTTTGAGAGCCTCATGTGGCAGTGCACTGGGGCAGTCTGTGCAGGGGACTGACCCTGAGGCTCCCTGTGTATTCAAGCCCTCCGAGCCGGGTTCCACATTCTAGCCCGGGAGCCCCCTTCCCACCTTCCCACCTTCTTTCTCTCCATCTGCCAGGTCCTTATGGGTGTTCAGTAAAGGTCATGTAGCAGTATGGCCTTTAGATCATTCAGAAAGCCTTCAGGGTCTTTTATTTTACCTTTTTTTAAAAAAAAAATGTTTTTCTAATGCTGGGGATCAGATCTAGGGCCTTACACATGCAAGGCATGTGCTGTAGTGTTGAGCTCCATCCCACTCAATATTTACTTAAATGGTTTGGAGATACATCAAGTAGTGCTTGGGGGCTACTTGCTGCTCGGTGCTTCAGGGTTGCTTCTGGCAGTGCTTGGGGGACCATGTGGTACCCAGGATCAAACCGGGGGCTCCTGTGTGCAAAATGTGCACTCAGCCGAGGAGCTATGTCTTACCCCTATTTATTTTATATAGAGTCCACCCCCAGAGGTGCTTGGCAGCTACCAGGGTCACATCTGGCCATGCTTGGAGGTGGGGCTGGGGACATTGTGCTTGGGACTGAGCCTGCTAGACATACTTTCTGCCACTTGAGCTAACTTTCTCTTCCTGGATATTTCATTCAGAGCCTCCAGAAATAGCGATTTTTCAAGGGTCAGCATGGTCATGTTTCTTCTCCCCAAAGTAGTGTCCACCCTGATGTGGGCAGGCACAGTGCCTCAATACTAACTGCTTCTATGGAGATTCTCAGCTGGACATTTCCTTCTTCTCTCTGTCAGGATGGAGATGCTAAAGATTTTGTCTGACACTTACACTGCTGAGAAAGTGGAAGTTCATCGTCTCATTAGGTGAGAATTGTGAAGCCTGGTACAATTATTCCAAGCCAGTTCCTGTGCTCTGCAGACTGGCCCCCTTTTTTTTTTCCAGGTAGTGGGGAGGGCGGGAGGCACACCCATGGTGCTCAGGGCTTACTCCTGGCTCTGCACTCAGGGATCACTCCTGGTGAGCTCGGGGAACCATATTGGGTGCCAGGGACCAAACCCGAGGTGCTCACATGCAAAGCAGGTGCTCTCTCCGCTGTACTATTGCTGCATCTCCCGACTGGCTCAGTTTAACACGTTCCTCTTCTCTGCTTGGGGAGGAGCCAGATCCTCATGGTAGACCTTCTGTGCCTGGGCTTTTAGGGACCGTTTGGAGGGGGCCATTTGCCTACAGGAGCAGGACATGGAGAAGTCCCGACAGGTCCTGAACACCTATGAGGTCCTTGGGGAGGAGTTTGACAGGCTGGTGAAAGAGTACACACAGCTCAAGCAGACAACGGAGAACAGGCGCTGGGCACTTCAGGAGTTCAACAGGGCCTGCCGCTGAGCACGGAGCAGCCAGGGGAGGCACCTGTTCCTCTTCCTGTAACGGGACCACCTCTGTCTGAGGCCACCTTCACTGGAGAACGTGTGGGCGGCCGTGTATGAAACGCGGCAAGCGTTTAGTACCTTCTTGATTTTTCTTCAATTTTCACAGTGAACTAAAATTTGCTTTTTCTCTTCTGAACAATACAGCCAGATGATGTAGTTTTATATGGAACAAATTGTCAGTGGTTGCCCCGTCATAGTCGATTATTTCTCGGATAAAGAATAAAATGATGTTTCTGTGTCTTATCATTTTAGTTTTGTGTTTTTTTTTTTTTAGCACACCCAGTGGTGCCCCGGGCTTACTCCTGGCTCTGCACACAGGGATCCCTTCTGGTGGGTCTCGGGGGACCAAATGGAATGCCAGGGATCAAACCTGGGTTAGTCATGTGAAAGGCAAGCACCCTGCCTGCTGCACTATTGCTCTAGCCCTTGTCATTTTCCTTTCACTGGTGACAGAGAAAGAACATTGAAAGCTCTGTGGGTAAGGAGGAGGATTGAGTGGCTGCAGAGAGACAGAGCTGTAATGCTCGTGCCAAGGGTTGAGGTAGAAGTACCGGCCTGCATACTTGGGGACTCAGGAATCTTAAAGGGTAGAAGTGGATGCAGTCTGTGCCGTCTGGACTTGCTTTGGAAAAAGTCCTCCCCAGATGAGAAGTAGAAACTAAGGGCAGAGGCGGCTGTTGTGCCACTGTGCTGTCAGTGGGGCAGTTATGACAATGGAGCTTGGCACTCGGCTCTATTTCAGGACCAACACAAGCCACTTGTACTCCTGATTGCCCCGGTGGGGCTTTAGGGTGCCTTTGTCTGAAAGCAGTGGGTGAGAGGGGATGGCGCAGAGGAGCCGAGTTCCACTGTCTACTCGTTTAGAAAGAGGCAGGACCCTGGCTGGTGTCAGTGAGGGACTCAGTGAGGGCCTGGGGTGTGGAAGCAAAACACCGCCACTCTTAGTTAAGAGGGACTTGCTCCACTGTCCAGACACCTTCCAAGAAGACGAACTTTAAGCTTTCTTCTGCTGAGATGAAATAATGATGGTCTCAGATTAATTACTAGGGAAAATTAGCATTGGCCCACACAAAATGAACCAATAATGAATAGTGTTTGTTTATGGAAATATTCAGCAGTACTGCTTAATTTTATAGTTTTGTTTTTTTTTTTAAATCTACAAATGTTCTGGGGAAAGTTTTCCAAAGTTACGGAAAAGTTAATAGCACCACAAGCCCCAGTGTGCTTGTAACCTTAGATTGAACAATTAGTATAATTTTGCTTTTTTCTCTCTTCTTACTTTTCCCCTCTGTTATAGATGCAGTAATAAAAACTTTTTTTTTTGAGGGGGGGAATATATCTAGCAGTGCTCAGGAATTACTCCTGTCTCTGCACTCAGGGATCACTCCTGATGGACTTGGAGGACCATGTAAGGTGCCAGGGGTCAAACCCAGGAGTGCCTTGTACAATGCAAGTGCCCTACCTGCTGTACTATCTCTCCAGCCCCTGAACCATTTACTTATTTATGGGTTTTGGGCCACACTCAAAAATGCTCAGCCAGGGGCTGGAGCGATAGCACAGCCGGTATGGCGTTTGCCTTGCATGCGGCCGACCCGGGTTCTAATCCCAGCACCCCATATGGTCCCCTGAGCACCGCCAGGGGTAATTCCTGAGTGAAGAGCCAGGAGTAACCCCTGTGCATTGCCAGGTGTGACCCAAAAAGCAAAAAAAAAAAAAAAAAAAATGCTCAGCCACACCCAGCAATGCTCAGGTGTGATTCCTGGCTCTTCTTCACTCATGAATTACTCCAGGAAGTGTTCAAATATCAGGGAACCATATGGAATGCCTGGGGTCCAACCCTAATTGGTCGTTTGCAAATGCCTTACCTGCTTTACAATCTCTGCAGTCCCTGAACCGTGAATTTGTTAAAAATTATGTTTATGTAACGTTTTCAACATTGGGGATTGAACTCAGGTCTCTTCCACTCAAGACATGCACTTTACCACTGAGTCACATCCTCAGTCCCTGAATCTTTTTTTTTTTTTTGTGGCAGGGAAAGAGGGACAGGGGGTCCATACACAGCTGTGCTCAGGGCTTACTCTTGGCTCTGTGCTCCAGAATCACTCCTAATGGGGCTTGGGGAACCATATGTGCTCAGGGCTTGGTCAAACCAGGCTCAGCTGCATGTAAGACAAGCACCTTAACCCTTTTACTATCTCTCCAGCTCTGGCTTCTGATCTTTAATACATTTGAATTAATGTTTGTATGTAGGACTGAAGTGTGACCCAGATTCATCTTTTGGAGGGGCTGGCTTCCCAAGCAGGGCTCTAAGGTCCAGGGACCACTCTCAGTAATGTTCCCAGGGCTGTTTGTTTTTTTTTTGTTTTTTTTTTTTTTTGGTTTTTGGGTCACACCCGGCGATGCACAGGGGTTACTCCTGGCTCTGCACTCAGGAATTACTCCTGGCGTTGCTCAGGGGACCATATGGGATGCTGGGATTTGAACCCGGGTCGGCCGCGTGCAAGGCAAACGCCCTACCTGCTATGCTATGACTCCAGCCCCAAAGTGACTACTCTATTTATTTATTTTTTGCTTTTTGGGTCACACCTGGCAATGCACAGGGGTTATTCCTGGCTCTGCACTCAGGAATTACTCCTGGCGGTGCTCAGGGGACCATATGGGATGCTGGGAATCGAACCCGGTCAGCCGCGTGCAAAGCAAACGCCCTACCCGCTGTGCTATCGCTCCAGCCCCTCCCAGGGCTGTTGACTCCGTGCTCACGTCCAGCAGGGGCCACCAGGCCAGGAATTGGGGGCCACAGGATAATGGAGATCAGACTCCGTTTAGCCCTTAGAGGCATCTTTCCAGCTCTCCAGACCATTTATTATTATTATTACTACACTCAGCAATGTTTAGGGACTACTCCCAGCTCTGCTTGAGGGTGACCTTTAGTAGTGCAAGGGGGACCATACAAGTGCCAGGGATCAAACCTGGGTCTCTCCTATGCAATTCAGGTGTTCATCCCATTGACTTATCTGTGTGACCCCATTTATTTAAGTATTTAGAGAATGAAATCTCATAGCTGTAACTTACTATAAATTGGCTCAGAAGGGCCGGGGAGATAGTGGTTACTGTTTTAATGCAGATATCCACAACATTGACATCTTTGTAAAAAGTTGGAATTCCTAAAAGGCTCCATTTCCTCTAAACTGGACGGACATAGGTCCATAGGTTTTGTTAGATTTGGGTTAAACATTTTTGTGAAGAATACATAATAGATGGCATTGTGTAGTTGACATCCATCACTCTTGCTGCGCCGGGTCAGACGGTCTCACTGTTCATTATGCCGAGTTTGATTGCTTGGTTGAGGCAGTAGCTGCATGCAGACTGCTGCATAAAGAGACACATTTCCCCTTTGTAATTAGTACCATAGGAAATGATCACCAAGAATCTCAAAATGGCTCTTCCTGATATTTATTATGACATTCAGCATTTCCTCATTTAATTAGGTGCCCATCTTGAACCATGCCAGATTTCAGCACTTGAAATAATAATAATAAAGAAAAAGGTACTGTGTTTTCAGTATTTGTAACATCAAGGCAATGGCACATACACAAAAAAAGAGTCAATAAACATAAAGTAACAGGACGTGTAGATAAATGCGGTTATAAACCAAGAGAAATGAATTAGGAGTTAGAAGGCAGGGAAGTCAGATTTGATTTTTACTTGATAGAAGGGAGTTTGGAATAGAATGTCAGAAAAAGCAACAGAGAGGAAAGGGAAGGAGCAGTGTGTGAAGGTTCAGAGTTATGAATGAGCAAATGTAGCACCAAGGAAAATCTTCATCTTAAATGACCAAAACTTGAGAAAAATAGCTCATGGCCTCAGTCAAGACTCTAGAGAGCGGGAGTCTGAGAAATGTTTAGATTTCCAACTGCCTGAGAAAGCAAAATGACTTCTGAGGCAGTGGTTCCCAGATCCGCTTCCCGAAACAGCCCAAGAAGGGACTACTTGCTGCTTTTTGTGTTTCTAAAGGCCTAAAAAAAAAATAAATAAATAAAATAGAACATTTGCCCACAACAGTGCTGCACAAACTACTTAAAACAAAACAAAACAAACAAACAAAAAACAATCTTGGGGCTGGAGCAACAGCACAATGGGTAGGGTGTTTGCCTTGCATGCAGCCGACCTGGGTTCGATTCCCAGCATCCCATATGGTCCCCTGAGCACTGCCAGGAATAATTCCTGAGTGCAGAGCCAGGAGTAACCCCTGTGCATCGCCAGGTGTGACCACCCCCCCCCCAAAAAAAATCTTTATGACTTAGGGAGATGGGGTAGAGTGGGAGAGGGGGGAGAGGGCAGGGAAGGATCATGCCTTGTATACACAGGGATCTGAGAGGGACCTGAGTTCCATCCTCAGCACTGCATCGTTCCCATGAGTATTGCGGGGTATAGCCCTGGTAATCCCTGAGCAGCACTGGGGTGAGCCTAGTGGCCCCTGTTATCTCTGGACCTGAGTAGCAACACACCACTGGGTTCAAGCATTGAATGGGCCAGTCTGGTGAACTGAGTATTGCTGTGAGTGGCCCTAGTCCCCGCTAAACACTGCCTGGAAGGCACCCTCCCGCCCTGCCCCCACCTGGAAAGAAAAAAAAATCTTTATGATGTAAACCAAAAAAAAAAATGCTCTGTGGGGGGCCAGAGCAATAGTATAGCAGGTAGGGCATTTACCTTGAACGTGGCCAACCTGGGTTCAATCCCTGGCATCCCATATGGTCCCCAGAGCACTCCAGGAGTGATTCCTGAGTGCAGAGCCAGGAGTAATCAACCCCTGGGCATTGTAGGGTGTGGCCCAAAAACCCAAATCTAAACCAAACAAATGAAAAAGCTTTATAAAAGCATTTCAGCAACATGATGGAGAGATTGTGCAGCTGGTAGGGCACTTGCCCGGTACATGATTGATGACCAGGTTTTTATCCCCAGCACCCCATATGGTACCCTGAGCACTGAACTAGGAGCAATCACTGTGCACCACCGGGTATGGCCCCCAAATAAACAATCAAATAACTGAAGCACTTGATTCTCAGTGAATATACAATCAAGCTTGTGCAATGCCTACTCACTGCAACAAAGAGAAGGGGAAAGTCATCGGAATAACAGCAATTTTTAATAATTCCTTCATCTCCAAAGTTCTACTCAAAGTAGTTGGGTTCTCCATTACTGTTGTAGGTAGAGAAGGGTTCACTTAAATCCTTCCAGCACCCTGTCACAAATTCTTCAAGTACTGGTCACGCAGAGTAGCCTGCCCTCACGACACCGGGAAGTATTCTGAATCCTGTCCGTAACTGTCAGCGGCTCCTGGCGGGCAGCAGTGGTAAAGCATGTGGCCTCAACTGCTTCTGGCTCAGGATTCCTTTATTTATTTCCCTCCTCCTATTGCTATTAAAGGAATTCCTTTAATAGCAATGCTTTAGGCGGAGGCGGAGGGGGTGGGGAACACAGTCAGGGGTAATTACTGCTTCAGTGCTGGGGGCCACTTCTGCTGGTTCTCAGGAGAACATGTGGTGCTGGAGATTGAATCTAGGACTCCAATATGCCAAGTGTGTATTCAAGTTCTTTGCATCATCCCTTGGCCCTTACATTAAAATTTATTTTACCTCTTTTTTCCTTCTGGTGCAGTTCCAGGGATTGAACCCAGGTGCTTCACATGCATGAAAAGCGTTCTTCTGCTCACCTGCATCCGTATCCCTGAAGTTTAAAAATTGAGACGCTATAAATGGTCTTTTCTAAAGGAAATAAGAAAAAACAAAAATTTTTTTTTCAGGCTCAGAACTTAGGGGTTGCACTTGGCACTGTTCAGGGACCATGTAGTACCAAGGATTGAACCCAGATCTCCCACATGGAAAACAAAACTTGTACTCCAGCCTGTTGCCTCTCTAGCTCCAGAAAAAAATATTCTTTTAATATTATTAAACATGAATGTTTTTCTTTCCTTCCTTCCTTCCTTCCTTCCTTCCTTCCTTCCTTCCTTCCTTCCTTCCTTCCTTCCTTCCTTCTTTCCTTCCTTCCTTCCTTCCTTCCTTCCTTCCTTCCTTCCTTCCTTCCTTCCTTCCTTTCCTACTTTTTTTTTTCTCTCTCTCTTTTTTTTTTTCTTTTTGGTCATATCTAGCGATGCTCAGGAGTTACTCCTAGCTCTGCACTCAGGAATTACTCCTGGCAGTGCTCAGGGGACCATATGGGATGCCAAGGATTGAACCCAGGTTGGCCACATTCAAGGCAAATCCCGTGCAAGGCAAACGCTCTACCTGCTCTACTATCACTTCAGCCCCTCTTTTTTTCCCTTTTTGATTTTTGAATCACCCCACTATCACTATCTCAGGCTTACTCCTGGTGGTGCACTCAGGGACCATTCTTAGTGGGACTCCAGACTCAGGACCATGTTTCTTTTTCCTTTTTGTTTGTTTGTTTGTTTTTTTGGTCACACCCAGCTCAGGGGTTACTCCTGCTCTGCACTCAGGAATTCCTCCTGGCAGCACCCTGGGAACCATATGTCAGGGATCAGAGCTGGGTCAGACACATGTAAGACAAACACCCTACCCACTGTACTATCTCTCCAGCCCCACATGAATGTTTCTTGAATCCTTTCCCAACATGAAGTATCAAAGCTCTGAATATATTCAATGACAACTACTTGATGTTTGTTTTGTTTTTATTTAGGGGCCAAACTCAGCAGTGCTTAGGAGCTACTTCCGCAAGGTGCTTCAGAGACCATGTGGTGCTGGGGATCCAACCCTGGCCTCTCAGCGTGCAAAGCATGCACCCCAGCTCTTTGAGCAATCTCTCTGGGCTTTTTTTTTTCCCACTTTTTGGGTCACACCCGGCGATGCACAGGGGTTACTTCAGGAATTACCCCTGGCGGTGCTCAGGGGACCATATGGGATACTGGGAATCGAACCCAGGTCGGCCGTGTGCAAGGCAAATGCCCTCCCTGCTGTGCTATCACTCCAGCCCCCTCTGGGCTTTGCTTTGGAGAAATTAATATAACAGAATAAACTTACTTGTGAGGATGACTGTGTGTGTGTGCGTGCATGTGAGTGTGGGTGTGGGTGTGTGAGTAGTACCAGATATTGAACCCAGGCCTCACATATGCCAGGCAAGTGCTCTGGTTTAAGCTATGTTCCTACTCCCAATATTTGTGCTTATTAGATCAAAGCAAAGATCAGGTTATCTAAATTTGATTTTAAAATATGATTTAATATTTACATATTGAGATCATATATCTAATAGTCTACATTCATAATCTTAAATAAACTCAATTTATTTTCCATCAAAAAGCTTAAAACAGGGGTTGAGAGATAGTACAAAGGTTAAGGTGTTAAGATTGAGCAGACAACTCTTGCTCAATCCCTGACACTGTATGGTCCCCTGAGCAGAGCTGAGAGTAGCCCCTGAACGATGTTTGATGTGGCTCAAAACCCTCCTTAAAAATGCAGGTGGGGGGGCTGGAGAGATAGCACAGCGGGTAGGGCGTTTGCCTTGCACGCGGCCGACCCGGGTTCAAATCCCAGCATCCCATATGGTCCCCTGAGCACGGCCAGGGGTGATTCCTGAGTGCATAGCCAGGAGTAACCCCTGTGCATCGCCAGGTGTGACCCAAAAAGCAAAAAAAAAAAAAAAATGCAGGTGGGGGGGCTGGAGTGATAGCACAGCGGGTAGGGCATTTGTGACCCGGGTTCAATTCCCAGCATCCCATATGGTCCCCTGAGCACCCCCTGTGCATTGCCGGGTGTGACCCAAAAAGAAAAAAAAGGCAGGGGCTCATAATTTGCATATGTATGACTCAGCATCACATGACCCCCAAAGCATCAAATGTTTTGAGGTGCGGCACTGGAGGCCCTGAGCCCCTGGGTGGCCATGGTGCTCTCAGGCACTGCAGCATGGCATCCTAGAACAGAACCACTGCTGGCTGGGTGTCACCGGAAGTGGCCCTGGGACCCTTGAGCATCCTTTGGGTGGTGATGCATTTGCTTGACCTGTGAGGTTCAATCCCTGGCACCACCAAATAAAATAACCATATTTATCAAAACAAAAAAACATGACACATCTACTTTGCAAATCTCCTTAATGTCTGGCTTAGTACAAGAAGACTCTTTTGGTTTTTGGTTTTCAGGTCACATCTGGCAGAGCTTCGTGGGGGTGGGGGGGTGGCATAGTGTTCCTGGAGGAGGGGCAGCGATCTCTGGAGTCTCCTGCATGCGATGCTTGCGCTCCAGCCTGTTGAGCTCTCCACAGCCCTGGCGTTTGGGAGTTATCTGTAGCCTTGGAATAAAGGAAATCTGCCTTCACAAAGACATGTAGGAGTCCTCATGAACCTCCTAGGAGGGTCTCAGGAAGGAGCCCCCAAGGCCCTTAGACCATATTATGGAAAACAAGATTGTAAAAGAAAAACCAGTGAATTGGAAATCACAACTGGAATCTTACTCTGGGTCTTCCATTTAATTGAAGTATGATTTTACCCTTGTTGTTTGTCAGATTCCCCATACAGCCACTTTTGATCATGTAGTGAACAAAGATTTTTGAGTGTCTTGACAATGTTTTCATTATATTAGATACATAGTTAGTGTATGTATCTAACATGTATATATTATGTATGTATTCTGTATTATTATATACATAATTATATTATTATTATGTATGTATTATTATGTACTAATATGTATGTATCAGTGAGAGTATCCCACCCGCACGGCAGAGCCAGGCAAGCTACCCATGGCATACTCGATATGCCAAAAATAGTAACAATGACAGTCCTCATTCCCCTGACCCTGAAAGAGCCCCCAATACGCCATTGAGCTACACTAGCACGTGACAGGGATGAATGGAAATGTTACTGGTGCCCGCTTGAGCAAATCAATGAACAACAGGATGAGAGTGACACAGTGATTTTTTTTTTTTTTTTTGGGTCACACCCAGCAATGCTCAGGGGTTACTCCTGGCTCTGCACTCAGGAACCACTCCTGGCAGTGCCCGGGGGAAAAACAAACAAACAGAAGGCCAGACTTTAAAGGAAGGAGCAAAACAAACAGGGAGATCAGCTCACAGTTCTTACACACATTCAGTCCCTGGCACCACATGGTCCCCAGCATCACTGTGTGCAAGGGAATCCCCAGCCCCGTAGCAGCATCTCAGCAGCCTCTCCCGGCCTGACCCTCACATAGAACCAGGCCCAGTTGACTGAGATCACTAGGAGGGTACCCAAGGTCTGCTGAGCATCGCTTGGGAGGCCCCCGCCACTCCCCACAAATTCTGGGCTAGGGAGATAGGCTGAAATGGTAGAGCACATCCTTTGCACGAGTGCAGCCCTGAGTTTGATCCCTGGCACTGCATGGTCCCCTGCCAGGTTTAGCACTGAGCCGTCACTGATTGTCAGAGTGGCCCGTACCTGGCCACTGTTAGGGGTAACCCCTATAAAGAAAGAAGCAAGGAAGTTTTCTATATTATAGAATAAAGCATAATTCTAGAAAAATACTGTTCTCTGCTCCCCCCACCCCCCTTACACACATTGAGGTCATTCTGCACGTACAATTTGTAATGTGTCACTTAACGGCATATCATAAGCATTTCTCCATATGATTAAATTTTCTCTGACAACATTGATTTTAATGGCTGCTTAAGATTTCATTACATGGATGATTTATTTAACCATATCCCTATAGACAGCCAACTTGTTGTTTTACATTTTTTTCTCGTCATTAAAAAATTGCAATACTAAGCATTTCTCTTAATTAACCTTTGTCCTAGTTTGTGAAGACTGTCTGGGAGAGCTTTCTAGAAGGGAAATTAGAGATGAATGTTTTAAGGTTAATATCAAAGGCTGTAGAGTCAGTTGACCTAGGTTTGTACCTCATCTAGACCTTCTTAGAGAAGTAAACCACTTAGCCTCTCTAAGACTTAACTTATTCACCCATAGAGAAGCCAGTATCTACCTCACAGGGTATCTTGTTCACTGACCCTAAAACAAACTTGAGCTCAATGAGCTCAATAAAGGTTAGAAATTACTATTATCACTAATCACTAAGTCAGGTATTTAATCATTTACTGTACACACACACAGCTGGTTTGTTTCTGAGCTACTGGTTTAGCTCTTGTACTTTATTCTCTCTCTCTCTCTCTCTCTCTCTCTCTCTCTCTCTCTCTCTCTCTCTCTCGGCCTTTTGGGTCACACCCAAGGCAATGCTCAAGGGTTACTCCTGGCTCTGCATTCAGGAATGCAGTGCTCACACCCAGATCAGCTGCATGCAAGGCAAATGCCCTACCCGCTGTACTATCCCCTGGCCCTGTACTCTTATTTTTTGGGTTGCATTCTTGTTTGGGGGTCATACATTGGCAATGCTCAAGGATTATTCCCAGCTCAGTGCTCAAAGGTCAGAGATTGCTTGGAGTACCAAACCTTGGGCTCCAGCACGCAAAGCTGTGTTCCAGTCCTTTGAGTCCGCTCCCCCAGTCTTCACTATGATTAAGTGTTTTGGGGGGTGGTGAAGTTATTCCTGTGAATAGGGAAACTGCTAATCAAAACAGCTCGTGTATGAGGAAGTCTTGCTGTGTGCAGGGTAGGCTGTAAATACTTTACTATAGTTACTAATCTGCTCTGCAAACCAGCTTCATGAACAGAAACAATTACAGGCCCATTTCCTTCAGGGGAAACTGAGGCCAGAGGGCTCCAGTTCTCATGGTCAACAAATGAATGAACAGAGTTCTGATATGTTGCCCTCTGGTTTTCAGGCTATAAATCTGTCTGGTTTTGGATCTTACTCGTTGGTGCTTGGGGTCATTCTTGGCGGTGCTGGGGGGCCATGTGATATGAGTCCACGGTTGAGTCATATCTATGACCCAGGCCATGATCCTAAGAATCATGTTATTGTGATATTTTTATTAATTATGTCTTCTAACTGATTATTAGTATCTAGAAGACTACAGATTTGTTTCATATTTGCCCTGTATCAAGTGACTTCTCCAAATTCTATTATTAATTATCTTAACTTTAAAATTGATTCTCATAGATTTTCTAGGTATACAATCATATCATCTGCAAACATTGATGAATTTGTCTGTCTTTTCCCAAAAGTTATTGCCTCCTTTTTTCTTTAAATTTCCAGACTTACTGTATTGGATTTTTCAGAATAATATTAAATAGCTTAGTGATGAGACTAGACATTCTTGTTTTTATCTTATCTTTGCATAAATTGTAAAGATACTTCAGATATATACATTATTATGACTATTATAAACATTTATAAAAATGGAATTTAAAAAAATGGAATTGACTTATAACTACTAAAATGATCAAATGTTGATTGGTTTATTTTTATTTATGTATTTTATGTTTTTTTTTTTGTTTTTGAGCTATACCCAGCAGTTTTTTTTTTGCTTTGTTTTTTGCTTTTTGGGTCACACCTGGCGATGCACAGGGGTTACTCCTGGCTCTTCACTCAGGAATTACTCCTGGCAGTGCTCAGGGGGACCATATGGGATGCTGGGAATCGAACCCAGGTCAGCCGCATGCAAGGCAAGCACCCTACTTGCTGTGCTATTGCTCCAGCCCCTACCCAGCAGTTTTCAAGGCTTACTCATAGCACTGCACTCAGAGATCATTCAGGAAACCATATGTGGTACGAGGATAGAATTTTTCAACATGTGCAAGGCAAGCCCCCACTCTACTGATGGATTATCTCTCCAGCCTCTTATCAAAAATTTGGGGCGGTGCTGGGCCATGCCCAATGGCACTTAGGATTTATACTTACTCCTGGCTCAGCACTCAGGGGTTACTACTGGTAGTGCTCAGGGGATCATACGGGATGCTGGGATTGAACCTGGGTTAGCTGTATGCAAGGCAAGTACCTTACCTACTGTACCATATCTCCAACCCCTAATTAGCTTATTTAAAAAATCTATTATATAAAATTTATAATACCTTGGATTAACTCTTGGGATAACCCCCAATTTGTTGTGGTATGTAATAATTATGGTAATATACTCTTTAATTTTTTTTGTTGTTTTGTTTTTTGGGCCACATCTGGTGATGCTCAGGAGTTTCTTCTGGCTCTGTGATCAAGAATCAGTCCTGACAGGGCTCAGGGGACCATATGAGAAGCTGGAGATCAAACCTGGTCCTACTGTACTACCTCTCAAGTCCCCCTGTGCTCCTTTTTTTGGTGGTGGTGGTGGTGGGGGGTTTGGGCCACAGTTGGTGATGCTTAGTGGTTACTTCTGGCTCTATACTCAGGAATCACTTCTGTCATGCTTGAGGGATCATATGGGATCGAACCCAGGTTGGGTGCATGCAGGGCAAGCGCCTTATCCGCTGTATTATCTCTCCGTCCCCAACCCCCTTGTACTCTTTAGTTTCATGTGTCAATCTGAAATATTTTTGTATTCTTACATTAATATTCATAAGTGAGTTTGGTCAATAGATTTGGTGGTGGTGGGGAAAAGCTACTTCTGACAGATTTTGATATTATGTATATTCTGGCTTCATAAACAAATTGGGTAGTTTTCCATCTTTTTTCTATGTTCCAGGACAGATTCTACTTTCTATTCATTCTGACAGATAAATACCGTATAATAGAGATGACAAGGAAGAGAATGCAAATCGGCGTAGATTATTTTGCCTCAGTAACTCTGCCACTTTTGTAGCTAGAGGACAGCCTTGATTGTGAAGAAGCAATTTGGAGCAGTAGGAGGGTCAAACAGGCTGTTATTCCGGTGTAGGAGAGAGAGTGCGGCTGGCTGCGCAGGCACAGAGGTGAGTGAAGGTGGTCCTGGGGAGGGAGGTGAGTGTCAGGAGGGGAGCATGTCCAGCGATGACAGGAGGGCTCACATTAGGCTGCAGATGTTTAAACAAGGACATAAAACAGGACCAGAGAGAAGAACTGGGCCTGCAGGTGCAGAATGCTGGAGGGACCAATGGCAGGTTCGTCTGGGCATGGATCCTCCTTCCCTCCAGAAAAATAGACCTCCTGGGGTCGGAGCAATAGCACAGCAGGTAGGGTATTTGCCTTGCCCGTTGCTGACCAGGGTTTGATCCCTGGCATCCCATATGGTCCCCAGAGCACCCCCAGGAGTGATTCTTGAGTACAGACCCAGGAGTAATTCCTGAGCATGGCCAGGTATGACCCAAAAATCAAAAAAAAAAGGAGAAAAAAAAGACCTCCTAGGGCTTACTGGTCTCTGGCTTATGTTGGAGAAAGTAACATTATTTCTCAGGGAGTCCTTGTTCTCCTGTCTTCATTCTATCTTCAGCCAAGTGAACGCCTAAATCCAGTGCAGACCTACAATGGTGATTGAGCGCAGAAGGAAGAACAAAAGACAGACTGCAGCCACTTTGTTTGCAACCATGCTCTTTACTACATTCTCTAGTCCTTTTTTTTTTTAAACATAAATGTTTGCTGATTTTATTTATTTACTTAAATTTTAGTCTAGGCACTGTGGTTTACAATACTGTTAATAGAAGGCTATCTGGCATGAATCACTTCAGTACCATGCCCTCCACCAGTGTCCACTTCGCTCACTATTCTATTCCTTTTTCATTCCTTCCCTTTCTGCTTGTGCACAGCTCTTTTCATGTGGACAGACCTTCTACATGCTAATTTCAGTTTGTTTATTTTGGGGCAATGTCCAGGGGTGTTCCGAGCTGCTGCCAGCCTGGTGCTCCTGAGAACCTGGGTCTCCCACCTACTGAGCCCAACATTGATTTTTTTAGGTTGTAGGAAAGTGCTGCAGGATAGACAGGAGCAATTTTAGTGAGGAATTACCAGGAACTGCTCAGCATCTGCATACCACAAAGCAGAGGTCATTACGAATTAAAAATGAACAAGTTACGGGCTGGAGCCATAGTACAGCAGGTAGGGCGTTTGCCTTGCACATGGCTGACCCAGGTTCAACCCCTGGCATCCCATATGGTCTCCTGAGCACTGCCAGGAGTAATTTTTTGGGGGGCTTTTTTTTTTAGGGGGGTCACACCCAGCGTTGCACAGGGGTTATTCCTGGCTCTGTACTCAGGAATTACTCCTGGCAGTGCTCAGGGGACCATATGGGATGCTGGAAATCGAACCTGGGTTGGCCGTGTGAAACTACTCCGAGTGCAGAGCCAGGAGTAACCCCTGAGCATTGCCGGATGTGGCACAAAAAGCAAAGCAACAACAACAACAAAACAAATAAAATGAAAAAACCCCAACAGGCCAGAAAAATAGGTCAAAGGGCTGCAGACCCCCATCATCCAGCTTCCACTCCATTTATCCTGTTTAGTCCCCAGTACTGAGCACTTCTAGGAGCTAAACACTGAGCCCTGGCCCCAGTACTGCCAGTTGTGATCTCCCCAAAAACCAGAAACAAAACCAACCTACAACACACATACCAAAAAATAACCCCACACTAATGA
Organism: Sorex araneus; assembly: GCF_027595985.1. Taxonomy (NCBI): domain Eukaryota; kingdom Metazoa; phylum Chordata; class Mammalia; order Eulipotyphla; family Soricidae; genus Sorex; species Sorex araneus. Next base: position 74,399,862 of record NC_073304.1, read on the forward strand.
AATTCATCCCTTTCAAACTTACTTTAAGGTCAGTCAGGAATTTTAGGATTCTTTTTACACAAACATTTAAAAAATGTATTTTATACGCTTGTAAACTGACATTAGCCTCTGAGAGCTTCTCTCTTCCTCTCACCCATGAATGGGTGGTTAACAACTAGCAGAGCAGCCACCAGCTTGACATCGGGGGAAGATGCCAGGAGCACAGATGGTTCACAACCCAGATAATTAGCTTCCGAAGAAGGAGCAACATCTCATAAGTCTTCTGTGAATGGAGTTTGGTTGGACACAGCTGGGGCAGAGGACAGCGGGTTTCTTCAGCGAAACGTGGCCAAGTACTTACCTACTTCCTGTGGACAGGCGCCTATCCAAACACTTGCAGGAAGGAACCCCAATACATTGTAGAGACACCACAAAGGAGGGGAGTATAATTCCACACTCCTGAAGGGTGGGGTGAATGTAGTGACCTCCAAAGAGTACAGGGCTGGGGAGGTGGTAGGGAGCAGTAACTCATAGTGAAGGCCTGAAAAACGCTACTTCTGCCAAGTGCTCAAGTTCAACATAGATATCAAAAGCTAAGCTGAGGGGCTGGAATAATAGTACAGCGGGTAGGATACTTGCCTTGCACGTGGTCTACCTGGGTTCAGTCCCCAGCATTCCATATGGTCCCCCAGCACCACCAGGAGTAATTCCTGAGTTTAGAGCCAGGAATAACCCCTGAAAATTGCCAGGTGCAAGAAACATCTAAGGAACTCACTCAAGAAAAGCCCAGGAGGATCTGGGGAGATAGTTATAGCAGGTAGGGCGTTTGCCTTGCACATAGATGACCCTAGATTGATCCCTGACATCCCATAAGGTCCCTGGAGCCCACCAGGAGTGAATCCTGAGTACAGAGTCAGGAATAGGCCCTGAGTACCATGCTGGGTATGGCTCCAAAATAAAACAATCAAAAAAAGAGCCCAGGGAGAGATGATAGCTGGATTTTGGTTTGGTTTGGTTTGGGGGCCACAGCTGCAGGGCTTACTTCGGGCTTTGTGCTGAGGCACCACTCCTGGCAGGGGTAAGGGAACCATATGTGGCACCGGGGTTTGGGTATGAAACCCGGGTTGCCAGAGTGCAAGGCAGGAGCCCTACCCACTGTACTGTTGCTCCAACCCCTGGTTGGTGCTTTTCTTTATTTGTGGAGCCAGAAATTGAACGCAGGCAAGTGCTCTGCTATTCTACCAACACCTCAGTCCCGATGGAATCACACTGCAAATAGTAGGTAAAAGACATTACGTAAAAACTAAGAAAATCTAAATAAATCTAAATAAGCTATGTTTTAAAATTAGCATAAAATTAGTAATGGTGTATCAATATTGATTGATGAATTGTTTCATATGCACTATATTTATATATACCAGGAGGCATATGGATACTCGGTCCCTCTCCGCTCAGGGCTTTTTTTTTTTTTTGTAAATCTAAAACTGCTATAAATAATGATCCAGTAGTAGTAGTATAGTAGTAAATAATACCTGCAGGAATGAAATGAGGATTAAGTTGGTAGGAAAGTACCTCCAGCGCTTTTCGTCTACATGGGTATTTTCTTGGTTCTTTTGCGTGAAGACTTTCTCCCCTCCTTTTAGGGCACTTCCCTTAGAGCCCGGGCTCCGTTGACCTTACCTCCCCCCTCCTTCTCTCGGAGCCCCACGGGCGGGCTAGCCCCTTCAGTCTGCAGGATTGCCCGGTCCTGTCCAGCAGGCAACCGTTCCTGCAACTCGCTGTTTCACGGCGCCCCCTGGAGGCCCACCCCGGCACTCCCAGGTTGGGATTCTTGGCGCGTTCCTCCCCCGTTATCCCTAGAGACAGATGCCAAGGGTCCGGGCACCCGCCAGCGTGGCGTCGCGCCCCTCACTCCCACCTTCCCTGTCTCCTGCGCCTGCCATTGACTCGGTCCCTCCGCTCTGCCAGTGCCCCGAGCTGCGGCCTTGCACCGCGTCCTTCATCCCTGCTCGGGCCTCCACCTGCTCGGGGCTTCTCCATCTTCTCCTTCCTGGGTCCTTCCAGCAGTTAGTCAGAAAAAAGGACGCAGACTCCCAGCCAGCTGCTCCCTAACTTTCGAGCCCACTGCCTCATCCTCAAAGCCCTTCTTGGAGATTCCTGGAGAGCGTGTGAGTGTCTTTAGCTGGGCACTGTTCACGTAGCCCATTTACAATCACGTGGCTCATTGTTACAATTTACTGGGGAGAAAAATAACGACCTATGAAGGCCTTAAGATCACTTTTTTCAGGTTCCAGGAGAGCTTCACAGTGATACAACAATCACTTTAAATTTAGAAAGCGGGAAATCTTGCAAAAGTCAGAGGCTAAACCCAAACTGGGGGCAAAAACGGGTGGCGAGAGAATAACGAAGAAAGTTGAAAAGTGAACCCAGACCATAAAAATTAAACTGCTACCAATCGCCCTAGTACAGACATACGCAGGGGTGCAATAAAGAGTCACTGGTCCCACCGAGCCAGCCAGGAGTCGAACCTGGAATCTTCTGATCCGTAGTCAGACGCGTTATCCATTGCGCCACTGGCCCTGAGACAATTACGCTGGTCTCAACGACGACACTTCAAGCTCGTACTGCAGGGTTTCATGGGACGTGTAGTCCCCGTACGCGCCTCCACCAATCCACGAGGCATCATGGGAGACCAAAGTTCGCAGGGAGCCGGGCGCCGATTGGTGGATCTCGCGGGGCCTCGCGCTACGTCACCTTTCCGTCCGCGGATTGGCGGGAAGAGCCACTCCTCACCTCCTCCGCCTCGGGCTCGGGAGCCGTGGAGGACGCGCTGGTTGTCAGAGCAACTCGTCCCGCCTTCTGGGGGCTTTTTATCTGGCTTTGTGATTGGCTGCTGGTTGCAAGGAATCCCGGCGTGGACGGCGCGAGGGAAAAGATGGCGGCTATGGCGGTCGGAGCTGCCGGTGGGAGCCGCGTGTCCAGCGGGAGGGACCTGAATTGCGTCCCCGAAATAGCTGACACATTGGGGGCTGTGGCCAAGCAGGGGTGAGGGCCCGCAGCTCTGCGAGCGGAAAGCGGGGTCCGAACTTGGGGACAAAAAAAAAAGGGGGGGCAGACGAGTCATCTCGGTGAGGCAGGGGTGAGAGGAGCCGAGTGTGTAAGATGAGGGCAGGAGGAATCATGACTTACTGGGTGGGCAGAAGCCTCGGGCCCTGAAACATACGGAGGGAAAACTTAACTGCGGCGTGTCGTCACGGAACCCGAAAGTTGGTGGGAGTTGTCAGGAAAAGTGGAACAAAAAAAGGACGGGGGGAACCTTCAGAACTCCAGGGCCCTGGAGAGCGAGCTATTGTGTGAGAGTGGGAGGAGGTGTCGGGGCAGCGGAGAGTAAGCCTCAGGCGGGAGACAGACTGGGACAGTCCTGGACCGCCCAGTAACAGCAGAGTAGAAAGAATCCTGCCCAGTGAGGATTTGCAGCTCATCTTTGCCATGCCGGTATTTCGGGGGGATGAAGTCGAGGCTCCATGTAGGGGAAGAGAGAAGTATCCCATCCGGTTGGGTAGCAGCTGAAAGGATGGTGCAGAATCGAGGGAGCTTCATCTTGTGGCCTGGATCTCTGAGCACTGCTGCTGTCAGTACTTGATGATTTTTGGGTCTGTCACGGTTGTAGGTTTGACTTCCTCTGCATGCCTGTCTTCCACCCGCGATTCAAGAGGGAGTTCACTCAGGAGCCTGCTAAGAATCGGCCGGGCCCCCAGACTCGATCAGACCTACTGCTGTCAGGAAGGGGTAGGGACCATCGGATGTGCCCCTGAATTACTACGCAGTAGTGACTTTTGCTTTATCAGTGCCCTTCTTCACCTTCTTTCTTGACTTGTGAATATTGTTTGCTCCTTGGGATTAGGAGTCTGCTCCTAACTTACCTGTATTTCCCAGTCTACATCGGACATCCCCATACTCCATATGAAAAGATTTTTCTTTTTGTCCTGTGTCTCTTTTATTCCCTGCTAAAAGCTAGAGATTGAATGAGTAGACAGAGTGCTAAACCTCATTCAGTCTTTGTCTTTCTTGCCCTCTGGATTGCAGACTGGAACACGCTGATTGTGGGAAAGTTATCTCCGTGGATTCGTCCAGACTCGAAAGTGGAGAAGATCCGCAGGAACTCTGAGGCGGTATGACATTTTGACCTCTTCCTGGCATCTTTCTGTCCGACTTGTAGCTACAGTGGGTCAAAGAATAGTTTCTGTCTCCTATAACTTAAGTAAATTTGAGGGGGACCAGAGCAATAGTACAGTGGGCAGGACGCTTGCTTTTCATGGCAGCCAACCCAGGTTTGATTCCTAGCGCTGCAACTGATCCCCAGTCCCAACGGGATGCATGAGCCCTACCTGAGCACATGAACACTGCAGGGTGTGAGGCCCCCCAACTACCACCCCACCTCCAATTTTTTTGAAATAATGGAGTTAAAGTTTCTTATATTGCTACCTCTTGACCATTTCTTCTTTTTTTTTTTTTCTTTTTGGGCCATACCCAGTGATGCTCAAGGTTTACTCCTGGCTCTTCACTCAGGAATACTCCTGGCGGTGCTGGGGGACCATATGGGATGTCGGGGATCAAACCTGGATTGGCCATGTGTAAGGCAAACTCCCTACCTGCTGTGCTATTGCTCCAGCCCCTTGACCATTTCTTCTTGATCTTCATTGCAGGCCATGTTACAGGAGCTGAATTTTGGGGCATATTTGGGTCTTCCTGCTTTCCTGCTGCCCCTAAATCAAGAAGATAACACAAACCTCGCCAGGGTGTTAACCAACCACATCCACACTGGTCACCACTCCTCTATGGTATGGCTGACAGCTTCCTTTCCTTCTATATAGGACGGTAGTTTGTACTAAGTGTCTTCTTGTTCCAAACCATTCAGTAAAGGTACATTTGGCAGGGATGAAATGTTTTTATTGCCTGTCTGAAAGTGGTAAGTTGAGTGTTAGAGAATTTATGTGGGATTACTTCTAGACATTTACTAATCGAAATCGAGGCCTAGGCAGACATTTACAAAAGGGTTTGTACAAGATACACATGAACTGCACTGCACTGTAGCACTGTCAACCATTGCTCATTGATTAGCTCGAGCAGGCACCAGTAACGTCTCCATTGTGAGACTTGTTACTGGTTTTGGCATATCGAATATGCCATGGATAGCTTGCCGGGCTCTTCGAGAGGGACAGAGGACACATGTACATATTCAGATAATCACAGATTCAGAAAATCATATACAGGGATTTGCAGTTTGCCTCAAAAGATTTTGTTCGTTTTATTTTTGGTGCTTGGATTCAAATAGAGCCTCTTGCATGTATAGTGTGTGCTGTACTCTTCAGCTACATCCCTTGCCCAGAATCTTAGTTGGGAGAAGTGTATGTTCTGGACCCAGTGTTAAGTCGAGTGCTTGTCCTTGTGCAGTTTTGGATGCGGGTACCATTAGTGGCACCAGAGGACCTGAGAGATGATATAATTGAGAACGCACCAACTACACACACAGAGGAGTACAGTGGAGAGGAAAAGACATGGATGTGGTATGTCTCCTTTTGTGCTGCCTTAGGGTAAAGGGTAAGATGAGAGGACTTAGTGGAACCTTTAGGAGGACCCCCTTGAACTATGGTAATTAGTAAGTCATAGGACTTCATTTTTCTGTATTTGCTTCTGGGCAGGTGGCATAACTTCCGGACTTTGTGTGACTACAGCAAACGGATTGCAGTAGGTAAGTACACAAGGATCCTGGTGTAGCTGTCCTTCCTCTGAATAATAATCAGGAGTTTGATGCACACTTAGCTGTTTTATTCTTTTCTCTCTGCCAAAGACTGCCTTGCCTTAGGAGAAAACAGATACTGTGTTTTCTGTTTCTTTGGGAGGTCAGCACCTTTTGATGCTCAGGGGTTACTCCTGGCTCTGCACTGAGGAATTACTCCTGGCAGTGCATGGGGGATCATATGGGATGCCAGGGACCACATGCAAGGCAAGCGCCTCACCCGCTGTACAATTGCTCCAGCCCTAAGGAGTAAACTGATCCTGCACAGAAACAAAGCAAGATTTCTTGTCTAGCAATAATTGACAAATCTTTCTTTCTCCGCTTTGTAGCTCTTGAAATTGGGGCAGACCTTCCATCTAATCACGTCATTGATCGTTGGCTTGGGGAGCCCATCAAAGCAGCTATTCTCCCCACCAGCATTTTCCTGACCAATAAGAAGGGATTTCCAGTTCTTTCCAAAATGCACCAGAGACTGATCTTCCGGCTCCTCAAGGTGGGTGATGGATGAGTTCCAACAATACTCCAGTTAAGCCTCTTGCTTGTCTCACCTGTTATACTTTTTTCTTGTGAAATTGACTCTTTGGCTTCTGGAGAGTAATTTCAATCAGTTGGGGATCTTGAGAATGAAAAGACAAATGGCAGCAGGAACCATGGAAACATTTCAAAAGAACTTTGCTGAAGGCTTCATTTAAAAAATTAGGGGGCCAAGAAATAGTACTGCAGATAAGGCAGTTTGCCTTGTATGGGACTGACAGGAGTAATTTCTCAGTGTAGAGCCAGGAGTAACATCTGAGCATTTGCTGGGGTTGGCCCTCCAATTAAAGAAGTTAAAAAGAAGGGGCAGGAGTGATAGTACGGTGGGTAGGGTGCTTTTCCTTGCATGTAGCAGATCAGTTTGATTCCTGGCACCCTTTATGGTTCCCCAAGCCTTACCAGTAGTGATCCCTAAGTGCAGAGCCAGGAGTAAGTCCTCAGCTCTGCCAGGTGTGGTGTTGCCCCCCCCCAGACCCCCCCAAAACAAAATTAAACTAAAGACCTATGGCACCCTTATAGCCAAGATAATGTTCATGTTGCATGAAAGGGCTTTGTAAATTCACTGAAGCCTTGGTTTGTTCCTCAAGCCTGTGTCCTTCCTTGAACATGTATCTTGCTTATTTGTTTATGTTTCTTTGCCTGTCCCTTTCCACTCTGGAGAAGCCTGCGTATTCTCTTGAACTCACACTTTTGCTTCCTTTCCTCTTACATCTTTCTAAATTAGTTCAATGAAAACTAGCTTGCTTTTGGAAACTGGCCTCACATGCTGGGGAAAAGGCAGCTGAGATAGAGAAGGAAACACCAAGTAGAGGATGTTGGGAGGACCCATTCGGGTTGAAAGATGCGTGCCAAAAGTAGATTAAAGACCGAACATGATGGCCACTCAATACCTCTTTTGCAAACTACAACACCCAAAAGGAGAGAGAACAAAAGGGAATGCCCTGCCCCAGAGGCCTAGTGGTGGTGGGGGAATGGCGGGGAGGGAGGGATACTGGAAACACTGGTGGAAGAGAATGGGCACTGGTGGAGGGATGGTTAAACAATCACTGTATGACTGAAATGCAAACAAGAAAATTCGTAAATTTGTAACTGTACCTCATGGTGATTCACTAATTAAAAAAATCATTGCAGCCTTTTCCTGCTTTAGTTAACATTAGGGCTGGTGCTTGGATGGATTTTACTCTAGGACTCCTTCTCAAAGACCTTTAGTATCCCTGTTCAAGGATTGTATCTGTGGTTTGACTTCTTACAGTTGGAGGTGCAGTTCATCATTACAGGCACCAACCACCACTCAGAGAAGGAGTTCTGTTCCTACCTCCAGTACTTGGAATACTTGAGCCAGAACCGCCCTCCACCCAATGCCTATGAGCTATTTGCCAAAGGCTATGAAGACTATCTGCAGTCCCCTCTCCAGGTGGGTCTGAAGCGCACTGAGAGGAAAGAAGTTGGGGTGGTGGGGCGGGGGCAGCTAGAGTTGTCTTTTGAGAACAGGACCCTAATGTTCACCAGAATTCAAGAGATTGTGGGAAGGTTTTGGTATCCTAGTACAGTTCCTCATTAAAAAGTGGCTTATGGGGGCTGGAGAGATAGCACAGCGGGTAGGGCGTTTGCCTTGCACTCGGCCAACCCAGGTTCAAATCCCAGCATCCCATATGGTCCCCTGAGCAGCGTCAGGGGTAATTCCTGAGTGCAGAGCCAGGAGTAACCCCTGTGCATCGCCAGGTGTGACCCAAAAAGCAAAAAAAAAAAAAAAGTGGCTTATGTACTTTCCTTTTCGGGGAAGAGCGTGGAGCACACCCTAGGATGTGCTAGGGGCTACTTTCAGTTGTGCTCAGGGGACCAGGTCGTGCCGGGCATCCAACCTGGGGCTCCTGCAGACAAAGCATGTGCTCGGGCCCTTTGCGCCTGCTCCTTGGCCCTGTGCTTTGACTTTTTTCTCATTTTTCAGCCACTGATGGACAATCTGGAATCTCAGACATATGAGGTGTTTGAGAAGGACCCCATCAAATACTCTCAATACCAGCAGGTACAGTATGGATCGCACACTGGGTCTAGCATCAGGTGGGGTGGCCCGGGGTTGGGATCACACCAGGTCTTTTCTGCCCATGCCCCCTCCCAGGCTATCTATAAGTGTCTGTTAGACCGAGTGCCAGATGAAGAGAAAGACACCAACGTCCAGTGAGTGCTCTCCCCGCAACCCTAGGCTTAGTGTGCCACCTTCTCTAGATGCCTGGTCCCTCTGACTCGTCCCCATTCTGTCTTAGGGTGCTTATGGTGCTGGGGGCAGGTCGGGGCCCTCTGGTGAATGCTTCCCTGCGGGCAGCCAAGCAGGCTGACCGGCGGATAAAGCTCTATGCTGTGGAGAAGAACCCAAATGCTGTGGTGACGTGAGTGGCAACCTCCTCATTGGAAAATTTGTCCCCAGGGCCAGTTTTTCTTCCAAGTATCTTCATTTGCATCCTATCTACCTTAGGCTGGAGAACTGGCAGTTTGAGGAATGGGGAAGCCAAGTGACAGTAGTCTCCTCGGACATGCGGGAATGGGTGGCTCCAGAGAAAGCAGACATCATTGTCAGTGAGCTCCTGGGCTCCTTTGCTGATAATGAACTGTCACCTGAATGCCTGGATGGAGCCCAGCACTTCCTAAAAGGTGTGTCCAGCTAGGAGTGTACTGAGTAAGGGAGAAGTATTAACCGTCAAATGCCCTCCCTACTGTACTATCGCTTTGGTCCCTCCTTCCACAAATTGAATCTTGTGTGACTGTAAAGGAATCACAAAATGGAATCCCCATAACAGGACTTGGGTGTAGGTTGGCTTGGGAAGGGCAACATGGAGGTGTCTTGGTCTGTTTTGATGAGGGAGTTGGAGCCTTCGGTTAATATAGACATAGCACTCCGTCCCCTGGGAACCAACGTGACCTGTCTGCTCTGACCTGCAGATGACGGTGTGAGCATCCCTGGGGAATATACCTCCTTTTTGGCTCCCATCTCCTCCTCCAAGCTGTACAATGAGGTTCGAGCCTGTCGGGAAAAGGACCGTGACCCTGAGGTAAAGAACCCCTCTCTTCTGGAGGACCCTGCTCTCTGAGCCCTTTTCTTATTCTCTGTGAACCTCACCACAGAAGAAGGGGAGGAGATGGAGGAGTTGAATGTATGGGAAGGTGCTGGAAGCAAAAAGGAAAATGTTTCTTTTCCTGTGGCTTGAGCTCCTGTCCCCGAGGAAGGAGGTACCTTGCCCACCTTTGCAAGCTCTGCTCTCCCCTCTCTTGTGACAGGCCCAGTTTGAGATGCCTTATGTGGTTCGGCTGCACAACTTTCACCAGCTCTCTGCGCCCCAGCCCTGTTTCACCTTCAGCCACCCCAACAAAGGTGGGTTCCTGCATGGCTGGCCTCCATCTGGAGGCTCGAGAACTTGCCCTCCCAGTCCCTGGCCATCTGGGGTCTACCCTGTCTGGGCTTCCCTTCCTGGTTCTTGCTCATACTTTCCCAAGTTGTCTGGTGCTTCCCAAGTTGTCTGGTGCTTCTGGGCCCTCATCACCCCTACTACCTTCCCTGACAGATCCTGTGATTGATAACAATCGCTACTGTACCTTGGAATTTCCTGTGGAGGTGAATACAGTACTGCATGGCTTTGCCGGCTACTTTGAAACTGTGCTGTACCAAGACATCACTCTGAGTAAGTATCCAGGGTGCTACCTGGGCACCCGTGTGACTGTGCTACCTGGGCAGCGTACCACTATTTCTCCTAGAGTCCTAGCAGTCAGAGAACGAGGGGTTCTTGGAGTACCTGTTTTTGCGTTCACGGGAGAAACTCCTTAACTTAGGATTCTAGAACCACCGTGGTATGGGACCTCAGCTTCTTTCTTTCCTTTGTCTCCACAGGCATCCGTCCAGAGACTCACTCTCCTGGGATGTTCTCATGGTTTCCCATCCTCTTCCCCATTAAGGTAGGAATTACCTTAAACACTTAGTGGTTGAGGGAGTAACTTGGGCCATTAGTGTTCTCCCTTCTCCTGGGTTGATTCTTGCTTATGCCCTGTGTTCTGTTGTCCTCGAGTATGTGTAGGTGGATTCTTTTTTTTTTTCTTTTTGGGTCACACCCAGCAGTGCACAGGGGTTACTCTTGGCTCTGCACTCAGGAATTACTCCAGGCGGTGCTGGGAGACTATATGGGGTGCTGGGAATTAAACCTGGGTCACCCGAGTGCAAGGCAAACGCCCTGCCCGCTGTGCTATCGCTCCAGCCCCCATGTAGGTGGATTCTTGTTGTGGATCTTGGGATACTTGCTATATGCTTTAGCCTTCGTCTTGACTTCATCTTATCTGCATCTTCTCTCTACTCTACCTGATGCAAGAGTCAGCTTTGGAAAACTCAAATCTGTTCATCTCTCTCTCCTCCTTAAAATCCTTCAATGCTGAGCTTTGGGAGGTGGCACAAAGCTGGAACATGTGCATTGCACACAGAAGTCCTAGATTTGATCCAAAGGGTTGCGTGATCCCCAGAGCATCTCTTGGAATAGCCATTGAGCACTTCTGGGTTTTACACCAGACCCACAAATCAAGCAAACACCCTCAATACCCTATCACTGCTCTGATGATAGAGGGTAAAATCCTAACTATTGTGCTGGAGGGTTAGTACAGGGGATAAGGTGCTTGCCTTCCATATGGCCATCTCTGGTTCAATTCTTCGCACCCTTGTGCAGTCCCTGAGTATTGCCACATGTGGCCCAAACCAAAAAAGAATTCAGCCTATTGCTTAAACAATTTGGTATGATCTAATTTTAGCTGTCTTTTCACCTACTGTCCTGCTATTTACATTGCTAAGGCTGATGAATCTTCTTTTTTTTTGTTTTTGGGCCATACACAGCAGTGCTTAGGGGTTACTCCTGGCTCTGCACTCAGGAATTACTCCTAGCAGTACTCAGGAGACCAACTATATGGAGTGCCAGGGTTCAAACCTGGGTTGGCTGCATGCAAGGCAAACACTCTACCCTGCTATACTGTTGCTCCAGCTCCTGGACCCTCTTTTGATAACTCATATATTTGATATTTGATAACTTTGGTGCTGGACACTGAGCATCAAGCCAGGTACAGTCCTTGGGGACAGCTGGGTGTGGCCCCCAAACCCAAAAAATAAAAACTGAAGTCTCTCGGGGCTGGAGCAATAGCACAGCGGGTAGGGCGTTTGCCTTGCACGTGGCCGACCCGGGTTCGATTCCCAGCATCCCAGATGGTCCCCTGAGCACCGCCAGGAGTGATTCCTGAGTGCAGAGCCAGGAGTAACCCCTGTGCATTGCCGGGTGTAACCCAAAAAAAAACAAAAAACTGAAGTCTCAACTTCTTTCCTGCCTTATGCTTTTACACCCTTTTTATTTGCTTGGAAAAGTATTTGCTCATTTCTTTTTTTTTTCTTTTTGGGTCACACCCAGCGATGCACAGGGGTTACACCTGGCTCTGCACTCAGGAATTACCCCTGGCGGTGCTTAGGGGACCATATGGGATGCTGGGAATTGAACCTGGGTCGACCGCGTGCAAGGCAAACACCCTACCCGCTGTGCTATTGCTCCAGCCCCAATATTTGCTCATTTCTTTACCTAGCTAACTTATCTATCATCAGGTCTCCTTAAACTGCTGTTCAGACTGAAACTGAGGCCCTGAGAATTTAGCAGACCTAAGAATGAGAGGGGAAATTGGAAATTCTGGGCTAGGATGTAAAGCAGGTTTGCTCTCTTGCTTAAGCAAGATGTTCCAGTGAGGAACCTTGCTCCCTGCACCCCAAACACTCAGCACTACTGTCCTCAATGTGTCACTGTGGAAGTCTACCTAAGGGTGTTTTTACGTTTTGTTTCATTTTTGGATCATACCTGTGGTACTGGGGGGACCATAAAGGTGCTGGGATTAAATCAAACCTGGGGGGCCAGAGAGATAGTACAGTGGTTAGGGCGTTTACCTTGCAAACCCGGGTGGACAACACAGACAGGAGTCATCCATGGTCACTATGGCTCAGCCCCCTCCCCCCCAAAAGTTGAACCTGGGCCTGTAAAGCGTGTACTTCGGTCCATTGAGCCTTTGGCCCTTAGGGTGCTTATAAACAGGATTATTTTGTAAATAGGATTATTTTGTCACACATAATTCATTATTAATGAATATTATAATTAATTATAATATAACGCACAGCCTACCCTAAACCTACCCATTTTTCTTCTACAGCAACCGATAACTGTGCGGGAGGGTCAGACCATCTGTGTACGTTTCTGGCGATGCAGCAACTCCAAGAAGGTGTGGTATGAGTGGGCTGTGACAGCACCAGTCTGTTCTGCTATTCACAACCCCACAGGCCGCTCGTACACCATCGGCCTCTAGCCTGCAAAAGTCTCAAGCCTTGGTAGCAGCTTCAGGTTCTGCTCCCATAACACAGAAGGTGCAATACATCTGGGTCTGTGGTTCCCCTTGCACATCAGAGAGGAGCTTTTCTGCCTTACATCAAGGTGGACAAAGGATGAGACTTACTTTCAAGGTCAAGGCACCAATCTGTGAAGACATCAGGCCGGGGCATGAGGAATTAGTGCTGCATCTGAAGCTACTCGACAGGCATTCAGCACTCCCTGGAATGGCCCTGAAAACACGTGGATTGACAAAATTTTTCCCTTTCCCTGCCCATCTCTGTTCTGTTTTGAAGGTTTTGTGCGGAAGGAAATACAAATAAAGTGAGGTTAATATGACCTTTCCTACTCCAGTCCTGCTGCCCGCTCTGCTTCCCCACACCTTATTTAAATTTAGATATATTCAGACTTGTGCCATAGTCAAGACTCAAAGAAACCTAATCTATGTAGGCAGCTTATGATAAATCTGGAACTCTGGATGCTGTCTTGAGTTAGAGAGGCCTTGTCCGTTGAGATCTGTTATCTGGGATGAAGCATCTGTTTGTAGTCATGGGGGAAAAGTTGGTTAGTGAGTAAAGCCAGCTTCTCTTCCACTTGCTGAGCTACAGAACTGCCAGCTTCTTTGTTACCAGTTAGGAGAGAATCTGGAAGCCACACAGGTATCTCCAGCAGGAAGCCACCGATTTTATTTATTTATTGCCACACCCATTGGTTCTTAGCGTTTACTCCTGGCTCTGTATTCAGGAGACGATAAAGGCTGCTGAGGATAGGGATACAACCAAGGTCAGTCTCAGGCAAGGCAAATGCCTTACCCACTGTATGGTCTCTCCAGCAGGCCACCTATCTGAATTCAATAAAATAACAGGACTAGTTTGAAGTTTTAATGAAATATTTATTGGGTCTGTAATGGTAGTACAAAAGGTAGGGCATGCAGCTGACCAGGGTTTGATCCCCGGAACCCCATATGATTGATCCTGAGTGCAGAGCCAGGAGTAAGTCCTGAGCACCGCCGGGTGTGGCCCCCAAAACCAAACAAAAATTAATACGTCAGGGGCTGGAGCGATAGCACAGCGGGTAGGGAGTTTGCCTAGCTTGCAGCCAACCGGGGTTCTATTCCCAGCATCCCATATGGTCCCCTGAGCACTGCCAGGAGTAATTTCTGAGTGCATGAGCCAGGAGTAACCCCTGTGCATCACCAGGTTGACCCAAAAAGCAAAAATAAAAAATTAATACGTCATTTAGTTCATCTCTCACTATAATGGAGGAATTTGAAATTAGAGCAGTGACAAAATTGGTAATCAGCCAATGACTGCAACACAGGCCCTGAGTCCAGCTCTCTCCTTATCAACTATATTTGGCTGTATTAGGCTGCTGAAATCTCTCTGGCTTCTGGAAGCCCTTGGAACGTTGCAGTGGACGTCAAGTGCTTTTCTGGTTAAAAGGAATATGGGGCACTGATTCAAACTAAAGATGTCCAGTCAGTGGACCAGTCAGTGGTGCGTGAGAGAAAACATCTAGAGATGTGACTTGGTTTTCCAGGTGCCAAGCTCTGGAGAGGGTGGAAGGAGGAGGTAGACTGGGTCGCTCAGAAGAGGCCCACGGAGCCAAGCTCTCCCACTGGGAGCAAACACTGGCTCTCCAGGACGCTACCCCAAGGCCGACCCGACGAGATTCCCTATGCAAACGAAGGAAGCTGGGACGGCCTTGTTGGCTCCGCCTATGGGCTCGGCCTGGCCAACCGAAGCGCCGAGCGGAGTAGGAAGGTCCCGCCTTCTCATTCTCGGCCCGGTTCCCCCGCCTTCCTCAATCTACTTAGCCAATGACAGAGACGCGCGCCCATCACAGGCCTTTCCATTCTTCCGGAGTCTCGTAGACGCTAGCCAATCAGTGGGAAGTTGGCAGTTGCTAAGAGACCTTTGCGCCTGGCTCCGCCCATGCTTGGTATATTAGCCAATGAAACTCGGCACTTCGCACTGTTGCCGCGAAACCTGGGAGCTGGGTTCCAGCGCCTGAATGTTTCGGCGCCTGCGCAGATTGAGGAAAGTTCTGGAAGACAGCACAGCTGCCGCCATTTTGCGCGGGCTGGATTAGCTCCGTTTGCGGTGGCCGCTTTTACTGCCGAGACTCCGGAGAAGAGCCGTACGTCGCGCCCCCCCAACACACGCAAAGGAACGGAGACTACCGGGATCCCCCTGCGGGGACCCGGAACTGGTGAGCAACCCCGAAACCTGGTCCCCCGCGACGTCACCGCTGCGTGACGTGACCGCACGGCGCCTCCCCCTGACGTCACCAGTGGATCTGGCGTCAAGAGCCTGCTCAAGCAAACTTTGAGAATTAAAAGAAATTTTTGTCTGCTTTGATTCGAAAGTGTCCGCCGGGTTTACGAGATTGGCGCCCTTGTGGCGCGTCCTTTCCCCGTGGAGACCCTTGTGTCCAGCTTCCCAGGACCGAGCTCGGTCCAGCCGCCACGCTGAAGGGAGTCCTTACTTGGGGGACGGGGAGGGGGGTGGGTTGGGAGGGTCTCAGCCCCTCGCCGGCCTCCGGGGCACGTAGGGTGCGTTTTCAGTGTTCCCCCCACCCCCCGCTCCAGCCGCTGCTCAGAGATAGAGATGGAGGGAGGTGGGCGCCGGGGGATCGGTGTTCACCGATTTGACTTCCGAGTTTCCTGCATCTTCTTTGGCCCCGGAGACGCCGGGAGCATCTCGGCGTGAGTCCCTGCCCGGGCCCGGCCGCCGGCCCAGCCCTGGAAGCACCTTGTGCGGGGCTCGCAGAGGCGCTTCTTCCCGGGACCGCGTTTGTCTGGGACCAGCTTGTATGGCTTACGCACGCCTGGCCCCGGGGCTCCCGCGTCTGGTCACTGCGCCGGGGTGGGGAGCAGTGGAGGCACGGCCGCGGCGCCTCTCGCTCCCTTTGCCCCTCCCCTCCCCGCAGTGCTCTCGGGCCCGGGTGGGGCGCGGGCGCTGCTACGGTTGTGCGCCCCAGTGGCTCGATCGACTGAAGCTGGGAGTGCCCTCGTGCCTAGAGCGCAGGGCCCCCGGCCCCCGGCCCCCAGTGAGGACTGGGAGAGTTCGAAAGCGGCCAAGTTGAAAACCATTGAGAGTCGCCAGGAAAGACCTGGCTGATTCCTGTTCTGTGTTGTCTGCCGAAGTCGACTCACTCAGTTTCCGAGTCTGAAAATTGGAGGCTGGAGGTGGGTTTTTGTGGCGACTTCAGTTTTCAGGTGTCTTTGTTTCAAGAGGAAAAGGCATCGCTAGTTAAGAGAATTGTTAGGGGTAGGGAGATAGAGATAGTGCAATTGGTAGGGTGCTTAATTTGCCCAGAAGAAAGACAAACTTTCTCTTCCTAGGACCTAATTTCCCCGTTTCTTTATGTCAGCTAGCTTATGTTAAGTGTACATTGCAGTTAGTGCAGTTTTGGGAATCTTTATTTATTTTGGAACACACCCCTTGGTGCTCAGGGCTTACTCTTGACTCAGTGCTCAGGAATCACACCTGGCAGGGCTCCATGACTATATTTGGTGCCATGACTGTATTTGCCACGTGCAAGGCAAGTACCTACATCTGTACTATCTCTATGGCCCCCGGTTTCCAAACTCTATAAAGCATACAGTGTACATCCCTTACATCAGGGAACTGTGCATAATAGTCCAGTAGTTTACTGATCCCTCGGTAAACTTTATCTTTGTATTAACCTCTGGATGGATGTATACTTAGCAATAGACATTGGAGCTGGAGAGATAATATTGCAAGTAAGGTACTCTCCTTGAGTTCTGCAGACGCTGGTTAAATCCCAGGTAATCTGTAACCCTCCACGTCATCAGGAGTGACATCTGAATATGTTTCCAGGAGTACTCCCTAGCACTGCTGGGTATGTTGCCTCCATCCTTAGCCCCATCAAAGACATCTGGGTTTTCCTGGGTGCTTTACTAAGTTCTCATTGTGATTAAGCTATAAACCACATGAGTGCTATAACCTGATAAACTCACATTTAAGAATCAGAAGACCTCTGCTTCTCCATTAGAACTTTTTTGTGTGTTTGGGGGTCACTCCAGGGGGTGCTCAGGGATACACTCCTGGTGGAGCTTGGAGGACCATATGTGGTGCCTGGAATGGAACCTGGGTTGATGTGTGCAAGGCGAGCATCATACCTGCTCTCCTGCTATACTATGAATTTGTCACCCATCAGAACTTAATTTTTTTCCCCTGCTTTTTGGGTCACAGTAGGTGGTACTTAGGGCTCAGGAATCACTGTTGGGGATGTGTGCTGGGGATCATATGGGATGCTAGAGGCTGTATCTGGGTGAGCTCTGAAGACAAGCACCTTAAACCTACTGGAGGATCGCTCCATCCCCCTCCATTAGAACTTTTTTGCTTTAGGCAGTTCTCTAAGTCTCAGTTCTTTCATTTGTGCATTGGATTAAAAATCTCCCTATAGCATATGCTACCTTGCGTTGCTAGTTAAAATTGTAAGGTGTTAAGAAACCAAATTCTTTGGTTTTGTGGTTTTGATACAGCTGACTTGTATTTTTTGTTTGTTTTGTTTTGGGGGCACACCTTCGATGCTGGGTTATTCCTTGCTCTGGGATCAAGAATTACTACTGGCAGTGCTTGGAGATACAGGACAGTGGGGAGCAAGCCCGGGTCGGCCACATGCACGGCAAGCACTGACTCATACCATTTCTTCAGGCCATGATTTTAATTCTTGAATTTGACTCTAAGTGATTTTTTTTTTTGCGGGGTGGGGTGGGGAACCATATCCTGCTGGCTCTGAACCATGCAGTGCTCTGGGTCAGACGCAGGCCTCACGCATTCAAAGCATTCCCTCAGCCTCCAAGTAATTTTTCTTGTTTCTTTATCTTTCAAAGAATCCTATGTCAGTAATACGCTTAGCATAGTGTCTCATAGCAGTAGGTACTACAAATCGTACTTGTAAATATTGTTATTTTTATTACCAAAACAGTCTGGTTTGGAAGACAAATAGCAGTAATGGATCGTACATTAACTGCTTTAAGGAGGACAGATCTCATTGGTGTCAAAAGTTGATAGTGATGGGGCTGGAGAGATAGCACAGCGGGTAGGGCGTTTGCCTTGCACGCGGCCGACCCGGGTTCTAATCCCAGCGTCCCATATGGTCCCCTGAGCATGGCCAGGGGTAATTCCTGAGTGCAGAGCCAGGAGTAACCCCTGTGCATCGCCGGGTATGACCCAAAAAGCAAAAAAAAAAAAAAAAAAAAGTTGATAGTGATGCGCCTTCTCTATAGAAATCCTTTCAATTACCTGTCGTTTCCCTCTTCTAATTCTTCCCCTTCACACCACCTCACATACTCCTTTCCCTAGACAAATGCTCATCAGCTTTCTATCATTATGGATTAGATTACATTTTTTTTAGGATTCTATGTAAAAAGAATCATAAAGTGTAAAAAACTAAAGCACGCCGAGGGGCGCGTGCACTCTCAGGCTCTCCGGGCAGCTCTGTCTCACCACCCGCGTTCGGTGCTCTGGAACCGCAGTGTGTGGACTGGATCGGGACGGCCGGTGGTCAAGGACAGGCGAAGGAAGAATGAGGACCAAGCTGGTTGCTGATTAGTTACCGTTTATTCAATCTTCCATCTTTCTCATCTCCCGCACTCCCAGCTCCGGCCTCTCTCTGGATCAACTGCAGCCTCTCTGGCTTCTCTGTCTCTCCTCCTACTTCTCTCTCCCACCTTGAGAGAACAGATGCCCAGGAGGAAAATATCATGTAGAGTCAAGTGACTCCCAGGTTATAAAAGCATAGTATTTGCTAAGTCTTCCTGTGTCCAAACAAAAAGGACATGGTTCTGAATAAACTATGCAAAGGACTCAAGGAGAAGAGAAAAACAGTATTTACAAGTCAACAGAACACTAAGAAAGAAGCTAAAATAAACAAAGAGGAATGGGAGCACCTTGACGGGAGTAACCCAATAAACCTAAACTACCTGAGGCTATGTTATCCTACAATAAAGTATATTCCTGTTTTTTTGAGGGGCGGTGTTTGCTGGTGGTGGTTTCAGGTATTTTTTTACTCAGCATAATTATTTTGAGACTCATCCATGTTGGGTATATTGATAATTTTTCAGATCAATAATTTTTTAAATTATTTATCATTGATTTGTTTGGTTTCTCCTATTTTATAAGGGAAGTGTTTTGGACAGACTTGGAAAGAACAGTTGCTAGATATAAGAACTGGGGGAGGTGAGAAGTCTTACCTGCTTGCTTGAACAGAAAGCCCTCAGAGAGGGCTTGGTTAAGCCTGACTGTTTTGTTGTTTGGGGGTTACACCCAATGGTACAGAGAGAGGGGTGGGAGCTACTCCTGGCTTTGTACCCCAGGGTGGCTCCCAGCAGTGTTCAGGCCTTCTGCATAGTTATCTCCAGCTCTAAGCCTTTTCAAAGCAAAATCTTTTTGAGTTACCTAAAGTGTTAAGTGATTTTTCAGTTTTTTTTGGGGGGTGCTCCCACAGTGGTGCTTGGAGTTGCATCTGGTGATGCCAGGGATTGAACCTGGGGCTCCTGTCTGCAAGGCATGTGCTCTGGTCCTTTGAGCTGTTTTCCTCGCCCCAACTTTCCCACCGTTTTATCCCTGAGGACCTGCACCAACCTTGGATTGGTGGTTGAAGACCAGTCTTTAGTTGATATTATAAGAGGCTTAATGAGGAAGTCCCTAATTATTGGTGTTTGGATTGGAAGTGTCGGTTCTCCCCAGTGTTGCAGGTCTGCATTATTCATATGCTCCTTTGTCTCGCTCCTGTTTTCAGTCAGCAGCTTGTTCTTTTAAAAGAATGTGTGCCTGTATCTTAAGATCTCTGCCCCTGGCATTGCTGGGCCCTAGAAACACTGTATCACTGGACCATATGGCGCACTGCCAGGCTGCTGCTGCAGGAGTGGCCCCTGAGCACCACTGGGGAGACCCAAAGATAAATAAGAATGTCTAGTTCTGTTATATAATTATAATAGTGGTTTCCTGAAAGTCATTTTCAAGTAATCATAAATTTTGAGACCCAATCCTCTCCGTCTCCCTCACATGTTCTAGCAAGCCTTGGAGATACAGCTAGTGGTGCTGCGGGTTACTTCTGATGCAGTTCTCAAGGATCACTCCCATGGTACTGGGGGGGTCTCTTGCGCTAGGGATTGGATTAGGGGCTCTCTCCATGCAAAGCATATGTGCCTACCCTTTGTCATTTCTCTGATGCCCAGCTTTTTTGTTTCTGTTTTTTTTTTTTTTTTTGCTTTTTGGGTCACACCCGGCAATGCACAGGGGTTACTCCTGGCTTTGCACTCAGGGGACCATATGGGATGCTGGGGATCGAACCCAGGACAGTGGTATGCAAGGCAGATGCCCTACCCACTGTGCTATCGCTCCAGCCCCTTTGTTTCTGTTTTGGGGCCATATCTGGTGTGCTCAGGGGTTACTCCTGTCTTTGTGCTTAGGAAGTACTCTTATCCCTATTCAGGGGACCATAAGGGATGTGAGGAATCAAACCGGGGTTGGCCATGTACAAGATAAGTGCCCTACCTGCTGTGGTTTCTCCAGCTCCTGGTTTTCTTTTTTATAGGACATGGATTGAATTTTATTTTGTCTTTATCTATCTAGGAAATCACTTTCTGTGTAAAAACACAAAAGAAAAAAGGAGGCCCAAGCGGGGCTCTCTCTCTCCGCTGACCGCGTTCAGTAGCCTCACGCTGCTTCCCCACCCTGGGGGAGGTTGATGGCGATGATGAGGCAGGCGAAGGAAGAAGGCCAAACTGTTTGCTCGATCAGTTTATTTCATTCTCTCTCTCTGCTTCTCTCCCGGTTCTGGATCTCTCTCTGGATCTTCCTCTGCGTCTGTCTCTCTGCGTCTTCTGTGTCTTGTGTCTTCTTCCTCTGTCTTCTTCTGCCCCTTCTGTCTCTGTCCCCCTTGTCTTCTTTCTCTCCCCGTCTCTTCTATCTCCCCTCAGTGCCCCACAGTCTTAGTTTATATAGCAAATTACATAGGGTGGTGACACAAAGGTGGGTTTAACATTAACAAAGAAGGATAAAACCATTTCTCGAGGAGATTAACAAAATCTCATCTAAGGAAATCTAATCTAAGGAGATCCACTCAAGGGTGGGGGTCCAAACAAGGGTGTATCAGGGTGTGAGCTAGTAAACTACTTAAATAGTCTAGTAAATCTACTTCTAATATTTCTAGCAATGTCATTCTATATGAGCACAGTAAGAGATTATAACCTTAAAGTTTGGTTCTTCCTGAGGACATTCACTGTATAATACAGACCACAGTCCTCAGGCTAAGTTAGTCTTCCTAACCCCAGCAGGGTCCTAATCTCGTCGTTACTTTTGGATCATGACAGCATTGTCCATGATCATGCCCTCAACTTTTAGTTGAGTATTGGGGCGCTTTGGCCTGGCCCATTTTGATGCCAGGGTAGCACATAACTCACCGCTTGCCCTGGATCCGTCCTGTCCCTCGTCGGGATCCTGCTTTTGGGGTGCTAGGAAAGCAGATGCCCAGGAGTAAATATTATTGGAGTCAATCAGCTCCCAAGTTACAAGCACCATATTGTCTTCCTGTGTCCATACAGAAAGGACATTGCTTTAAGGTAAACTATGTTCCCTAAGGCAAGGCTAAAAGGACAGACCCCATGTTATCCTACAACTTTCCTTCTGGATCCTTAATTTTTGCTAAGCTACAGAACAGAACTAGTTTAGATTTGTAAGTTGCAAATAGAAATCAAACCTTAACAGTTGGTAAGGTCCCTTTGGAGTTTGAGAAAGAAGAACTATGTAGTTTGAAGTCTGTTTCTTAGAAATGGAAGGGAAGAAATGGAAGGGATTGTGGGATTCGGAAGGATTTTTTTTTTTTTTCATTTTGGGTCATACCCAGCAATGCACAGGGGTTACTCCTGGCTCTGCACTCAGGAATTACGCCTCGTGGTGCTCAGGGGACCATATGGGATGCTGGGAATTGAACCTGGGTCGTCCGCATGCAAGGCAAATGCCCTAATCGCTGTGCTATCATTCTAGCCCCTCAGAAGGATTCTTAATGTATTCTCCTCTCCTCAGATTTGTCACAATGGCGTCTGATGACTTCGATATAGTGATTGAGGCCATGTTGGAGGCTCCCTATAAAAAGGAAGAGGTAATATTCACCATCTTACTCCTGGAATTGATTTAGTAAGCAAAAGCAGTTGTGGATTATCAGTTTCAACATTTCTGGTTCTGTTTAAGCTACATTCAGCAGTGCTCAGAGCTTACTCCTGTTTCTGAGTTCTGGGATCACTCCTGGCAGGGCTTGAGGATCATATGTACCAAAAACCTTTGTCAGCTGCGTGAAGGGCTAGCACCTGTACTGTTTTCTCTGGGCCTCAACTTATTTTTTTTGCTTGTTGGGTCATACCCAGTGACGCTTAGGGGTTATTCCTGGCTCTACACTTGAATTACTCCTGGCGGTGCTAGAGTGCCCAACCAGGAGTGACCCTTGTGCATCGCCGGGTGTGACCCCCCCAAAAAAAAAAAAAAGAATTACTCCTAATGGTGCTCGGGGAACCATACTGAATGCTGGCGATTGAACCCGGATGCAAGGCAAACATCCTACCCACTGTATTGTGTCTCCAGCCCCTCAACATTTTTTAAATCCTTTTCCTGCTGTGTTTTTTTTTTTAATATACTCAAAAAAGGCATGCTTGTTCCCTTTTTTTTTTTTTTTTGCTTTTTGGGTCATACCTAGCGATGCTCAAGGGGTTACTCCTGGCTTTGCACTCAGGAATTACTCCTGGCGGTGCTTGGGGGACCATATGGGATGCCGGGGATTGAACCTGGGTTGGCTGCTGCCAGGCAAATGCCCTACCCGCTGTGCTGTCATTCTGGCCCCGGCATGCATATTCTTTTAGTAAGCTTTTCTAGAGGCTTGTGCTAATAAGGACATTACTTTTAGATGGAGTGGGGTACAAGTGAGTAGGCATATAATTTGCTGGTGGGAGAGAATCAGTGCCTTGCTCATAGCTGTCAGTTACACTGTACATAGTCTGTGTACTTCAGACCTAACTCTAGTCTCATTCTCCTGGATAGTAAATGTCAGTGGAACTGATAGTTCTGGTAGTTAAGATTGTATTTTTTTGTTTTAAGTAAAATAGCTTTTTTTTTTTTGGGGGGGTCACACTTGGCGATGCACAGGGGTTACTCCTGACTCTGCACTCAGGAATTACTCCTGGCAGTGCTCGGGGGGACCATATGGGATGCTGGGGATCAAATCCAGGTCAGCCGTGTGCAAGGCAAACGCCCTACCTGCTGTACTATTGCACCAGCCCCGTAAAAGAATTTTTATTGAAAGACATTATTTACCTTTAGAAGCGTGAGGGGAAAGATGCATACTTAAAAGAGAACATGGACGGCTTCAAAGGGAAAGCCTCTAATAGCTGAAGTTCAAGCATTAAAATATGTTTCTTGGATTTCTTGTCTTTAGGTAGTTTCTTCCTTTTCTCTATTCCCTTTGTTAGGGGCTGAGAAATAGGCTCGATAATTGAGAGTTTTTATCTCATGAGCTTTCTTCTTTTCCATTGTTCTTTCTTTACCCAACTTTCTTGGTGATCCCTTCAGGATGAGCAGCAAAGGAAAGAGATGAAAAAGGAGGGTGCTAGCAATACCTCCAGTGCCACGGGCAGCACCAGCAGCACCAGCAACGGAGGCAGTGGTACCAGTGGAAGCAGTACCAGTGGGGAGGCAAGCAAGTGAGTATGGCACAGAGACTGGCTTGGCAGCTTGGGCAAGGCCAACACCTGTGTCTGTTGGAGAAGCAGCCAGAACAGGGGCTGCTTGTTCACGGGGCTGCTGACTTTTCAGTAATGGCTCCTCTGCATCTTGGGGATAAATGTGACCTAGCAGTGATTGTCTAGCTCTCCACTGTAGATTTGTGGGTCAGTCCTTGCATCATTATATTTCAGTTGAATAAAAGAGTGGTCCCCTGACTTGGGAACACCAGCAGTTTCTGGGCAATGGCAGTGGTCACTTTAGGTGCCTGACAGTGTTCAGAGCTGTATGTAAGGAGTTGTGTAATGTTGTGAACTACTGCTAAATGATCTTCTGGGTTTTGGTTTACTAGGGTTTTCTGTTTCACGCTGGCCTTATTATTTTTCTTTTCCTTGTGAAATCTTCTCAGTAATGAGAATTTGCATTCTTTCACAGGAAAAAAAGGAGTCGGAGCCATAGTAAAAGCAAGGACAGAAAGCGCAGGTCAGTAATTCTGAGCACTGTTGGACTTGGAGAACCATATATTGTCACTGTCACTGTCATCCCGTTGCTCATTGATTTGCTCGAGCAGGCACCAGTAACATTTCCATTGTGAGACTTTTTGTTACTGTTTTTTTTGGGGGGGGCCACACCCAGTGATGCACAGGGGTCACTCCTGGCTCTGCACTCAGGAATTACCCTTGGAGGTGCTCAGGGGACCATATGGGATGCTGGGAACTGAACCCAGGTCGGCTGTGTGCAAGGCAAACGCCCTACCTGCTGTGCTATCACTCCAGCCCCCGTTACTGTTTTTGGCATGTCAAATATGCCACGGGTAGCTTGCCAGGCTCTGCCGAGCGGGCGAGATACTCTTGGTAGCTTGTCGGGCTCTCCAAGAGGGGCGGAGGAATCGAACCCAGGTCGGCTGTGTGCGAGGCAAACGCCCTAGCCACTGTGCTATTGCTCCAGCCCAGAGAATCATGATACATGGAAAGATACCAAGGAAAGTTGAACATTGAGGCAGAGGTATATTTATTCTCTAATAGACTAATATTCGTTTTCATCTGTAGCCGTAGCAGAGACCGAGATCGGCATCGGCGGAGAAATAGTCGGAGCCGAAGCAGAGATCGGCAGCGGCGACACCGTAGCAGGAGCTGGGACCGGCGACATAGGAGTGAGTCTCGAAGCCGGGACCGTCGACGTGAAGATCGTGTGCGCTACCGGAGTCCACCGCTTGCCCCTGGGTATTACTTTCATATTGATTTTGGGGCCACACCTGGTAGTGCTCTGGACACTATGTGATGCTGGGACTCAAACCAGGACTTCTTATGCTTGATTCATCTTCCTGGCTCACATTACCTTTCAGACAATGAGTACGTTAAATATCTTGCCTCTGAAGGTAGTTATGACCAGTTGGGATATGCCAGAGACCCCAGCTTCTGGAGGGGTGGTGTTTAGGATACAGGTGCTGGGAGCAAGCAAGAGGCTGTCTTTCGTGGCCCTGGTTTAGATTCTCAGCACCTTCCAGGAATAATAACGATTTTTTAAAAAAGGCTTTACAGGGGCTGGAGCGATAGCACAGCGGGTAGGGCATTTGCCTTGCACGCGGCCGACCCGGATTCGATTCCCAGCATCCCATATGGTCCCCTGAGCACCACCAGGAGTAATTCCTGAGTGCAGAGCCAGGAGTGACCCCTGTGCATCGCCGGTGTGACCCAAAAAGTAAAAAAAAAGAAAAAAAAAGGCTTTATATACCCCAGTTACTGCTGGGAGTGGCTCCAGGCCCCACAACAATTATTTCTTTTAAATTTACATGTATGATGACGTTCTGGGATGTTTTTCTTTTGAGAGAAGACCTAGTATTGGACCAGTGTGAATAAAATTGGGTGACATCATTTTTCATTGTTTCTGTTCTATAGGCGTAGGTTCGGGCACAGTAAGAGTCCTCATTTCCGAGAGAAAAGTCCCATCAGGTGAGTTGATAATTCTTTTTTCGGGGAAATTTGAAGTATGAATTAATGCCAGTATTGAGGATAGTTGCTGCAGAAAATTGGTCGGGTATGGGATCATGTGAATCTCAACAGATTCAACTCTTTTAGGGAGCCAGTTGATAATCTTAGTCCTGAGGAACGTGATGCCCGCACAGTCTTCTGTATGCAGTTAGCTGCCCGCATTCGCCCTCGGGACCTGGAGGACTTTTTCTCTGCTGTTGGCAAGGTAAATCTCCCTGCCTAGGGGCCTTTACCCTTTTGGTTTTTTCTAAGTATCCCGGTTATTTTATTTTTGTTTATTTTGGCTTTTTGGGTTACACCCAGCTCTGCACTCAGGAATTACTCCTGCTAGTGCCTGGGGGACCGTATGGGATGCTGGGGATCAAACTGAACCCAGCTTGACCAATCCCCGGCTTGACTGCATGCAAGGCAAACACCCTTGCGTTAGTGTACTATCGCTCCAGCCCTGTATCCTGTTTTCTGTCCATCCCTTTTTATGCCTAACTTGGGGTTTTCTTTTTGCCCTGAGTAGGTTCGTGATGTACGTATCATCTCTGATCGGAACTCGCGTCGATCAAAGGGTATTGCCTATGTGGAATTCTGTGAAATTCAGTCTGTGCCCCTGGCCATTGGACTGACTGGGCAGCGGCTTTTAGGAGTCCCAATCATTGTACAGGCCTCACAGGTGAGCAGGTTAAGTTGACCTGAAAAAAAGGAGTGGAGGGTAGGAGGCATAGGGGGCATGACGCATCATTTCCTGCTTTCCAGGCTGAGAAAAACCGGCTGGCAGCTATGGCCAACAACTTGCAGAAGGGCAGTGGTGGACCAACACGCCTCTGTGTGGGCTCTTTGCATTTCAACATCACAGAGGACATGCTCCGGGGCATCTTTGAGCCCTTTGGAAAAGTGAGTAGAAAATAGGGAAATTGCCAAAGAAATTGAAAAAACTGGGCGGCCTGAGTGTTGGATCAGATTGAACCACTTAGGCTGTAGCAGGTATAGGGTCCAAGCTGTACATATATGTCTCCCATCACTTCGTTGTTCTGCTTAGTAGACAGTGGAGTGAGACAGAGTGAAATCAAACACAGTGTGTAAGTAATCATAAGTTAGAAAAATGGGAGCGGAGTGATAGTACAGCAGGTAGGTCACTTACCTTACACATGACTGATCTGGGTTCGATCCCTGGCACCCCATATGGTCTCTAAGCACCACCAGGAGTGATTGTTGAGAGCAGAGCCAGGAGTGTGCCTGAGTATCATCAAGTGTGGCCCAAAACAAAGTTCTTTCAAATGATAATATTGACTAGAAAGTTAGAGATGTTAAAAGCTAGGTCGGAAAGGGGGCTGTAGTGATAGCACAGTGGGTAGGGTGTTTGCCTTGCACATAGCCGACCCAGCTTCGAATCCCAGCATCCCATATGGTCCCCTGAGCACCGTCAGGAGTAACCCTGTGCATTGCCGGGTGTGACCAAAAAAGAAAAAAAAAGCTAGGTAGGAAAGATCAAAGTTGCAGATTTACGAGTACCTTATTTCTCTTTTTCCTACAGATTGATAACATTGTCCTGATGAAGGATTCAGATACAGGTCGCTCTAAAGGTTATGGTTTCATTACGGTGAGTGCCTACTCTTACACTTTCAGATTTTAGTTTGGAGGGCCAGAGAGAGAGCACACTGGGTAGGGTGCTTGCCTTCCATGTGGCTGACCTGGATTCAATCCCGGCATCCCGTATGTTCCCCGAGCACCACCAGGAGTGATTCTTGAGTGCAGAGTCAGGAAGCCCTGAGCACAGACAAGTTTGGCCCAAAACCAAAAACAACATTTTGTAAAGAAATTTTTTTCCTTTGGTTTTTTTCCTCTGATTCCCGTTGTGCTGCTGTTGCCACCAGAGACCACACCTAGTGGTGTCATTTGGTACCAGGGATTGAATCTGTATGCTCACACATGCAAGACATCTGCTCTGCCTCTTGAGCATCCTTGGCTCTGCTTGTGTGATTTTTACATCTTAACTTCCTCCTTCCCTTTTTGGAACTGTCTAAATTACTGTAAGCATTGGTACCTGAATTGGATTAACCTGTCCCGAGCTGAGTACCATACTTAAGATCACGTCTTTGCGAACATGAGGACTGTTATTCAGTAGGAAACGTGCCACTTAGGGAGCTGGGGGGAGGGGTAGTACAGCAGGCAAGGTGCTTGCCTTGCAGCCGATTCTGGTTCAGTATTTGGCTCCCCCTAGGGTCCCCTAAGTCCATCAAGAGTGATCCTTGAGGGCTGGAGCGGTGCACAGCGGGTAGGGCGTTTGCCTTCCACCACGCGGCTGGCCCGGTTTCGATTCCCAGCATCCCATATAGTCCCCTGAGCACCACCAGGAGTAATTCCTGAGTTCAGAGCCAGGAGTAACCCCTGTGCATTGCCAGGTGTGACCCCCCCCCCCAAAAAAAAAGTGATCCCTGAGCCATGATTTGTGGAATTGGTATATTTTCATAATATAGATGGGGAAGGTAGCATTACTTCAGTCGAAATGTTTTCTTTTTGAGAAATATATTTAAATATCTCCGTTAAGGTCAGAGGTAGCTCAAAGGGCTAAGTATAAGTATATGCTCCATATGCAAAAGACCTAAGTTTGGTTCCCTGAGCACCAGTCAAATGACCTCTGAACATAGCCAAGTAGGCCCAGCCACCAAACCCTCAAAAAAAAAAAAAAGGTCACTGTTGGGAGGCCATCTAATAGCAGACTGGTGTCACCTCTCTGTGACATGCTGGCAAAATTGTTTCCACTTCCCATGACTGGATCTTCTAACCCCATGTATCTCCAGACTGAGGGTTGGCTTCTAGCCACAAAGCCTTGATAGGAGCTGGTATTTCTGGGCTCAACCTGCGCCTTCACAATTGCCCGCAAGGCAGAGGGGAGATAGATAATGTTGTACCACCGAATTGTTCACCTTAGAAGCATCCATTAAACACAGACCACTTCAATCACCTGCCTGGGAACTATCAGTACCATGTGCCAGGCCCTGGAGCAAGTAATACTCAGTAAACAAAGCCAGCTGTGCTGTCCCTGGTGACAGGTATCTTCTCAGCTCCCTGTGTGATTTAGGTGCAGAAAGCCTTCTGTGGCACCTTTAGGTCAACACCCATGACCCGTAAACAGCAGGCAGTGAGCATTCTATGCCAGGCTGCTGCTAGTGTTGCTGCGGAGGGGCTGGAGGATAGGCGCGGGGGGGACTTGGCAGTGAGGCCTGAGTTTGATTCCCGCTCTGTTATGTTTGTTAGAAGTGGGGGGCGTGTGGAGAGAGCTCAACAGACTGAGCACATACAGGAGACCTGGGTTTGATCCCTGGTACCACTGGTACCACCTGGTCCTCTGAGCCCAGAGCTGGAAACGCCCTGAGTACCAGTGGGTGTGGGCCCCCCAAATAATCCAAAACAGGGTTGGTTGAGAATAGAGGCCTTCTGGTCACTAAGCATCTCTGTTTCTGTGTGGGTGTGGACTGCACTCTTGTTCTCAAACCCAAATACGGCAAATACGGTTATTCTGGAGGATTGGTTCTGGAATTCGGGATTCCTGATTCTTTTTTTTTTTGGTAGGGGGCCCTCACCCATTCTGGGAGCCAAGTGGTGCCAGGGATTAAACTAAGAGTCCCCATGCAAAGGATGCACTCTGACCCTTTAGCATTTTTCTGTCCCTAAGAGTCCTAGTTTGGGAGCCATTCCCACTAGTATTCAGGGGCTACTCCCTCTGCTATTCTTGAGGCTTGTTCCAAGCAGTGCTTGGGGACTATGGGGACCATGAATTGAACCAGGCTGCCAGCATGTAAAGCATAATTCATACTGTTGAGCTTTTGGGGTTTTTTTTTGTTTTGTTTTTGTTTTTGCTTTTTGGGTCACACCAGGCAATGCACAGGGGTCATTCCTGGTTTATGCACTCAGGAATTACCCCTGGCAGTGCTCAGGGGACCATATGGGATGCTGGGATTCGAACCCGGGTCGGCCGCGTGCAAGGCATACGCCCTACCCGCTGTGCTATCACTCCAGCCCCCTGTTGAGCTTTTGTATCTGGCCCTGATTCCTAAATATTTATTTGTTTATTTTTAAGGCACATCCTACAGTGCTTTGGTTACTCCTGCTCTGCTCTCAGGAATTAACTCCTGGCAGTGTTGGGGGACCATATGGGATACCGGGATCAAACCTGGCTTGGCCGTGTGCAAGATGAGCACTCTGCCCCCTGTGCTGTCACTGTGGTGTGCCCGTACCCTTCCTCCCCACTCCCCCTACCCGATTCCTAAATGTTAAGTGAGAACTAAAATTTACTAGCTAAATGAGTTATGAGGCCAGAGTGCTAGTACAGCAGATCTGGTTTCGATTCCTGGTATCTCATGTGGTCCTCTGAGCACCACCAGGAGAGATTCCTGATTGTGGAGCGAGGAGTAACCCCTGAATATTGCCAGGTATGGCCCTAAAACCAAAATATATGAATCAAAGAGTTAAAGGAAAAGCCCAGGAGTCTTTATTCTCTGTCTGTCTCACTTCCATTTTCTGTGTCCATTTGTTAAATACTCTGTCAGGCTCGGGTCCATAAATAGACTATTGAGCGTGTGCCCAGGAGACCCAGGGACGCCTTCCTCCCAGAGATTCTGACCAGCTGGGCTGGCTGCTCAGCTAGAGGGCCTGAACGTGTGGTGTATCTACTGGGGCCTGTGGTTCTGTGGACTACCTGGGCTACCCTCGTGGTAGTCAGGGACAGCCAGGGCTCCAGCTGGCAGTGCTTGGAGGACCATGTGGTGCTGGAGATTGGACCAGGGTTGGCCACATGCATCTCAGCCCCTCTACGATCTCTCTAGTCCCTGATAGAATTTTATTTGCATTGTTAAGTTCTTTGTGGAGTTGAAAGCTCAAAAACTGCCATTGAATCTGTTGGAAAATGCCCTTTTCGTAGAATCATTTTGGGAACATGGGGGTTATAGGCCACATTACCGGGGAAAGAAGCGCTTGAACTCCAGTGAGCATGCAGTTTAGAATAAGAGAACTAGGGAATGTGAGCAGGACTTTGCCAGCATATCTGAGATGTGACATCGGGAAGTGACTGATGTTGCCTGCGTTTCTTGTAGTTTGCTGATGCTGAGTGCGCCCGGCGGGCCCTGGAGCAGTTGAATGGTTTTGAACTTGCTGGCCGACCAATGAAGGTTGGCCATGTGACTGAGCGATCAGACGGCAGCACAGACATCAGTTTCCCTGATGGAGACCAGGAGCTGGATCTGGGTTCAGCCAATGGACGTATGCAGCTCATGGCCAAACTGGCAGAAGGTAGAGTTTCTCTGCAGAATAAAAGCACACGGGGTGGGAATTTAGATTAAGACTTGTGACTTTTGGCTGGGGCAATAGTACAGCATGTAGGGCACTTGCCTTGTTCCGGGCTGACTGGGGTTTGATTGTCGACATCCTGTACAGTCTCCTGAGCACTGCCAGGAGTGGTCCCTGAATGCAGAGCCAGGAGTACTTCCTGAGAACCGGCAGGTGTGGCCCCAAACAAAAACACTTGAGACTTAACTCCACCTTTTCTTTTCCTTTTAGGTTCTGGAATCCAGCTGCCAACAACAGCAGTTGCAGCCGCTGCTGCCCAGGCTGCCGCTGCCCAGGCCGCTGCTGCCCAGGCCGCCGCTGCCCAGGCCGCTGCCTTGCAACTGAATGGAACAGTTCCCTTAGGGGCCTTGAACCCGGCAGCTCTCACTGGTAAACTTGACTTGGGAAGGGGGAAAAAGAGTTCGGTCAGGAAGAAACGAACCATCTGTGTCACTAACAAACTGTTCTTCTTTGTTCCAGCTCTGAGTCCAGCTCTGAACCTCGCCTCCCAGGCCATTGCTTCCCAGTGCTTCCAGCTTTCCAGCCTTTTTACCTCCCAGACTATGTGAGTCTTAGGGACCCGCTCACTTGAGCCCTTGATTTTTCCCCTTTCTTTGGCTTTTCACTCATCTCTTTCCTTGCTACAGGTAAACCAGTGGTGCAGTGCACTGCCTCCCCGTGTTTCCGGGCCCTGCCAGTTCTTTCTCCAAATCTACCCTTCCAAGGCCCTTTCTCCATTTTGTGGACCAAGCCATTTGCAGGTGTGGACATTGACTCTGTGGGAATTGGGGCCATTTTTAGGCACCAAGAAGAACTCTTCCCTGTGACTTCACTGGAAGTGGACTCTACTGAACAAAGCCACTCGTCAAAGAAAACAGAATCTATGAGGACATGGAATAGGCTGTCGCTTTGTGTCTGGCTTAATGGAAGGATTAATTCAACCTTCCCTGCTCCTCTCTGCCTTTACCCGACAATCTGTCAAGGATGAGCCCTTAAGACTTCTGGTCCAAGAGGGCTTTGACGTTTGACGGGTGAACCTTGAAGGTGCTGGTTTGCTACTGCAAGGGCCCTGGAAGGTAGCGTGGACATGTATTGTGACACTTGCCTTAGGCCTCAGCTTGGGGCCACAACTACTGCTGTGGGTTCTCAGTACCTTGCTGGGAGGTGTGGAAATGAGCTGTCCTGCCAGGCATTTTTGGTGTTTCAGGGGCACTCAGGAGTTTAGCGAAAGGTGGAATACCTTTCCAATATCGCCCTTCTTCCTTTGCATAGTCGTTCCTTTGGTCCAAGAGGGAAGATGGAGGGGAAGCGACTACTCTTTCCACCACTTCCCATGTGCCTCTACCGTGGGTTCAGCCCTAGTTGTTTAAAGCTGTACCTGTCCCCTACCTGAGTACATGTGAGCCCTTCTCACTGGATTTTATACCCTTGTGACTGTGTACATAGTATATATGAACTTCGTACAAAGGGCAGCCCCCCTGCCGTAGTGGCTGCTGTCCATATGTGTGTGGTCTCAGTCGGTTGGTGTGTCTGTCTGATGTCAACTTCTGAGCCAAAACCATGAATGATTCTAGGGATATAAAATATTTGTAATGCCATGTGCTCTCTTTATTTCACTTTTGTCTTAGCTTCCTTCTGTAGGAAGGAAAATGAACAAAGGCTCACGCGGGTGGTGTTCCGTCTGTCTGCATTATAATTAATGCTCTGGGTCCCATCATCTCCATTTTTTCTTCTTTCTGTGGGAGCCCACACCTTGCTCTTTGCTCAGGGGCCACATCTGAGGTGGCAGGAAATCATAGCAGTGCCGGCATTCACAGTGGTGCTAGCATTCAAATGGTTGCAGCCCAGGCAAAACAGATGCCTTAACCCCTACTCAGTCTCTGACCCTAGTCTCTAACTTCTTTCCCCCTGATCAGACTCCTGAGCTGTTTCTGCCTGAAGACAAATGTCTTTCCAGCAGAGGGCAGTGTGACAGTGGCACATTATGCACCTTCCCTTGGGGTATTTGGTGATCCCGAGCAGTAAAGGGCCAGAGGGACCTCCCAGACTTCCCCTTTCTTCACCATTATCCCTCTGAACTACCTAAAAGGTGCGTTCTGCCCTGCCCGCCCTCCTCTGCTTGCCTGGGCCTGTATCTGGAAGAGTTGTGGGCATTATGTACCGTGACCCCTTCCCTGTCTGTTCCCTCAGCTTTGCCTTCCCACAGGACTCTGTGCAGGGACAGTCCAGCCGTGAATTCCATTGAGCTGGGAGAGCAGCCCTGCTCGAGGAGCGGCACACCTTCTTCTGCTGACTTTGTAGGGCTTGGAGCAAGTCATGGGCCAGTGCCTGGCTTGCCAACTTGAGACCAACCCAGAAGGCCTGAGGTTTCGGGGGCCGGGCTCTGTGGGGCTCCATCACTTCACTGGTTTCTATGGCAACAGGATGTTAAGAGTTTATTGTCATGCTAAAAATACGGATAATTGCTGTTAGGTTTTAATTTGTCAGCTCTCAGACTTCTAAGCAGAGAGTGAAGGTTAGATTCCTGGGCTGTTCTTCACCCTAAAGTATTATGTACTTGAAGCCTGTTTGTGGGGTCAAAGGCCACTGGGACCCAGAACTCCCTTTTCCAGGCCGCTTTTGCCTCACCTGCTCTTGCTGCTGTTTGCTTTGCTGCCACCCCTCACCTCTTCCCTGTCCTAGTTTGCACTCTGCACCTGGGGGCAGGGAAGGAGGATGCAGTATTTTTAGGTAGGAGCATCTGGCTCTGGCCCAGGCCCCCCAGAGTTATTGATTTGGCTGCTAATGTATCCGGAGAAGCACAGTGCTGACCGTTCCTGTTAGTCATCCTGAGGCTCTGAACCAGGCTGCCCCGTGGCAGTCTTGAACTCCTCCAGACTATTAATAGCCACAGGCCTTCCCTCTGTGCCCTTTTTATTTTTAGTTTATTGGGGTGGGGGAGCTCCCAAGCAGTGCTCTGGGGACTTGGCCTCCCTTCCTGGTGATTCTTAGCCTGCCAGGCTGGCAGTGCAGTGTAATGTAAGGACCTGAGGATGTGCTGCTGGGATGAACCCTTGGTGCCAGGGATTATACAGGGGGTGCCAGGGACCTCCACACAACACCCAGTGGGCAGGGGGCTAAGGGGCTGTGTGGTACAGGGGATTAAGCTGGAGTCATCCCTTTTTTTTTTTTTTTCTTTTTGGGTCACACCCGGTGATGCTCAAGGGTTACCCTTGGCTCTGCACTCAGGAATTACTCCTGGCGGTGCTCAGGGACTATATGTGATGCTGGGAATCGAACCCGGGTTGGCTGCATGCAAGGCAAACGCCCTACTCGCTGTGCAATCGCTCCAGCCCCTGGAGTCATCCTTGTGCAAGGCACGTGTCCTAGCTACTGCACCATCTCAGCGCCCCTGCCCTCTTTAGATGATCTAGTACCTGTAGCTTTCACACATAGAAGGTGTCTGCTTCTGTGTGGCTCACTGGCCTCCTGCTCTCGTTCTTTTATAAGGGGTTTTGGAGTAGAGAGGAGAGGCAGTAAACAATCTCCAGGCTCAATTTGTTTTGGACACACATGTTTGTAGGGCCCTGCTCAGGCCACTCGTAACAATGCACAGGGGACTAAAGCGGGGAGCCAGAATCAAATCCTATGATCCCACATGCAAAACGTGCTCCAATCCTTTGAGCTGTCTCCCTGGCTCGGGTCCTTGTTTAGACAAAAGAAACCAGGTCAGAGGGGCTGGGGCGTAATACAGCAGGTTTGATGCCTGGTATCGTATGGTCCCCCAAGAACTGTCAGGAGTAATTACTGAGAGTAAAGCCAGAAGGAACCGCTGAGCATCACATGGTAAGGCCTCAAAACAATAAACTGAAGACCTTGAACTTTTAGTCCTGGTACTTAGGATGAAAGGAAATTGGGTACTTAAGATGAAAGGAAATTGGGGAGGGCGGGGGTTTATGTGTTTGTCTGGAAAGCCTGGGTTCAATGCGATTGCACGGTTCTCCAAGCACCTTAGCATCAGTGTGCCCCCCGCCCCCCCAAAAAGGAAATGAGTTGAAAACTTAAAAAGGGTCTGGGGATGTGACAAGTGGTAAAAGACAGGTCTAGGTTTTATCCCCAGTACTGGGGGAAAAAATTCCTTACTTTCTCTGCTAAGGAATGAGTCTGGTAGGAATCAGGTACAGGGGGCAGAGAGATAGTAGTTGGCCCACTTGCCTTGAGTGTGGCCAACCTGGTCCAATCCCCAGTACCTCATGGTCCCCCTGAATACTGACAATACCCTCAAACTCTGCTGCAGGCCCACAGCAGCATTGCATTTTTGGACCCTTTCCACTGAGAATCATTGAGAAGATTCCTCAAGCCTTCTTCCTGAGCACTGCTTGGGAGACCCAAAAACAACCAAGCAGAAAACCTGGAAATCCGGTTCTAAAAAGTAAGGTAGGACATAGCATAATGATAGCAATATCTACAGGATGTTAGGCATTGTTCTGATCACTATTCTCACAGTAGTACTCTGAGAGAGACGTTCTATTATCTTTTTTATTTTTTTATTTTTTTGGCTTTATGGGTCACATCTGGCGATGCACAGGGGTTACTCCTGGTTCTGCATTCAGGAATCACTGCTGGCGGTGCTCAGAGGACCATATGGGATGCTGGGAATCGAACCTGGGTTGGCCGAATGCAAGGCAAATGCTCTATCCGCTGTACTATTGCTCTAGCCCCCACCTTTTATTATCTTTACAAATGAAGAACCTATAAATTTTAAAACGTTGGCCATTAGTTCTCAGTTGACGCTAAATTTTTCCACTTCTATGACTTACGGTCTCTTCCTGAAAATCCTGTCCATTAGGACTCAAGCTCCATTGGGGTGGGAATGATAGTACAGTGGGTAGGGTACTTGCCTGTGGCTGATCCCCGGCATCTTGTATAGTCCCTCAAGCACTGCCAGGAATGATCCCAGAGGGCAGAGCCAGAGCCCTAAGCACAGCCAAAACAGCAGTACTCAAGCTCCTACTTGCAGTTGACTTTGCTTTTCCGTTTTCTTTGTCCTATTGGTCGCTGTTATCCTGCTTCTGTAGGAAGGTGAAGGAGCGCAGGAGTTAAGGCTTTTTGCCTTGCCTGTAGCCAACCTGGTTTCAGCAGCACCACATGGTCCCCTGAGGACCAATAGGTGTCACCCAGTTTCCCATCCTTGCTCCCGAAAATAAGTATAAATAAAGTCCTTTAAAACTCCTGTTCCTAGATATTTATAACTCATGAGGCAGCCGTGGATATGTCTTTTTCATTATTGCTTTGCACATTGTACTTACTCGCTGTCTGTTGAATTCGTTCCTTCCCTGTTAGAATCAGAGCCAGGCTTTCCAAAGGCTGCCCCTTCCCGAGGCAGCCTCATCCGTTTTTTATTTCTTCAAGACGGAAGGAAGCTTTACTCTTGGGTGTTGCCATGGAGCCTGTGATGCTTTCTGTCTGAAGTGCTACTTACCATCCATCAGAGACTGATGTTTCCATGACAACCAGGTGAAGTCAATAGTCATCAGCTGAATACAAGAAAGGAATTCTGGTCTGTGAAGCTGTGTATCTCAAGAGAGCTTCTGACTTCAAACATTCCTTCCTCCCAACTTATGCTCCCTGTATCCAGGCTTGATCTGCTTCTCAAGTGTGCTGTTGGTTGATGAGATCTCTTTGAGTGTGAGGTGAAGCAAATCAACAAGCCTGGGTCATAGGGAAGATAGAGGAAGGGAAAGATCGGATCAATGATCAGTTTTAAAAGTTGGATGAGTTCTGTTTGCTGTCCCAGATGATCTGCTCTCAAGAGCCCTAAGGAGTTGGCTGAAATTTCTCTAAAACCATTAAGCAGTTATTTTTGAGGGCTAAGGGTAGATGGATGAGGTGCTTGAAGATTGGA
Source organism: Sorex araneus (assembly GCF_027595985.1). Lineage (NCBI taxonomy): Eukaryota > Metazoa > Chordata > Mammalia > Eulipotyphla > Soricidae > Sorex > Sorex araneus. The sequence goes on from NC_073304.1 coordinate 74,436,491, forward strand.
AAAGAGCCAGTCAGTGCTGGATTGCAGAAAAGGGAAACAGTGACCTTGCTTGGAAATCAGACCTGTCGAACTTTTACCAGTATTCCAAAAGGATGATGCTTCAGTCAGCTTTCAAGCCTCATAAAGGCTGTTTGTTTAGAGTGGGTGGCACCAGGAGTTGCCTTCCTGTGCCTAAGCCAGGGTATCTCCCTCCACCCTGTAGCAAAAGGGACACATTCTGGAATAACACTGTGTGGCTTAGATTCTTCTTTTGTCAAAACAGTTGCGTGGTAGTAAGTAAGCGTAGGTGACACTTCACTTCTCTAACTCAGACAATGGTACCTGTGCTAGAGCAATTATGAGGATTAAATGAAATCACACATGCAGAGGGTTTGTAGAGATAAGGTTTGGAACTTCTCCCAGGGCTGAAGTGATAGCACAGTGGGTAGGGCATTTGCCTTGCATGTGGCTGACCCGGGTTCAATTCCCAGCATCCCATATGGTCCCCTGAGCACCGCCAGAAGTAATTCCTGGGTGCAAAGCCAGGAGAATCCCTGTGCATCACCAGGTGTGACCCAAAGAAGCAAAAAAAAAAGAAAAAAAAACTCCCTACTGCTGTCTTTCTATTCCTCTGGTTGCCTACATATGTTCTTACTTGACTTGATATTTGACTTCATCCTTTTTAAAAGGGGAAGGGAAGGGGTACACCCAGAAGTTTTCAGGGGCTACTGGCTCAGTGTTCACAGATTTGCTTCCAGTGATGCTTATGGGACTGTGTACTGCCAGGATCAAACCCAGGCCTCCTGCATGCAAATATAAAGCATGTGCTCCATTCCATTGACCTTGGGGTTTTGTTTCTGGTTTTATTTATTTATTTATTTATTTATTTTTGAGGTGGGAGTGGGAGGGGGTGGATGAGAGGGGAAGGTTGGGCTCTACCTGGCAGTGCTCAGGATTTATTCTTGGCACTGTGCTCAGGGATCACTCCTGGCAGTGTTCAGGGGACCACATTCATTGATGGGGATCAAACCTGGGTTGGTTTCATGCAAGGCATGATCCTTAACTCATCTCTATACTATCTCTCCAGCCCCCATTGACTTCTTTCCTATCCCCAATTTAGAATATGTGCAAGATTTGTCGGGGGGGAAAAGGGGAGTACAGCAAGTAAGTGCTCGCCTAACATGCAGCCAATCTAGGTTTAATCCTCAGCACCCCATATAGTCTATGCACTGCTACAAGTGATCCCTGGGTACAGAGCAGGAGTAAGCCCTGAGCCCTACCCTACCAGGTGTCTCCCACCCCCCCCCAAAAAAGTCCAAGGCTCACAAGATCCTGGGTCACATACCACCAGTCTAATTTTTATTTTATTTTTTATTTTTTTATTTTTTGCTTTTTGGGTCACACCTGGCGATGCACAGGGGTTACTCCTGGCTCTGCACTCAGGAATTACCCCTGGCGGTGCTCAGGGGACCATATGGGATGCTGGGATTCGAACCCGGGTCGGCCGCGTGCAAGACAAACGCCCTACCCGCTGTGCTATTGCTCCAGCCCCTTGTTTTATTCTTGACACGCTGTAATGAGACTACAGCCAGCCAAAGTGAGCCCCCTCCCTTTTATCTTTGTTACTTAGCAACTTACCTCCTGTACTATCTCTGCCCCTCTACAATTTATTTATTTTTGGTTTTAGGACACAGCCAGTAGAGTTTGGGATGGAGGGAGGGATGGTGTGCTACTCCTTGTTTGGTGCTTGGGAATTGCTCCTAGGAGTGCTCAGAGGAGATTGAGGTACCAAAGATTGAACCTGGACTCCCCCCCACCCCCCCGTGCAAAGCAAGTGCTTAGCCCTTTGAACTGTTCTCCAGCCCTTGTCTGCATTTCATTTTGGGAGAGATGAGGTTCAGAAAGGTGGAGAAGCAGAGAGAGGGTAGGGTGCTTGCCTTCATACGGCTGACCAGTGCTTAAAACCCCAGCATGATATTTGGTCCTCTGAGCACCACCAGAAGTGACCACTGAACACAGAGCCAAGCATAAGCCCTGAGCACGGCCAGGTGTGATCCTCTGATAGCACCCCTCAAAAAAGTGTCAAGAGAAGTCTGAAGACATTAGTGGACTCGAGTCCTACCTAAAACAATTGCAAGGCCCCATCGCTAATGTACCAGGTCCCCAAGCTAACACCATGAAAGTTGGCACAGGTGGAAAGTGTCCTTCAACAAATCTGTAAGAGGGTCATCAAGATGGCCACGGCCTAAGAAGCAGGATGCTCTCACCTCATTATTGGACCCCTTGACAACGTCACTGAACCATCAACCCAAATTCTGTTGCCTTCTCTATAACAATTCTCTCAATTTAATCAGGTTGAGACGTAGGCTGCTCACTATTTCTCCATGCATATGTTCACCTATTTCACCACAAGGAATATTTTCCTTATTTCCCCACCTTGCTGTAGCCTACACAGATCATCCAGTACCCTTCTAATAATGTTTTCTGGAGCTGTAGAGATAGTATAGGAAATACGGCATTTCCCTTGTATGAGGCCACTTTAGCCAACCATGGTTCAATTCCTGACACTGCCAGGGGTCTCTCCTGAGCACAGAACCAGGTTAGCCCCTGAGCACAGCCAGATGCCCCCAAATTAATAATAATAATAATATATCTTTCATTTTTCTGTTCTCAGAATTCTTTATGAGAATTATTTTTGTTTGGGGGCCATGCCAGCTGTGCTTAGGACTTATTCCTAGGTTTGTGCTCATGGTCACTCCTGATAGACTCGGTGACCATATGTGGTGCTAAGATCCAACCCAGGTCAGCTGTGTGCAAGGCAAGTGCTTATGTTCTGTACCATCTCTTTGGCCCTATTCAGATTTGAGGGCACATGGTGCAGTTATGGTGTAATTAATGGTTTACAGCTGTTTTGACCACGGTAATATTGTCACTGCCTTGGCCTATCTCTCCAGCTCAATCAGAGGCCTCTTGAAGACAGGAATAATGTCTTAATCTGAATTTGTTTTCCCCATAGAGCTCATCACCCTCACTGGCATATTATACTACTTGAGAGGAACAATAATCCATTGTAGATGAAATAAAAGTGCCTAGGAAGGGCTGGGGAGATCACTCAAACAACTGGAGCACATGTCTTGCATGCAGGACTGGGTTCCATCCCTGACACCACAGGTTTCCCTGAACACGGCCAGTAGTGGCCCAAAGTTTAGGAAAATTTCATTGGAATGATAAGGATTGGAACTTCTTTACACTACTTTAACTATTGAGTTGGAGAGAGAATAGCACACAACCCAATTCTGTCTCTGGCACATCATGTCTTCCCCCAAGCCATGTGAGGAGGGGTTACAGAGTACAACTGGGTATGGCCCCCAAAGCCAGAAATAAAATATGACTACCTGGGTAGGCTTTCCAAATGAGGGTTAAGATAGGGTACCTTCTGAGATTTTTCACAGCCTTTTAGAAGAGGAGAACTCAACTCTCCTTTCCTTGGTTTTGGAGCCACACCCATTGGTGTTCAGGAGTTCCTCCTGGCTCCACACTCAGGAATTACTCCTGGCAATGCTCGGAGGACCATATGAGTTGATGGGGACCAAACCCAGGTCAGTTGCTTGTGAGGCAATGCCCTACCTGCTGTACTTCGCTCCAGTCCCTCTAGTATTTAAGGGTTAAACATAGCAGGGTCAAAAGGTCCAGCTGCGGGGCCAGAGGGATAGTATAATGGGCAAGGCACTTGCCTTGAGCAGAGCTGACCCCAGTTCCCTTCCCAGCACAACAATATAGGGTCCCCAAACACCACTAGAAATCACTCCTGAGCACAGCCATATGTGGCCCTCCAGATCACAACAAATCAGTAAGTAAAGGTCCAGCTCAAAGCTGGAGGAAAGGGGGGGTGCAGAGCAGAGGGATCCTGAGTCATGGCTGGCCTCGCTTCCTGTCTTGTGAGGTAGGAGTCACAGATACCCCCACACCCCCCCACAAACACACACAAAATGGAGCGCTGGTGGGCCAGTGTCAGGGTGCTGTGCTGATGGCCACAGATGGCCTGGGCGGAGAAGGGGCGCTGCTCAGAGAAGACCCCGTCTCTCCCCATCTGGCGGGAGCACGGCTCCAGCTTCCGTCTGTTCTGAGCTCTTCCCTGTAGGCGTCTGAGGGAACACACAGATGGGTTGGGCTGATGGGACTGGCTGAGCTGGGGGGAGGCGAGCCTGCAGGGAGTGTGAGCCCCTCCTGGGGGAAGCTCTACATCCTCATCATCTTCGGATGCACACTTGAAGCTGCTGCCATGTAGCGCCGCTGGCCTCGTTCCTCATCTTTCTTGCCATGTTTGACCAGCGGCGGTACTTCTCTAGGGGGAAAAGTAAAACACCTCGGGAGCTGGAGCAATAGCATGGCGGGTAGGGCATTTGCCTTGCACGCGGATGATCCGGGTTTGATTCCCAGCATCCCATATGGTCCCCTGAGCACCACCAGGAGTAATTTCTGAGTGCATGAGCCGGGAGTTACCCCTGTGCAACGCCGGATGTGACCCAAAAAGCAAAAAAATAAATAATAAAATTTCTTAAAAAAAAAGATTAAAAAATAAGTTTAAAAAGAACACCTCCTCGGGTTCGATCCCCGGCATCCCATATGGTCCCCCAAGCACTGCCAGGAGTAATTCCTGAGTGCAAAGCCAGGAGTAACCCCTGAGCATCGCTGGGTGTGACCCAAAAAGCAAAAAAAAAAAAAAAAAAAAGAACACCTCCTCTTTTTTGGTTTTGGGGCCACACCAGCAGTGTTGGGGGGCTACTTTTGATTTGGGGCTCGTGGGGTGCTCCTGCTGCTGTTCAGGGACCACGCGGTACCACGAATGGAACCTGGTATGTCAAGCATTTGAGCTACCCCGTGAATTCTCCGCCCGAGTGGGGACTCCTTTTACTGTTGTGAGGACCAGACCAAGTGATAATGGGGCACTAGGCAGGTGGGCCAGGGACTGAACACGGGCTTCACATGTGCTCGACTTGGCTACGTTCTGGACCCCAAATCCTCCTCCCCTAAGTGTAGCCACAACATGCTCCCCTTCTTGGTGCTGCGTATCCACCCTCAGCAGTCTGTTCCTCGGCCTTCAGCCTCTCTTCTTCCTCTGGAACACCAAGGCTTTTTTTTTTTTTTTTTTTTGCTTTTTGGATCACACCCGGTGATGCACAGGGGTTACTCCTGGCTCTTCACTCAGGAATCACTCCTGGCGGTGCTCAGGGGACCATATGGGATGCTGAGATTAGAACCCGGGTCGGCCGCGTGCAAGGCAAATGCCCTACCCGCTGTGCTATCGCTCCAGCCCCTGTAACACCAAGGCTTTAAGCTTAGGTTTTGTTTGTTTGTTTTGGTTTGGTTTGGGGGCCATACTGGGTGATGCTCAGGGCTTCCTCCTGGCTCTGCACTCAGGAATTATTCCTATACATTGCTCAGGGACCATATGGGTTTTCAGGAATCGAAGCTGGATCAGCCACTTGTAAGGCAAGCGCCCTACCCACTGTACCCTTAAGTTTAGCTTTTGGACAGGTGAGATATGCCATAGTGACAGGTTCAGTGGGAGGGACGGTACAGGAAAATCTCAAAACACTAGAGCACATGCTTTGCATGTAGGAATCCCAAGTTCTCTCTCCGGCACCACAAAGGTCTCTGGGCTCTGCTGGGATATACCTTTGAGCACTTATCCAGGAATAATCCCTGAATATCTCCAGATGCACCCCCCACCAATAAGACAAAAGATTCAATAGGTATTCACATGTAGCCCTGTTGATCTTCGATTTGCTCGAGCAGGCGCCAGTAACGTCTCCATTTGTCCCTGTCGCGAGCTAGTGCAGCCCAGTGATATCTGCTCGCTCCAGGTACAGGAAGAGCCTCAAATCGTTCATTCAGAGATTTTTTTTTTTTTGCTTTTGGGGTCACACCCAGCGATGTTCAGGGGTTACTCCTGGCTTTGCACTCAGGAATTACTCCTGGCAGTGCTTGGGGGAACCATATAGGATGCCGGGGATCGAACCCGGGTCGGCCGCGTGCAAGGCAAACGCCCTACCCGCTGTGCTATCGCTCCGGTCCCTCATTCAGAGAGTTGACGAAGAAATCTGACCATCTAGTTGGTGGGCGGCCACGAGGTCTTCTGACATCCCGTGGAATCCAGTAAATCCTATATTTGATAGAGTTCAATAGGTATTACAGACATACAATTAAATATAAGGTCCAGAGAGCTAGTATAGATCTAGTATAGCAGTTAAGACACTTCGTAAGCTGTCAACCTGGATTTGATCTCTGGCACCATATATGGTTCCTTTGAGTCCCACCAGGAGTGATTCCTGAGCTCAGAACCAGGAGTAAGCCCTGAGCACTGTTGGGTGTGTTCAGAAAACAAAATTAAAAATAAATAATAAACTTTCCCACCTCTCCTTCACCTTTTCCCAGTAGCAGTCAGTAGTATCAGCCTGATTTGTAATTTGTAGTTGGGTCACAGATCCCTTTGGAATTTGATATGACTGATCCCTGTTCTCATGCCTAGATCAAATTGTTTGAAGCATTGCACAAGAATCAAACCAGATGTGGGCTGGAGCGATAGTACAGTGGGTAGGGCATTTGCCTTGCACACAGCTGACCCGAGTTTGATCCCCACATCCCATATAGTCTCCCAAGCACCACCAGGAGTAACTCCTGAGTGCAGAGCCAGGAGGAACCACTGAGCATTGCCAGCTGTGACCCAAAAAGCAAAAAACAAAAACAAACCCAGGTGTGGTTTGAGGTGATGGACCACGTCTGTACTGCACTATCTCCCTTCCCCTGTCCCTGGAAGACTTCAATCTGCGGGTCCCCACACAGCATGAGAACACAGGGCTCCATGTTCAAAGATTACTTTACCTTTCTCAGTCCCCTAAACCCTACTCCCCACCTCTAACTCTTCCTTCTCTATATCCAGCCACTCGGAGGGCCAAGTCTCATTGGCTCTGACTCAAACCCATGACCCTTCTCCTCTCCCACTGCTGTCTCCCTTCATTATCCTTCGCTGGTCGGAACTCAGCCCCTTACGCCTTGCCTCTGCTTTTCTGATCTGCATGGATCACATCCAGCTTCCAGTATCTAAAGGACAATTCTGATTGTGTCACTTCCACGAAGACAAGTGACTCACTTCGCAGCCTGCTCGTTGGGCACCGAGTGCGCATGCGTCCCCTGTGTAAGACCCTGGGTTTGATCCCTGGCACACGTGCAAAAAGCCAGAAGCAGAGTTGGGCATAAAATCTTGTCTGGCATTTAAGGTCCTTTGCAGTAAAGCTGAGAATCTTCTTTTTCATACTCATCTTTTCTTACCCCTCCTCTTCATGTCCCTGAGGTTTCAACCCAACTGTAGAACCATCTGGTTCCTTAATGGGCCCAGAGTGTTTTCCTGGATTTAAGATTTAAACTGCCTCTGTTCACGATTCCCAGACTTGAAGAGAGTGTTTCCTGCTCTCTAACTTCTGTGGCTCTTTATCACCACCACTGCCATGGCCCTGCCCATCATGCACGTCTACTATCCCCCCGCCCCCCATCCTCACACCCTCCTCCCCATCCTAACTGAAAAGGAACCTTCAAAGTGCAAAGCTGGATGAAACTACCTTTAAGATGGCGGGGAGATGACTCAAAATAGCTGAGATGCATATTTTGCATGTGGGGCCTGGGCGCCATCCCCAGCATTCCAAGATCCACTAATCACTTGCTGGGAATGACCCTCCTCCCCATGCATCAATTTAGGAGTAGCTTCCATGGGTTGGGCCCTTCTCCCCTCCAACAAAGGAAGTCATCACCACTAAGTATCAAGCAAAGGAAGAGAATCCAAGCCCAACTTGGATGGACCTCAGGTGGATTAAACTGTTTCTTCAGCAGGGGCTGGAGCGATAGCACAGCGGGTAGGGCTTTTGCCTTGCACGCGGCCGACCCGGGTTCGAACCCCAGCATCCCATATGGTCCCCTGAGCACCGCCAGAGGTAATTCCTGAGTGCAGAGCCAGGAGTAACCCCTGTGCATCGCCAGGTGTGACCCAAAAAAAAAAAAAAAAAAAACCAACTGTTTCTTTGGCAGCAAGGGAGGTAATTACAAGGATCACCAGTTAGAGTCCTAAAGATAGAGCCCTAATTCATTGACCATTGACCATCTCCTAAGCACCCATGCTGGGCAGGTCCCCCTTGGCTGTCTTCCTAGTTACCAGCACAGGGGACTCAGGTCTCTCAGTCGCACCCAAGCTGGGACCTGGGGTGGGGAGCAGGCCCTGGGGGCCTAGGTAGCTAGCTGGATAGAGAATTGGTGAGGGGAGCTGCTGCCTCTGCTCCCTTTGTTCAGACTCGTGAAGCAAGCAGCAGCAGCGTGGGCGTCCTCAGGGGAGGCACTGACAGCTTCAGTTCTCACACGGGCTTTGCAGGTGACAGCTGGGTGGAGGGCTGCCAATGAAAGGGCAGGCCAGCCTCACCTAGCCCCATGGGCTCACGGACCTCCCTGGAGGCTCTCACCTTGAACCAGCACAGGTCCAGTCTCCTGGTGTCTGAGGACCTGGTCTTTCAGTGTCACGAATGTTCTTAATCACAGCTTGCAGCTCCCTGCTCTTTTCCCTGGGCAAAAGGCTGAGCTGGACTCATTATTTCTAAGGACCTGAAGCCTCTAGTCTTGCACTCCACCAGCCCTCAGGCTGCTCTGGAACCTCCTGAGAGCTGGGGTCCCCTCTGGGCTTTGCTTTCTCTGTAATTTCCATCTACATGCATTCCTTCTGTGGGGTGCTTTGAGAACAGAGTCAAAATGAGCAAGTGCAGTAGAAAAATTCTTTATTGAAAAGATTAAGGTAGCCCCCTTGCTGGGGCCACCTGGGCACAGCCCAAAGGGGAAGTGCCCCCAGCTCAGCTCTTCCCGCTGGTGCATCTGAAGGCAGGAAATCTGTCCACACCTTAAGCTTAATAGCTTTAAAGGGGAAGTGCCAGTGTCTGGGGTGCAATGGCAAACCACAGACTCAGTTATCCAAAATTGCAGTTGCAGGCACTTGCCTTTAAGAACTTCTTAAAGGTAAAGTGGACAAGTGCAGCAGATAAGAGCCAGAAAGTTTTAGGAAAAGTCACTAAAGTTGTGTCTATGTCTTTACCTTTAAGAATCTCTTCAAGGTAAGGCATATTTGCGCAGAGTACAAAGGTGGAAACTCTGTAAATGAGTCTGTAAAACGCATTTTCACCTCTCGCTTTGAAGATCTCTTTACAGAAGAGGTGATCAAGCATGAATTAATTCAAACCAAACCAAGCCAGAAAACTTGCAGAATTATTTTCCTTCCTGACCCACCAGAACCCGTCCCCCCCGCCTGGGACCTTGCCCCATGCGGTCCTGCCGAGGGGTGGGGGTGCCCTGGGAGTTTTTGGTTTCCTAGACTGGACTTCACCAAGGAAGCCAGACGGGGGCGGGGCGGGGCAAGGGCCTGCGGAGGGCGCGGTGGTGACCATGGCGACCGCGGTGGCCATGGCGACGGCAGCTCAGAGCACGGAGAGGTCGTGGCACGACCTGGAGCGCTGCTTGAAGAACTTGGCGTTGCGCGGCACGAGGTTGGCCAGGAAGCGCTTGGCCTTCTTGGTGAGGCTCTCGCGGCGGGCGGGCGGCGCGGGGCCCTCGGGGCTGCCCGAGTCCGGCCGCAGCCCCTCGGCGCCGCCCGCGCGGCCCCGGCTCCGCCGCAGCCGGATCTGGCGCACGGCGCCCTCGAAGAGCTCATGCGTGTTGTGGTGCAGCGCGGCCGACGTCTCGATGTGCTTGCAGCCCAGGGTCCCGGCCAAGTGGCGACCCTCTGCAAGAAGGGAGCGGCTCAGGCGCCAGCGCGCAGGGGAGCCCCCCGCGGGCGCCCGGGAAGCGGCTGTGGGAAGTCAATCACCCCCGACTGAGACCAGGGGTCCCGAAGCAGGTGCAGGGCAGGTTGTAGGACCGCCCAGGGGCTCGGGCTCCGGGACTGCGCTTCCCGGGCTACATGCTATTTGGGTTTGCGTACCTGGGAAGGGCTTTGGGGCCAGCCGCGAGGGAGAGGGGCTCCCCGAAGCACGTATGTACTAGGTTGAGGTTCATACACACCCTCCACGGAGACTTCCCTGGAGCGGACCAGATCGCTCTTGTTTCCAACAATGATGACAGGCAGGTCATGGTGGGGCCTTCCAGCCCGGAGTTTTAGGAGGGTCTCTGGCACTTTGGAGAAGCTTCTTCGGTCAGTGACTGAGAAGACGATGAGAAAGGCATCCCCCGTCTGGAGGCAGTGGTCCCGCAGCCACCCGCCTGAGTCCTCCTGCAGATGGGTGGAAAGTCACAGCTTGTCAGGACCTAGGAGTGTAAGCATGACAGAGAAGCCTTCCTGCATCTGACAGCTCAGTCTCCATTCCCAAAGTTGTGTGTGTGTGTGTGTGTGTGTGTGTGTGTGTGTGTGTGTATGCACACACTAGTAATGCAAGCCCCACGAGGGAGTACTGGGGACATAAGATCTTAAGTCTAGGTTAACACACCCTATTTCTTTAAACACTTTTTTTGTTTTGTTTTTGGTGTAGAGGGACATGTTGGTTATACCCAGCAGTGCTCAGGGCTCACTCCTGGGGCAACTTAGGGACCCATATGTGATGCTGGGCGAACAGGCTAGGGTCAGCACATGCAAGGAAAGCATCCTGTACCAATTTTTGGACCCTTCCCTTATCAATTCTTTGTTAGAAAGTCAATGCTACTCAAGTGCATGTAATATCCTCTTACTGCTCTATATACAGTTTATGCCCCAAATAGTCACAAGTCCTTATTTTTCTACTCCTTATTCCAGAACCTGGAACTCTTCTCATATCCCATCCAACTTTTACAGGCTGAAAAATATCGGGGTGGCACCAATTTTAGGATGTTCAGCCTGGCTAGCATCTTTAGGCCTTGTCAAATTCTGATCCTAACTTTGCTCCAGGTAAGAGCTCCTGGGTGGATGGCAGGTGTGACGAGCACAGTAATGCCCTCCTTCGATGTCGTAGACAACCCATGTGAAAGGTGATCGATGCAGAAGCAGTGGTCCACTAGCCAAATTCTGCCCTTGTCTGCCCCCACCAGATCTCAGGACTTTCATGCAGTCCCATCTAAGTTCTCACCTGTTCCCAGATGTCATAAACAACCAGCGTCACTTCCTCCTGGTCTACGATGATGCGTCTCTCATAGGTGTCCTCTGTTGGATAAGGAGGATGGGAATATACCCGTTAGGAGGTCCCCATGTTTGTGAGACCTGACAAGCAGGACATCTCATCCCAGTGCCCTGGGGGTAAAGGGGGAAACCTGCCCTCAAGGGAAGCCGCCCCAGGAAGCACTGGAGAAGCTTCCCTGAGGTATGGCTATAAGGGGCTGCTCCTGCCTTTAACTCTTCCCATCTCTAAGGCTTCAGCAGCACCCCCTGCGAGCCTCCCCTCAGATACCTGGGTTCTCTGGCTCGTGAGCACTGTCTCCCTGGAGACCGCCAAAAGTGCCTGCGAGGGTGCTCTTGCCCACGCCGCTCTCGCCCACCAGCATGACCTTGAAGACACGATCCTTCGGGGCGGCACCTGCTTCCCCTGAACCCAGGGAGTCAGAGGAGCCCGACGAGGGGGTCTGGGGTGGCCAGTCAAGCTCATCCACGGCCTGGGTGCGCCGCAGCTGGTGTTTGTAGGGCACTGGCATACTGCCCCTGCGTCTGGGGGCGCCCGGGGGTCCGCCCAGGTCCAGGCCTGCCAGCAGTTTCTCTGGCTGCTTCAGCGCCGTAGCATCTGCTTCTGGGGAGACAGGGTTTGGGGTGGGGGCAGGGAAGAAAAGGAAGCTCTCAGCCAAGTAGGCCTCAAGGCCACCTTCAGAGGACAGGGTCCTGGCTTTGGAGACCCCTGCAAGGAGCTGCCGAGAGCCTGGCCCTGACCCTGTCTTCCCCAAGCCTGAACTGATGGGGCAGCTTAAGTGGAGCACAAGGGTGGTCCCAGGTGGTCTCTGGCTGAGGCTCCTGCCCCCATTCACACTTCACGAAGGCACATGCCCCGGCTAGGCCTCTGCGCCCATGGGCCCCGCCTGCTGGAGAGGGCACAGGAGAGGCAGAGGGGAGGCTGCTGCGGCAGCTCGGATCCTGGGGGGTGAGTAAAACTTTGTGGGGAGCCTGTTCCAGGAGAAGCCTCTCTCTCCCCCAGCGCTGCGTGCGTGCGTGTGCTGGGTGTCTGTGGGTGGGTGTGAGAGACTGCGGCTTCCCGCAGAGCTGTAGGTGAGCACCTCGGGGGTACGAGACACCCCCCCTCCCTCTTCTAAGCCCTGGAGAAGCCCTGGGGAGAATGATGTACAAGGGCCTCCTCCCCCCAACCCCAACAGAGGAGAGGCAGTGACCAAGCACGGTTAGGGTAACCCGAGGAGGATCCGCAGACACAACAAAGGGGGCTGGGGAAAGGCTGGAAATAGACCAGGATCAATACCTGGCCGGCTGCCAGGCCTCCTGAGCGGAGAAACCCCGACAACAGGTCCCCCGGGGCTGGGGGCTGCCCCTGCTCACCCCCTCCCCCTGGCCAGCTGACTTGGAGGCCAAGCACCCAGTGCCCACCCGCCCGGCAGTATGGGGGAGCGCCACCACCCTTCCCCCGCAGCTCCTGTCCCCCCACGCCCGTCTCAACCCGTCCCCCTGTCCCGGTGTGAGCTGAGGGACGAGGCGCTCCCCGCTGGCTTGCAGAGTTGCTCCTCCGCGTGGGTTCCAGCCCTAGTTCTCACCTCCCCACCAGAGCTCCGGCTCGCATGCCCCTGCGTTTGGGTCCCCCTTACCTGCGGTGGGCGTCCCCGGAGGGGAGGCCTGGTGGCTGCCCGAGGGACAGAGGGCGGTGGTCTCTGTGTCCGCGTCCATGTCGCGGCCGGTCCGAGTGCTGCGTGCGGGGCGCTGTGCGTGTGCCGCCGGGCGCTCCTGCACCCGCTCCCTCCCCGCAGCAGCACTGTCAGCCTTTCCTCTTAAATATCAGCACCCCCCCCACACCCCGACACCTGGGGGAATGGGCCCGCCCCCCATGAGGTCACGCATGCTAATGAGCACTGACGTCAGCGGGATTCCCTCCGTTCGCGCCCCCCTTCCTTTGTGTAGTTTCGCTCCAGGAGCGCGCGCACACTGCGGGAGCCGGGCTGAGACGCGGAGAGAACAAAGTGATGTTGGGGCGGGTGGTCGCGGTTCGGAGAAGTGGGGTGGCGGGAGGGAGCCAGGACGTGCTCTCCGCCTGGAGCACGGACTGTGGGTCATTTGTCTCTATCTCAGCCCCCGCCCAGTGCCCAGCCCCACGGGTGCTCAGAGGGGTCCAAAGGCAGAGGACCCAGGAGCTGCACCCAGGAGGGAATCACACTGTCTTCTTCCCCAACCACTCCTTGGGGGGGCTGAGATCTACAAAAATACCAATTCCTGTCCTAGCTTCTGGCAGATGGGGGCTCTGAGGAAGAAAGTGGGCGCAGAACTCGGCGGCGCAGGGGCTTCTTCCCCCGTCCTTTTCTTTTGCTGGACCCGCTGACCTCGTGCTATTAAAGGAGATTCCCCGAGACCAACCAGGGTTCTAGAAGTTCCAGTTCCACGGACGTTTTGGTGCCAGGACCTCTTCCCAGCATGCTGGGGGGCGGGGCAGCCCCCAGACTCTGGGCTCCACCATGTCCCTCCATTTAGAAAGACCTCATTTCCTGCTTCTCTGCAGCTCCCCTCCCCCATTTCCTGAGCGCCCACCAGCCCTGCGTGCACCCCCACTGCCTGGGCTCCTCACTCCAAAGTGCGGGGTGCCTTCTTGCCTGTCTCTCTCATCCCTGTGATCCTAAAGCTGACACAGAAGGTGGGTGGTCTCTCCCCAGATTACACAGCTGAAAAATGGGGACACCACGGTCTCACCCAGATTTTTTTGGGGGGAGGGGCCTAGTCATGTTCATTAATCACTCCTGGCTGGCTCCAGGGACCAAACCCAGGCTGGCTGTGTGCAAGGCGAGTGTCCTTCCTGCTTAGGATCTCTCTGGCCCCATCAATTAGATCTTTCTAATGCCAAAGACAAGGATCGATTTTCATCTCTGTGGATCCTGCCTTTCAGTCTTCAGCATCCTACTGTCTCCTATTGCTGGAAACAATGTTTTTGCTTTGTTGTGGGGCCACACACTGCATGGTGGGAATGGGGGGGCTATGATGAGGGAGGTTGCGGGTTAGGGCTACTCTAGCTGTGCTCAGTGATGAGAACTGGTAGTGCTCAGGGGCACCATGTGGTGCTGGGACCTGAAGCCCAGGTGGGTCCCTCTTGGAGCGTTCCACCAAGGTTGGGTGCTACAGTGAGTGCGATAACTTAGGGGATTTTGGGGGTCACATCTGGTAGTGGGTAGTGGTAGTGCTGCAGTTGGCTACTCCCTGCGGAGTTAGATCAAACCCTGCAAGGCTGCTGCTCTGCTGCCTAGCCAGCAAGGATATTTTCTGGGCCACACCCGGTAGTACTCAGGATTTATTCCTAGGTCTGAGCTCAGGAATCACTCCTGACAGGACTCAGGGGCCCATATGAAGTGCCAGAGATTTAACCCAGGTCAGCCACGTGATGTCAGGGCGGGTGCACCCTACATCACCCTAAGGTAGGCAAGCACCCTAGTCACTATACTCTTTCCATCCCAGAATCTATTTTGTGGGGGATGGGGAGGGGCGTATACCCATGAGGTGCTTAGAAGTTACTCTTAGCTCTGCACTCAGGGATCACCCCTGGTGTGCTTGGGGGACTCTGTGGGGTATCAGGATGGAACCCGGATTGGCAAGGCAAATTCCCTACCCGCTATCCTATGGCTCCAGCCCCTGGAATCTTTTTCTTTCCAGGAGGGGTGTCACACCCAACAGTGCTCAGGGGCTACTTCCCTTAGTGCTCTTGGGCCACTTTCTTTAATGGGGTTGGGGGCACACCCAGTAGTGCTCAGAGCTCACACCTGGCTCTGCACTAAGGGATCACTCCTGCTGGGTCCCCAGGACCATATGGGGTGCTGGAGATTGAACCCAGGTCAGCCACAAGTACCTTACTGGCTCTACCAGTGCCTTGGTACCCCAGCAAGGACTCCTGACCGTGATTTGTGCTGCTCACAGCTCAGGAGCAGGCTGGCTGTCACTGTGAGACCCCATTCCTCTCACAAGAGTGGGGGTAGGTGCAGAGAAAGCACAGGTTAAGGTGTTTACCTTGCATGCAGCCATTTTGGTTGGTTCCCAGTACTACAAATGGTCCCCCAAGCCTGCCAAGGGTGATTGATCCCTTAGTGCAGAGCCAGGAGTAAGCCCAAGCACCACCAGGGGTGGTCCCTTCCAAAAGAAAACAGAAAATAAAAAATCTGAGCAATGCTGGGGATGGCCCCCAAACCAAACCAAACCAAAATATCAGGGTTTGGGAGTACCAGGCTGAAGATTTCCAGGTGGAATGAAGACATGGTACAGAAGAGGCTGGGCAGCCCAGGTGACCACAAGCTGTGGGGGAGAACAGTGCCCCCGGCTATACTGCACCTACCCTGGTGAGCCTTCACCCCCAGGGGACAGTAAGGAGCAAGGACCAGGGTCTCTGGAGAGGGTCTGGCGTCAGCTCGGTTCTTCCCTGAGCCCAGGCTGGGGTGCAGGATGGTGTGTATCTCCTCTGCCTCTTCCCTAGGTTCCAGATGATAAGAGTGGGAACACGTACTCATCCCCAAACCCCTCCCCAGTGCCCCCTGACCTATGCTCAACTTCCCTTCACACGCCAGGAGAGTGCATCACCTTGCTTCCTGAGGCTGGTTCCAACATTTCTCAGATATTCCCATGTCTATCGCCCCATCCCCTCCAGAGCTTCAGCTCTGGCCACTGTTTATGCTTCCTTTCCTTTCTTGTCTTTGGGCCAGATCTGGTGATACTTGGGGCTTACATCTGGCTCGGTGCTCAAGGACTGCTCCTGGCAGGGCTGAGGTCATACAGGGTGCTGAGGACTGAACACACACCAGCAAGTGCCTTGCCTGCTGTACTATTGCTCCGAGCCGTGATTTCCTCTTCCCAGAGGTACAGCCTGTGGCCCAGCTCTCATACTTGCTTATCCTGTCAACTTTCAGCCAGCCTTGAAGTCAAACTTGATCCCAACCACTAACAGTACTTTTTGTTCTGGGGATCACACCCAGGGTCTCAGATTTCCAAAGCCTGTGCTCTACCACTTAAGCTATGCATATCCCTGGCCCCAATAGCATTTTTGTTTTGTCTCTTGGGGCCACACCTGATAGTGCTCAGGGCTTACTCCTGGCTGTGTTCAGGAATCACTCCTAGCAGTGCCTGTGGGGGGACCATTCCAGATGCTGGGGATTACCCATGTGCAAGGCAAGTGCCCTACCTGCAGTACCATTCTGGCCCTCACCCCTACATTTTTTACTTTGCTTTTGGGGGCCATAGCAAGCAGTGCTTTGTGGTTACTCCAAGAGGTGGGGACTTAATCGCAGATAAGGGTCCAGTTATTGAGCTAGCTCTCTGGCCCCCTGACACCATTTCAAATCTAGTTCGGGTTTTCTGCCAGGAAGACCTCTTGCATTTGGCCAAGGTGATACCAGCATTTTCACATCTTATTCTGGAGTCAACTCCTGGCTCTGCACCAGGAGACCATATGGGATGCCGGGGATTGAACCAGGCTTGCCCGTGTGCGAGGCAAGTGCCTTACCTGCTGTACTCTCCAGCACAACCCCCTCCCAGTAAGATTTCTCCCTCAGCTCTTCTGAGAGCTGTCTGCCTGCCCAGGACAGACTGTGAGTGCCTGGTGCGGGTGGGATTCCGGGCTCCGGTATTCTATCAGGGACAGTCTGCTCCTGTGATCTGCGCTCTGGAAATACTCCACAAACGGGAATCTTCCCGGCCGCACGGCCCAGCTGGCTCACCAGACTTCAGGGCAGGAGGGAGCCAGCAAAGCAGCTTGGGGCTCACCCTGCAGCACTGGGGCTGGGCATCAAGTGAAAAGGGGTGTGAAAAAGTTGTCCTTGGGGTTCTGGGAGTTTTCTTACCTTGGGGGGGGGTGGTTTGCGAATCAAGGGTGGGTAGCCGGAAGACAGACAGGAAAGGAGCAAGCACTGGACGGCAGACAAGGCTCCTCCTTGCTCCGGGAGGGGCAGAGGTGAGCAGAGCCAGGCGGGCAGGGGCAGAGCCCAGGCTGACTACAAACCACTTACATTTCGGATTCCTTTATTTTCAACCTGGGCTTCCTGGGCAACGACCTAGCTATGGGACAAAAGCGTTTGCTGTGCTTCTCCTATGTGCTGAGCCCTGGAGCAGTGACTGGGGTGGGCCAGATCTCAGGGCCTGCCCAGATGCTCCCAGTGGAAGCTGAAGGTCTCCAGCCCATCGGCATCCTGGTGTTTAAGGCCACTTTCTGGTGGGGGTGTGGGGTGTGTGTTCTGGCAAGGGCGGAGTGTCCAGGCCTTTGACTCTGAGGAACTTTGGCCCCCTGCGAGAGTGACGGTGAAGACAGTCTCGGCGATGAACGGGGACTGGGGGAGCCCTCTCCCTCTGGAGGGACCCCCAACTTACAGCAGTGACAGGGTTGGTGGGAAGGCCACCGAGCCCCCCCGATGAGGGGCAGAAGTAGGGGATGGGAAGCTGGGGACCCCTGGAAGGTGAGACCGGGCCCCCCCGGAGAGCCGGAACCCCTCAGGCAAGCAGGGGCTCGTCCTCCACTTCCACCACCCAGACACCGGGCTCGGCCAGTGGCACCAGCAGCACATCATCTTCGTCCTCTGGGGGCAGGACGGTTGGGTGGGGGCCAGCCGGGGGCCGGGAAGGCCCTGGGGGGCGCAGGCCAGGCAGGAGACGACCTCGAAGGGCCTGCACCACTCCGGACAGCAGGGAGGGCTCCAGGGGCCCCGAGGGCCCTGACCCTTGCGCCTCAGGGGCAGTGGGGAGGGCAGGGGCCGCACTGGTTGATGGGAGGGGAGCCTTGGCCGGCAGGGGGGGTGCCTGCTCCCCATCCTGCCCACCCACCGCCCCTCCTTCAGGGGCAGGGCTGGGGGTCCCCTCGGAGGCCTCTGGGGGCGAGGTGGAAGGTACGGTCTGGGGCCTGGTGTCAGCGGTTCGGGCCTGGGTGCTGGCTCGAGGAAGCAGGCCCCAGCGGCGGAGTCGTCGCACTAGGCGGCGGACGGAGCGGCCCCGCTGCCGGCGCCGGGGGCCTGGGCCGCCCCCCGGGGTCATATCTTGGCGCAGGATCTGCAGCAGGGAACGCAGGTTGCCCAGCACTGAGTTCTGCAAGAGGAGCAGGCAGGGGTGCAAGTCAGAGGGCTGGGTGAGGGGCGCAGGGGAAGGGGACGCAGCAGGGCTGGGCCAGGAGCAGGGGCGCAGACTTACGTCGCTGGGGTTCTCCGTGGGGAAGTCCTCCACGGGCGGGATGGCGCCCTGGGCGATGAGCTGCCCGTAGGACGGGGGCGCCTGCTGCTGCACCATCTCGGCCTCCATCCGCGACAGGGGGGCAAAGATGCTGAAGGAACAAGAACAGGCAGTTACGGGGGCCGTGGGGAGGGGGGCTAGCCCGGCCCGCCCCTCCTGCCACAGTCAGCCCCGGATAACTGGAGGGATGCCACAGCTGTCCCCAGTGGCAGGAGGTGCCTCACTCCCTGGGCCGCTTTCTGGCTCGAGGCCCAGGAGCCAGCTGGTCCCCAGCACCATGTCCAGGGTGGGCTGCCCCGTGCCCCCTCACCTGTACTCCTGGGTGCGGATGGCGTAGAGCTTGCAGGTGCAGCCCAGCGCGATGACCAGCAGCAGGCTGCACACCAGGCTGCCGATGACGGCGGCGGTGATGACCTTGCGCGGCAGGGCGTAGGAGCAGTCCCACTCGTCGCTGCCGTCGGCGCAGTCCGGCTGCCCGTCGCACACCCACGTCTCGTACACGCACTTCTCGTCTCGGCACTGGAAGTTGCCCGGCTGGCAGTGGCGGCAGCGCCTCTCGTCGGCGCCGTCCACACAGAAGGTCTGGTAGTTGCAGCGGTCAGCAGGCAGGTAGCAGGCGGTGGCCGTGGGGGACCCGGCGGGCCCGCACGGGTAATGTCCAGGGGGGCAGCCCGGGCAGTTCTCCTCGTCTGTGCCGTCGGCGCAGTCCCAGGAGCCATCGCAGCGCTGCGCCTCGCTGTAGCAGCGCTCCCCGAGGCCCTCGCCAGCGCCCAGGCCTGAGCCTAGCCCACAGGGCCGGTCCCAGGGCAGGCAGTAGCCCCTCACGTGGTAGGTGGCGTTGAAGCCCCGGCCGTTGCTCCAGGCGACCGTGTGGTAGGCCACGACAGCCTTGCCAGAGAGCGTCTCCACGGTGACTGCCTTGCCATTGCTGAAGTGGGTGAGGCTGCGCAGCAGGCGGGGGGTTTGCGGGGGGCCGGGCCCGTCGTACACGTGCACTGCATCTCCGTAGCCCAGATCCAGAGCCGTGAAACGCACTGCCAGCCGCCGGCCATCGTGGGGGTCCAGAAGCCAGAGGCAGGACTGTGGGTGGGAGGCTGAGGTCAGGTGAGAGTAGCCAGGGGAGGAGAAGACCCCATAGAAGTCTTCCAAGGTATGGTTGCAGCGGGGGGTGGGGCTGGGAGCCGGGGTCAGGTCCGGAAAAGGGTCTGAACTGCACCCAGCCTCGTCAGAGCCATCGCCACAGGCATCCTGGCCGTCACAGCGCTGCGAGGCGGGCAGACAGCGGTGGTTCAGGCACTGGAACTCTTCCTGCAGGCACATCAGCCAGTCTGCAGAGGTGCAGGGAGAAGGGCGGTGAGGCCCCACAGGAACCACCCCTCCCCACCCCAGCCGCCCAGCGGACACTCCTTTCCTGCCCACCTTGGCTGTAGGAGAGCAGGAAGCCCTGGCCCATGGGCGCCCTGCCCCCCATGTAGGTGTAGGTGATGGTGACATTGCCGCCAGGCAGCTGCAGGGGGCTGGCGGGCGCCTGGCACAGGGAGATGAGCGGCTGCAGCGGGGAGCGCAGGAGTAAGCGCTCTGAGCCACAGGCCAGGTGCAGCTTCTGGAACCTAGAGGGGTGGAAGAGGGGACACGAGATTGCAGACCACCGTTGGCTCCTCCATCCCTGGGGAAGGTGGGGGGGCGATGGTTCCCTTCTATCCCCAGAGGCAGGACACCAGCTTCTCACACTCCAGACAGCCACATGGAAACCCAGTGAACCAGATTCCTTTGGATCCCTGGCATCAAGCGAGACCCTAAGCGACACCTAAAGCCCTCTGGAAAAACTGGCTTGGGCTCAGAGGCTGAGTTAAGAGCAGACTCACTACTTTGCAGCTGCTGCAGCAAGTGCACCATTTGTGAGCGGACACTGGCAATCACCGTGCAGGCCATTCACCAGATCTCACCATCGGGTGATCTGGTGATCTGGCCATCTCGCAGGGAGGGCCCGGTACCTGGGCACCGTGGCATTCTGTCCCAGCTACCCTTGAGGCTACCCTCTCCCTTTCCTTACCCTCTCTGGGCACACTCATGGGAAGCGAACTGTGCAACACAGACGAACGGCCTGATACTCAGCCTGGGACCCAATCCCATGGTCTGGTCTGAAGGAGCGCCAGGAGATCTGGTGTGTTTAGAAGGTCTGGGAAGGCTCAAGGCTCGAGGCTGATTCAAGACTAGCTCTAGCCCTACACAACAGGAACTCTTAACTTGCTTATGGTTGACCTGAGTTCGATCCCCAGTATCCCATATGGTCCCCTAAGCACCTCCAGGAATGATTCCTGAATGCAGAGCCAAGAGTTACCCCTGAGGGGCTGGAGTGATAGCATAGTGGGTAGGGCGTTGGCCTTGCATGCGGCCAACCCAGGTTCGATTCCCAGATCTCATATGGTCCCCTGAGCACTGCCAGGACTCTGAACATCGCTGGGTTATTTTTTGCCCACGCACCCCCCCAAATAAATCTTTTGTAAAGAGAAAACGGTTTCTAGAGAGATCCTTGTCCCTCAGGATGATCTGGCTCTAAACAAGATGACTTAGCAAGTCAAGAATAAGCCATAATGACCAAGATGGTCCAGAACAGGCAGGCCAAGGGGCAACACTGTCCACAGGGACAAAAAGTCCTTAGAGGGGCCAGAGCCACAGTACAGCAGGTAGGGCGCTCGCTTTGCATGTGGCAGACCAGCGTTCCATCCCTCAAGGAGTGATCCTGCCATTATGGATCCCTGAGCACAGAGCCAGGAATAAGCCTTGCACACAGCGGGGTGTGGACCAACTCTTCCCCACCACCAAAAATAGAAAAAAAGAAACTCCTTAGAAGGAACCGTTGAAGGCCTTCCATGGTGGTGGACGGGAAAGCGGAGGAGCAGGGGGGTTGGAGAGCTCAGCTGGGCCAGAGCACATGCTCTGCATGAGGGAGACTCAGGTTTGATTCCAGATACCCCACAGTCCCCAGAGCACTGCTGGGAGTGTCACCCAAGCGTCACTTGGCTGGAAGAAGCCCTTGAATACTAACTAGCCTGTGTGCCCTCACTGCAACACAAAATCAAGTAATTAAAGTGGCAGAGGGCTGTGCCTGCATCTCACCTGATGGTCACCGTCTGCTCCTTGCTGCCCAGGATGAGCCAGGTGCAGTTGGCAGGGGAGCCACGGCTCTCCCGGCCCACTGGCCTCTGCAGGGTGCCCTGCACTGACAGCACTGCGGGGGGCGCCTCACAGGCTGCAAAAGAAAAGGTGGGGAGCCTGGCTGGCAGCTCCGGAGTGGCTCCGGAGTGGCTGCCCAAGCTCTTCAAGGAGCAGAGACACGCCCAACCAGTCCCACGTGCAGCAGAGTCCCCGGCTTCCTCTCCGGAAGCGACAGCACCAACAACACAGGTGGGCTGGGTGTGAGCCACGGAGCCAGAAACCACTCCCCCCCCCCCCCCGCGCCACACACACACACACACACACACACACACACACACACACAAACACACACGCACCAACGCACGCACGACACGCACAGGACTGCGTTTCGATCTTCAGGGAGACTCAACACTGGCTGAGGACCCAAGCCAGAAGAGTTAGAAAAGCCAAATAGCTCCCAGCTACTGGGTGCGGGTTCTCCCTCCGTGAAAGGGCGCATGACCTCCGGCCACAACTATGACAGGGACCCAAGGAATTCAGGGAGGGTCCTTGGCTGGGTCCTCCCTCGGCCCCTGGCCCCAAGGGGTGGCCCCGGGGGCTCCGACTCACCAGGATTTGGGAGGACAGCCCGGTCTGGGTGCGCCAGGGCGCCTCCTGGAGGGAGGAGAAGGAACAGCAGAGGAGTCACTGCCAGTTCTCACCTGGGCACCTGGCGGGGGACGGCGGCGGGGTGGGGGGCGCCACGGGCGCTCCGGCTCTCGGCGGGGAGCAGCGGGAGCGGCGGTGAGGGGCGCGGTGGGGGCGACGGTGGGCAGCCGGGCCCGCGGGGTGGTCCGGGACGCGGGGGCGGCTGGACACTTCCGGGACCCGGGCGGGCGGGGTGGGTGCGGGTTGCCGCGCGGAGGGCGGTTGACAGCCGGGGGTTCTTACCCGGGAGGAGGAGCAGGAGGATGGCCGGCAGCATCCCGACACGTCCCGGCGCGCACCGAGAGTCTCGGGGCTTCGCTTGTCTACCGGGTGGACAGGCGGCGCCGCTCCGGGCGCCCAGGGTCCCCCGCGCCGCGTCCTGCCGGGGGCTCCATGGCCCGGACTCCTCTTCCCGTGCTCGGGGTGCCAGGGCGGGGGGCGCAGAGGCGGCCGCGGCCCGGCAGCAGGGGCGGTGCCACTCGCCAACTTCGGAGTTGTTTTCCCCCGGGACCGGCTCCGAAGTCCCCGGAGCGGGCCCCGAGGCCCGGGCCGCCGCGCCCTCCCCGCCCGCACGCTGCGAGCGCCCCGGGTCCCGGCCTGGCCGCCACCTGCTGGCGCTGGACGCCACTTCCTCTTCGGTCCAAACTTTGCCGACTGTCAGCCCCCAGGGCCGGCTCGGGAGCGTCTCCCCTTCTCCAGCGCGTCCAGCCGGCGAAACGCAGCAAGGAGCGGAGGAGGGGACGGCTCGGCCCAGCGAGCCCGGCCCGGCGCAGGCGGCACCTCCGCCAACCCTCGGGTTGGACGAGCCGGGCGGAGGGGGCGGGGACGAGCTGGCCCCACCCCTGCCAGTCACCGCGCGGGCCCCGCCCACCGGGCGCTCTTAACCCTTTTCCGGTCCCACGAGTCCGTCCCGCCGGTTCCCTGGAGCGGGCGCCCTACCACCCACCGTCTCCCGGATCTCGGCCTTTTCGGCGTGACCTGCTTATTACGGGACACGGTTGTCGAAGGGCACCTGCTTGGTCCGTGGCGGTCAGGTTTTTCCTTTGCGCTGCTCTGCTCCCAGAGCCTGAGCGCCGGCCGCCCTTTTTCGTGGGGCGCCTCTATTAGCACAATTACCACGCGGTGCTAAAGCTATTTTGTTTACTCGTCTCTCCCGCCCCGCCCCTTGACTGGAAACTGAAACTTCTGTGCGTTTGGGCCTCGACTGTTTACCTTTGGACCCACCGGATTTCTTTCTTGCAGATATTCGGTGGAGCTTGATAAGTGGTGACCCACGGAAGCAGTGTGCCCTGGCCCAAACCTGCTCTGTGACCTGGCGAAAACCACTTAACCTCTCTGCCTCCCTGGTGCAAAATGGGTTAATAATAGCTCGACTTCCTCTTGAGTCGCCTGTGAGCACCCAGGGAGAGAATGCAAAGGGCATATAGGAAGTGCCATGCCTGGCCACCATTGTTATTAGTCACTGAAAATATTTTTAACTTATGTGAGCTTGGGGTTACTGATTTCCTGTGGCCCCAACAGGTATTATTAATAAAGAATAACAAATACCTAGTAACAAATACCGAACTTCTTTTACTTTTCAGGCGCCAGACTCAAGCACTTGACCAGTGTGTTTTTCCTCTCCACAGTCTCGATAGACACTAAGGTCACACCCATTTTACAGACAAGGAAATTCAGTATATTCACGTTTTAAGCCTTTTGCCCAAGATCAGAACCTAGCACAAATGGAAACAAAGGTTTGCACCTGGGCAGTCTGACTCTGGACAAAACACATGTCATTTTTTGTTTGTGTTGGGGCCACAGTGAGGAGTGCTGAATGGGGGTGCGTGGGAGGGCTGTAGCCTAGCCCCTCTGTGCTTGGGGGTCATTCCCAATGCTTACAAAGCTTGTCTTAACTGGGTGAACTATCTCTACAGCCCTGTCTTTTTATTTAAATATTTTTGTAATTGAAATAATGTTGGTTTAAAACAATGTGTAGGAGGAAAGGAGAGCTAGCTCAAAGGACTAGAGAGTATTTGTTGTATGTTGCACTCCCTGGTTCTATGACCCCTGACCCCCAACCCCCATATGGCTCCAGAACAAAAACCAAACAAAACACTCAAGATACATAGGTGTCAGGCATACAGATTGCATATGTTGTCATCTGTATATACCTAGGCATACAGATTGCATATGTTGTCATCTGTATATACTTCATTATTGTCAGTCTTGTTTCTGAATTTCTAGTTTTTAAGCCTAGTTTCTGGGCTAGGCTGGATAAAGGGCTCAGAGGCTGCGCATGTGTTTCTCATCCAGGAGGTGGGTTTTATGCTCCAGTTCCAGGTATGGCCCCCACACAAACAAAACAAAGGTTTAGTTTCCAGGTGGGAGAGAGATTATAAGAGTTAAGGCACCTGCCTTGTTTGTTGTTGATATCAATCTGGCAGTGCATGTGCTCATATGAGCACTGCCAGGGGTGACCCCTGAACACCACTGACTGTAGTCTGAAACCCCACCTCACCTCAAATATCCCCACCAAAAAGTATAGTTTCCAGGGGCCCAAGCCATGGTATATCAGGTAAGGTGTTTGCTTTGCATGTGGCTGACCCTGGTTCAATCCCTATCATCCCACATGGTTCCCTGAACTCTGCCAGGTATGATCCATAAGCACAGAGCCAGGAATAAGCTAGGAGTATCACTGGGTGTGACCCAGCCCCCCTCCCCCAAATCTAGTTTCCATCTGTTTTATAAAATTTAGCAAGTTTGCCCATCTCTAGAGTGTACATCCAGATCCATCCTGTTCTCTCCCTTTAATACAGTACACGGGCTAGAGCAATGGTCAGGCACTTGACTTGTGCACAGCCAATCCAGGTTCAATCTCCATAAGCCTATATGGTCTCCTGAGCCCTGCTAGGAGTGATTCTTTTTTTTTTTTCTTTTTGGGTCACACCCGGCGATGCACAGGGGTCACTCCTGGCTCTGCACTCAGGAATCACCCCTGGCGATGCTCAGGGGACCATATGGGATGCTGGGAATTGAACCCAGGTCAGCCGCATGCAAGGCAAATGCCCTATATGCTGTGCTATAGCTCCAGCTCCTGACCCAGGAGTGATTCTTTTTTTTTTTTCCTTTTTGGGTCACACCTGGCAATGCACAGGGGTTACTACTGGCTCATGCACTCAGGAATTACTCCTGGCGGTGCTCGGGGGACCATATGGGATGCTGAAAATCGAACCTGAGTCAGCTGCATGCAAGGCAAACGCCCTACCTGCTGTGCTCTCACCCCAGCCCCTCAGGAGTGATTCTTAAGCATGGCCAGGAGTCCTGAGCACTGCCACGTGTGGCCCCAAACCAAAAACAAAACATAACAAAAATATGGCACAAAGCAGTTCAGTGCCATAAAAGGGTGTGTTTTCTACTCAGAGCTTATGCCCTACTTCAGCCTTTGGGATTAATAAAGGGTGAAAGAGAACCCCAAATATGGGAGCAGGATATTGGACAAAGGGAAGCACAGCAAAGAAATTGGGGAAATTCAAACTGTTGAAGTCCTAAAGTGATTTTTGGAGCTTTTAGCTGAGTCTTGACCATGTTCTCTCAGCTCTGTGCCAGGAATTCTGAAGACTTAGCTTTAAGGTGCTGGTGGTCTGGTTGGAAAAAGAGTTTGGAGACATAAATTTAAAAAACCAGAGAGAGGGGCCGGAGCGATAGCACAGCGGGTAGGGCATTTGCCTTGCACGCGGCCGACCCGGGTTCGATCCCCGGCATCCCATATGGTCCCCCGGGCACTGCCGGGAGTAATTCCTGAGTGCAAAGCCAGGAGTAACCCTTGAGCATCGCTGGGTGTGACCCAAAAAGAAAAAAAAAAAAAAAACCAGAGAGAGGGCTAAGAGGTAGTACAATGGTTAGGGCACATGCCAGGCATACACCTAACCCCAGTTTGATTCTAGCAACACAGGGTTCTCGGAGCACCAATATGAGGTCTTGGAGACCCCAGCATGGCCCACAATTCCTGAGCCTCATCCTCAGACCCATGCACTGATTTGCTGGCTTGACTGGTTAAGAATCTCTTTGCCTTGCACGCAGCTGACCCGGGTTTGATTTCCAGCATCCCATATGGCCCCCTGAACACCGCCAGGGTTAATTCCTGAGTGCAGAGCCAGGAGTAACCCCTGTGCATCGCCAGGTGTGACCCCCCCAAAAAAAATCGAATCTCCATTTGGCTGGGCTGGAATGATAGTACAGCAGGGAGGGTGTTTGCCTTGCACTCAGCTGACCCATGTTTGATCCCCGGCATCCCATATAGTCCCCCTGAGAAACGCCAGGAGTAATTCCTAAGTACAAAGCCAGGAATAACCCCTGAGCATCGCTGGGTGTGACCCAAAAAGAGAAAAAAAGAACCAAAAACTCCAGTTGAACAATAATTGTAGATGGTGCCCATGGGCCTTCTGATTACTGCTGGGAGTTAAAAAAAAAAAAGTCAAGCAGGGGACAGAGAGACAGCAGTGGGGTAAAGATGTTTGCCTTGAATGTAGATGACTCATTTAATTCCTGAAACCAACTGGTCCCCCCAGCACCCCTGGAATTGTGTGGACCCCTGAACACCATAGGGGATGCCTTCCCCACCAATTCAGAGCCAAGAGTAGCTTCTGAGCCCCACTGGGTGTAACCCCCAAACAGCAGCAACAACAACATGGAAAACATAAGCTAAAAGCTGGAGAGCTAGGCGCTGGAGCAATAGTACAACCGGTTCGATTCCCAGCATCCCATATGGTCCCCTGAGCACCATCAGGGGTAATTCCTGAGTGCAGAGCCACTGTGCATTGCTGGGTGTGAACCAAAAAGCAAAAAAAAAAAAAAAAAAAAAAAAAGAAAGGAAAAAAAAGAGCTAGAGAGCTAAAGAGATTGCTTACAGAGCAGAGCATGCCAGAGGTCTCGACTGGGTCCCTCACCCTGCTGGGAACAGCTCTCAAGCACTGAGCCAGGAGTAGCTCCCAGTGCTCCTTGGTGCGCACAAAATATTTTAAAACTAAGATAAAACAGCAAAGAAACCATCTAGGCATGGGAGGACTCACAGAATAGGGAGCAGGGAAGGCATCGGGGAGATCTCTGAGCAGGGCAGGCCAGCTCCCTCCCCAACAAAGACCATCAGTCACTCCCAGCCCCCAAAGCCTCCCCTCTGGTGGCACTGCCCTGTTAAACAGTCTTGATTTTCTGGAGTGACTTCTCTGAACTCTACCACACTGACATTCCAGTAGGAGCACAGCAGATTGGATGCAACCAGAAGCCAACCAGTCTCCACTAACAAAAACATTAACACAGAAGCTCACAACAAGAGCTTAGGAAACCCTCAGACAAGGACTTAATGTCCCCATGGTGAGATAAACACTTTACACAAATCTTCTTCTCCAGAAATATTTTTTGTTCATTCTAGTAGCCATTGAATGGTAACAAGCAACATGAAATAAATTATTATGGACCTGATTAGGGAAGACTTGTGGGGTGGTTGGGAAAACAAATGGAGCTGATGGCGGGGGAAAGGTGTCATGGTGGTTGGAATACTGAATGCCTGTAGCAAACCGTCATGAAGAGCTTTGTAAACCACGGTGTTTAAGTAAAGGAGGGGTGGGGCTGGGGAGCAGGGAACTTCTAAAGGAAACAGGAAAGGTTGGGGTGAAAAGAGAAGGGCTGTGGAGGGCAGGGAATGGGAGGAGAGCTGTGGAGATGAAGAAGCGGAAATTTGCCAAACAAAACCAGGATCCATGCTGTTGGGAGCAATCGTCATGAACAGGAAGCAATCACAGGATAGTGTAAACTCCCCTTCCTTAAATATTTATCAGAGAGGGTCA
This sequence comes from Sorex araneus, assembly GCF_027595985.1. Taxonomy (NCBI): domain Eukaryota; kingdom Metazoa; phylum Chordata; class Mammalia; order Eulipotyphla; family Soricidae; genus Sorex; species Sorex araneus. The sequence goes on from NC_073304.1 coordinate 74,464,514, forward strand.
GGAGTTGGCTCAGTGGCTGAAGCATCTGCCAGTGTGAGGCTCAGAGTTTAATCCTTGGTGTCACAGTTGCATGGGTTTCCGTGATTCTGGCCACCTGCTGCATGTGCCTGATAGCATTGGGGTTTGTGATTCCCACACCACCAGTGAATTCTGATTTCCAGCCTCCCTGCAACTCCAGGGCACGGCCACTGGTGAGCACCACCACTAACATGGTGACCAAGCACTGCACCCAGACATGTGGCTCCTGCAAGCAGCACCAAGCAGAGAGGTGGCCTTGTTCATCACAAGAGGGGGAAGGAAAGGGGGAAGTTTGGTCGAGTCGTCTCCAAATGTTGTCCTAGGAGCGAATAGGTGAGAACGAGGCCCGGAGCTGGTACTTTAGAGTTCCTGCTTTGCAACCTTGTAGAGTATGGTCGTGAGCTCAAATCCCCAGTGTCCGACATGCACAAGCGTGATCCTGGCAGCTCTGCTGTCTGTGATCTCTGATGCCACAAAGAGTAAATCTGTCGGGGCCAGAAAGACAGTATAATGGGAAGGGGACTTGCCTTGCAAAGGGCTGACTCGGCTTCGATCCCCAGCACACCGTATGATCTCTTGAGCACACCAGGAGTGAGCCCTGATGTCCCTCTGCTTTGGGCATGAATTAAATGAGTTAATTTAGCCTGGATCCTGATTTTATTTTGTAAAATATTTGGAATTCAAATGAATTTAAGAAAATTATCAGGGGCATAAAGATAGTATACTCCAGCTCTGTGCTCAGAGCTGGAGTACTCCTGGTGGAGTATCACTCCTCGTGGAGGTTGGGGAACCGTACGAGGTGCCAGGGGTTGAACTCGGGTCAGCCACATACAAGGCAAACTCCCTCTCTGCTATACTATTGCTTGGCCCCCAAAGAAATTTCGAAGCAAGTGTTAAAATAGCCTGTTTTTTCCCTTGAATGCTTAAAGTAAAATGAGACTAAAGAAAATAATTTTATCCAGAGTGATAGTACAGTGGGTAGGGTGCTTGCCGTGCACGTGGCCAACCTGGGTTCAATCCCTGGCACCTTGTAGGGTACCCTGAGCATCTCCAGGAGTGATTCCTGAGTTCAGTGCCAGGAGTCATCCCGGATCACCATGGTGTGTGTGGCCAAAAAACAAAAAACACTTCCAAAAAAAATTCAAAACTTCTCCTGGGGGCCAAGAGATAATATAGTCGATAGGGTACTTGCCTTATATACGGCCAATCCTGCTTTGATCCCCAGCAGCCCCTGGAGTCTTCCAGCAGTGATTCCTGAGTGCAGAGCCAGGAGTTACCCCTGAGCACTGCTGCTGGGTGTGGAGCCCAAAAGAAAAGAATTTTAAAATGGAGTTGTTAATATAAATTTAGAAAATTCTTATTACTACCTAACACACTATATCTTTAATTCATTTGTCATGTTTCTTGTCTGTTCCTCTAACACACACAAAAAGCTCTAGTCAGGGGGTATTGCTCAAAGGAATGAGCTCTTGTTTTGCATGCAGGGGGCCTGGGTTCAATCCCCAACACCACATGGTCCCCCAAGAATCACTAGGAGTAACCCCCGAGCAAAGCACTGGGAATAGCCCCAGAATATTGCTATAACAAAGAAACAAAACAAAAAAGCAAATATAAGTTTCAGCAGGAGGAATACTGTAATGACGGAGAAAGTCTGCCATGAGCTCCTCAGCTGAGAGATGTGCCAGCGCCTTACTCAGGAGGTAAAGTCCCTGGTGACAATGCATCTGAGTGCAGCAATGAAAGGAGTTAGACCTCGGTGAGCATCACCAGGGTGAGTGGATGAGCAGCCCCCCTGCATGACTGAGCCCTGCTCATCTCAACAGCAGCAGCAAAGAAAGAAGAGGGGAAGGATTTAAAAAAGAAAGAAAAAAACCTTTAAAAATTCCATGAAGGAGGGGGCCTGAGCGATAGTACAGCAAGCAAAGCACTTGTCTTGCACACAGCCAACCCTAGTTCAATCCCTGGCATTCCATATGGTCCTCTGAGCACCACCAGGAATAATTCCTGAGTGCAGAGCCAGGAATAGCCCCTGAGCATCACCAGCTGTAACCCAAAAAAGATTAAAAAAAAAAAAAACATTGAGGCAGGGATCTATTTGTTTACTGGTCTTTAAAAAAAAGTTATTGCGGGCCGGAGCGATAGCACAGCGGGTAGGGCGTTTGCCTTGCACGCGGCCAACCCGGGTTCGATCCCCGGCATCCCATATGGTCCCCCAAGCACTGCCAGGAGTAATTCCTGAGTGCAAAGCCAGGAGTAACCCCTGAGCATCGCTGGGTGTGACCCAAAAAGCAAAAAAAAAAAAAAAGTTATTGGGGGGCTGGAGTGATAGCACAGCGGGTAGGGCATTTGCCTTGCATGCTGCCCACCCGGGTTTGATTCCCAGCATCTCATATGGTTCCCTGAGCACTGCCAGGAGTAATTCCTGAGTGCAGAGCCAGGAGTAACCCCTGTGCATCACTGGGTGTGACCCAAAAACAAAACAAAACAACCGTAATAATAATAATAATAATAGTAATAATAATAATAATATTGAGACCAGAAAGATAGTACTAGAGATAAGACTCTGACCTTGTATGAAGCTGACTGGAGATCAACCCCCAGAACCACATATGGTCCCCCAAGCATAGTCAGGAGTGATCCCTAAGCTCAGAGCCAGGAGAATTTCTGAGCACTTCTGGGTATGGCCCCAAATACATTACTCTCTAAAAAAGGGGAGAAAACAATGTCTATTACAAAATAGGTATTCAATAAGTATTTGTGGAATGAATGAATGACTGCCAGTCATAGCAGCACAAATTTTGTTTGTTTGTTTGTTTTTGCTTTTGGGTCACACCCAGCAATGCTCAGGGCTTACTACTGGCTCTGTATTCAGGGATCATTCTTGGTGGGGCTCAGAGGACCATATGTAGTTCTGAGGATAGAACTGGGGTAGACTGTATGCGAGGCAAGTGTCTGAATCCCTGTACTATCTGTCAGGCCCCACATAGATTACTTATAGATTATTATTATTATTATTTGCTTTTTGGGTCACACCCAGCAATGCACAAGGGTTACTCTTGGCTCATACACTCAGGAATTACTCCTAGAGGTGCTCGAGGGAACATATGGGATGCTGGGAATAGAAACCGGGTCGGCCGCGTGCAAGGCAAACACCCTACCTGCTGTGCTATCGCTCCAGCCCCTAGATTACTTTTGGAAATTCATATAGATTACTTTTTGAAATTCACTTAACTACCCAGTGTATTGGGTATCATCCAACATGCAAATCCTAAAAAAAACTTTATTGAAACTGCATTGAGTATGTGAGGGATGAAGGGAGATTAAAACAGAGCAACAGGGTTGGAGTGATAGTGGTCAGGACACTTGCCTTGTCTGTGGTCAATCTAGTTTCAACCCCTGGCACCCCATATGGCCCCCCAAGGCCCACCAGGAGTGATCCCTGAGCTAGAAGTCAAGCCCTGAGTACAGCCATGTGTGGCACCCACAAAACACACACACACACACACACACACACACACACACACACACGGCAACATAAAACCAGACCAGGGAGATGACTTAACTTGTTGAACAGAGGCTGGAACTATAGTCCAGTGGGTAGGATGTTTGCCTTGCATGCTGCTGACCTGGGTTTGATCCCGGCTTCCCATATGGTCCCCCAAGCACCACCAGGGGTAATTCCTGAGTGCAGAGCCAGGAGTAACTCCTGAGCATCGCTGGGTGTGACTCTCCCCCCACCAAAAAAAAAAAACCACAAAATAAAATAAAATAAAACTTTTGTTTTGTTTTGTTTTTGCTTTTGGGTCACATTCGGTGATGCTCGGGAGTTACTCCTGGCTCATGCACTCAGGAATTACTCCTGGCAGTGCTTGGGGGACCATATAGGATGCTGGGAATCAAACCTGGGTCGGCCACATGTAAGGCAAATGGCCTACCCACTGTGCTATCGCTCCAGCCCCAGTAAAACTTTTTTTTTTTTTTTAAAAAAGGGGGGCCAGAGTGATAGTCCAGAAGGCAGTGTTCTTGCCTTGCATGCAGCCAACCCAGGTTCATTCCTTGGCATCCCATATAATCCCCTGAGCAATGCCAGGAGTAATTTCTGAGCATTGCTGGGTGCAAAAGCAAAAACAATTAAAAAAAAGAAATGTCCTTTTTTAAAAAAAATAAGTATTGAGCATGTGGGCACCCTAGGTTCAGTCCTTATCACCACCACAAGGTCCTCTCAGAACTGCTGGGAATGATCCCTGAATACCATCGGCTGTGGCCATCACCCCCCCACAAAAAAAGAGAAAATAAAGAAAGAACAACAATAAAAGTAAAATCAGGACCAGAGAGACAGCGAGAGCTCCGTGCACAGCGATCTGGAGCTCATGCTTTGCATGAGAGAGGTCCAGATTTGACCCCCAGGCTGCATAGTCTCCAGAGCCAGCAGGCAGCCCCCGAACACCTCCACCTGTTCAAGCCCAATCAGTCTGAAGGGCAGGAAAGGGAAAAATGGAGACCCTGAAAGCTCCCCTAGTCCCCACCTCTCGAGGCCACACGGAGGGCAGGGAGGGTGCAGAGCCTTCCCTATTCTGAGTGCTGCGCTCTGCCCTGGCTTTGTAACGCACCGGTTCCGTGCAGCCTTGCTCTCCAGAGCAAAAGCACAGAGACTCCCTTGAAGCAAGTTGCTTTGATACTACCACCAGCCTAAGAAAAGGAAAGCAAAAGTCTGGGGTGAAGAAAGGGACTGAGAACTTTTTTTTCTTTTTGGTTAGTTTTGGGCTGGAGCAATAGCGCAGGGGGTAGGGCGTTTGCCTTCACGCAGCCGACTTGGGTTCGATTCCTCCGTCCCTCTCACAGAGCCCGGCAAGCTACCGAGAGTATCCCGCCCACACGGCAGAGCCTGGCAAGCTATCCATAGCATATTCTATATGGCAAAAACAGTAACAACAATCTCACAATGGAGACATTACTGGTGCCCGCTCAAGCAAATCAATGAGCAACGGTATGACAGTGACAATGGTTAGTTTTGTATTTTGGGGCTACATCAGGTGGCACTCAGCTTACTCCCGGCTCTGTGTTCAGGAGTCACTCCTGGTAGGGCTCTGGGACGATCAGTGGTGAGCTGAGCCTGGTCCACTGCATGCAAGACAAGTATCAATACCCTGACTTCATCGCTGAGAGGTTTTTCAAGGAGCTGTTTCAGGGACTGGTGAGATAGTATGGGGGTGAGGTGGGGAGGGCATTTTCCTTGCATATGACCAATTTCCAGCACCTGATACAGTCCCGTGAGCCCGCCAGGAGTGATTCCTTTGTCCAATGCCTGAGCGGCTGATCCCTGAGTAAACTCTGAGCATGCTGGGTATGGCTAAGGAAATAAAAAAAATAAAAGGGGAGAGTTGTTTTAGTCAGCGCTTGAGCTGGGATGCAGATGTCTAGACTGGATTAAAAAGAAATGATTGGTGGAGGAATGAAGACAGCTTTCGACAGAGCTTGGCCTGGGAGAAGAGGGGGAAACAGGGAAACATTTGAAGACTAAAGTGGTTTTGGGAGAGTGCCCTTCAAGATGGCAAAGCGGTGTGCATGAAGAGAGGGGAACTGAAGACCTCAGCTTATGGTTAAGGGAGCGAGTTTCCTTGTACTTTCAAAGAGACAGAACTGGGGCTCTGGGGTCCCCTCTGAAGTCCGAGAGCAAATTCAGTTATACCCAATTTTGTGGTCCCCAGACATTTCAAAATTAAGAAATACTAGGATGGTTTTCTGAAAATACTTGGTGCATTTAGTGGTGTAATCTATGTATGTATGTATGTATGTATACATGCATGCCTGTATGTGATTTTGGTTTTTGAACCACAGCTGGCAATACTCAGAGTTGAATTCTGGCTCTGCACTCAGGAATTACTCCTGGTGGTGCTCAGGGGATCATCTGGGATGCTGGGGACTGAACCCAGGTGGCGGTATCCATGGCAAATACCCTCCCTGCTGTACTACTGCTTCAGCCCCAGAAATTTTGTTTATTTTTTAGTCTGAAAAGTTGGGTGGGCCTTTGAAAATTTTAGAATTCCTGAAGCATGCAGCTGCATTTGTGGGTTACACAACATCTCATACTCTATACCACTGATACACCAGGAGTAGCACACCACATTGAAAGAGATATAAAGTAGAAGGCAACCAATCTTGATTAAGAAAATATTAGCACATAAGTAGTAGTATATTAGTAATCTCTTATACAAGGGCTTAATTGCTTCAGGGTGAGATACAACAATCTTCATACACTTTCTTCTAAGGAAAACCTTTTTGATCATATTTAGGGAATTATTCATAACAAGCAATATAAAACAAATTATTTAGGGCCAGCTTTTGGGGCAGGCTTGGGTAGTAGTTGGGAAAATTGAAAATAGTGGTGGTAGGATTGGTGCTGGAATATTGAATGTGAATCGTGAACAACTTTATAAAAATAAACTTTAAAAAAAAAACATTGGGGTGATGTTTGGGTCATATCTAGTACTGCTCAGGGGCCACTCTGGCTCTGCACTCAGGGATCACTCCTGGTGGGCTGGGGGAGCCGCATGTAAGGCAGGCTCTACACACTGGTCCCTAAGGGACTTAATTTATTTATTTAATATTTATTTTTGGTTTTCGGGTCACGCCCTGCGGTGCTCAAGGGTTACTCCTCACTCTGCACTCAGGAATCACTCCTGGCAGGCAGGAGGGACCATATGGGATGCCAGGGATTGAACCTGGGTTGGCTGCATGCAAGGCAAATGCCTTACCTGCTGTTATACCTCTGTGGCCCCAATAAGGATTTCTTCTTTTCCATTCCTTTCTTTTCTTTTCTTTTCTTTTCTTTTTTTTTCTTTCCTTTCCTTTCCTTTCCTTTCCTTTCCTTTCCTTTCCTTTTCTTTTCTTTTCTTTTCTTTTCTTTTCTTTTCTTTTCTTTCCTTTCCTTTCCTTTCCTTTTCTTTTCTTTTCTTTTCTTTTCTTTTCTTTCCTTTTCTTTTCTTTTCTTTTCTTTCAACAAAATTTCAGAACCTTCTGAACTTGAGACTGGATTGGTGTTCTGGCCTCCGTGGGGCAGTTTAGGGGTGCCACCCTCCAGCCCCATGAACATCATCTCTGAAAGTCTGAGAAAAGTGATCCAGAAGTGTCCCACTCTCGGAGCTCAAAGGAGACCCGACGGCCGGTCGAATTGGCCAGAGGATGTCCTGTCTGAGAGGTGCAGTTGCCCACTGAGACTGACCAGGACCGCAGGACACAGGCAGCCCGGCGCGGTGAGTGGGCGAGGCGTCCACTTGGGGGCAGCGTGGAGCTCCCAAGGCGCTCAAAGGAGAGGGCAGAAGCGCTCCCCATCTTTCCGCCTGCTTGCCCCGCGGCCCCTGCACCTCCTGCACTCGTGCGGCCTTTGCAGGTTATTTACTAAGCAGGGCGCTTAGGGGCAGCGGATGGAAGCCCTTAACACTCCCCTCTCTGCAGCCGGAAGGCCACGGCCGGTCACCCTGTTGCATCTGGAGCCCGACCCCTGTAAGTGCAGGTGTCGTGGATGCAGACCTGGGAGCGGTCCACGGAGTAGAGGAAGGACGGGGCGCTCTGGGGCCGGCTCACGCTGCCGTTGCCCCCACCCCGCTTTATTCGGGTGTCTGGGCTAGGGGGTCGTGCCCACACCCAGCACAAGGGGGCGCTACCAGCCTGCAAACCCGTGCTGCCGGCGTCTGGCGCAGCGGGGGGAGCGTGGGTCGCAGAGTGAACTGGGTGCGTCTGGGGTCCTGCGCCCACTCGGGACTCACCCGCGCTCTGGCACGGGCCCGCGGGCTGGAACCCAGGTGGAGGAGAGCCTTTGGGCACAAGGGACATGGAGCTTAGGACGGAACTGCAGCCTGCAGGGGCACGTTGGATGGAGATGCAGGGGGTTGGTTGGGGTTTCCACAACACTTGGAGCAACGCAACCCAACACCGCCCACTCCCCAAACAGGGCCCCTGGGAGCTCAGGACCTGCCGCTCGGAGATATCTAGAGACAAAGTGGTTCTGGTCTTAGGATTCTCTTTCGCCACGTTTCCTTTATTTTCTTTCTTTTTTTTTTTTTTTTGGCCATACCCAGTCATGTTCACAGGCTTATTCCCATCTCTGGGCTCAGTGATCAGTCCTGGCCGCTATTGGGTCAAGGTTGGATGGTGGTTGGGAATGCCACCACCATCCAATATGAGATGCCAGGGATTCAACACTGGTCAGCCACATGCAAGGCAAACACCTTACCTGCTGTACTATCTCTCCAACCCATATATATAAATATATATTTTTCCCCTTTTAACCTTAATTTTAAAGACGGAAGTAATACCTTTTGCTTGTTTTTGCTTTGGGGGGGTGACACCCGACAATGCTCAGGGGTGACTCCTGGCTCTGCACTCAGGAATCACTCCTGGTGGTGCTAAGAGGGTCATATGGGATGCCGGGATCGAACCTGGGTTGGCCGCGTGCAATGAAAACTCCCTCCTCACTGTACTATAGCTTGGGCCCCAAAATACAGTGAAACTTCTAAGCCTGTATGCAAGTTTATAAAAATACACCCAGCTCAACTGTACAGCTCAACGATTTTGCACCCGTGTACGCAGACACAATACTTATGTGCATGTGTAGATAATGATTATGCGTTCACAACTACTGCTGTTTACTTGTGTCTGGCACAGCACTGAAGACTCAAGGCAACATACTTTCATGGAGGGGCTCCCGAGGGCCTATCGTGTCCTGTTTTGTAAGAAAACGAGGACAGATCGTGTTTATCTGGTGGCTGGGAGGGGGCCCGGATTATTGTGAATCAGACGAGGAGGAAAAAATGTGACTGCATGCCTGGTGGGCATCAGCCAGATGCAGAAGCTGCTGCAGACTGCCACAGTTTTTGGAATCCCAAGCGGGATGAAGATTTTGCCCCTGTCTGCACATTCCGACTCACAGACCCTCAGGAACAGATTGTCTGATGCAAGATTGGTGGTCCTGGGAGCCCCGCTCTTAGCCCAGCTCCTGACCCTAGTGGCCACGAATGAGGGGCACTTTGGGGAACTGGTCTCTGATCTCTGGTCTGGTGTGGCTTGTCCCTGGAAGTGGGGTGAGGGTGACGCCTCTGACCACAGGCTGCATGGCAGTGAGCTGGAGCCTGTCCCGTGTGTGTGAGTCTGCGCGGCCTTCGGAGGCAGCCGTTTTGTTTCCCTCTTGGTGGTTAGCAGGGCCTTGCCCCACCCAGACCCCATCCTGCCCCTAAAATCAGGGAAGTGCAGTAAGCGGGAAATGGGGTGAGTGGGCAGGAAGTGGTGCACAGGGAGGCAGCTCCCGGACTCTGCCTGGTTGCTAAGCCAATGAGCTACCTCAGGCACTCAGAGGAAGCCCTTCCGCCCATTCACCCAGGCCCAGGACACCTCTTGTGTCCCCTCCACTCCCAGGTGTGGGGGCTTGGGGGGACAGGAAGCTGGCCTCCTCTTTGGCCTTGGGGCACTGACCTCACACCCTGGGTGGACAGAAGCGACACTGAGCCCCTAGGGTATGACGACAGTCCTGGCCTGGGATGCCAGACCATAAACTGTCATAAACTCCTGGGTCCCGGCCTGCAGAGGGGGCTGGGCTGGCGGAGGGCGGCTGGCCTGGAAGGAGCTGCGCCGCCGCCGTGGGCCCGGGGCCAGAGTGGAAAGTATGTGTGTGAGCTCATTTGGAAGGTGGCCTCTGGCCAGTCAGCCCGCTCCCTTCCAGGCCTGCCGCCCAGCCCCCTCGAAGGCCGCCGCTGGGTCTCCCAGCCTCCCAAGATGGTCTGGGCCAGCCCCGCCCTGCCTGCGAGGTGTGCAGGAATTCGGATTTGGAGATGGTTGGGAAGCGGGTCCTGAGTCTCCAGACAACGGGACGGAGTTATGGGAGTTTCCTTGGAGCCTCTGGCAGTGGAAATCATGTCCCCCCACGCCTCACCTTGTAGATACTCTGACTCTTGTCCCCCTGCCACCCCGAGCTGTCACCCTTGCGTTCTCAGCTCCTGTCTTCCCTTAGAAGACCTCTTCCTGCCCCCAGAATGGGAGGGGACTTGGCAAAGTAGATTTCCCCAGAGTAGCACCCTTGCCCACCCTCCACCCCACCCCCGCTCCCCACCACACCTGCCAACAACCCCCTCCCTGCAGCTGTGTGCCACCCAGACACACAGGTCGCTGAGCACACTCTCACACTGCCACACAGGGGCCATCCTTGGAGAGATCCTCAAGAGTCAGGGTCAAAATCAGCCCGGACAAAAAAACAAGGCAGAAGGCCTTGGCTTGTAATTTATTTATTTTTGGTTTTGGGGTCATGCCCAGCAGTGTTCAGGGATCACCCCTGGGGGATCTTAAGGGACACCAGGCACTGAACCTGGGTCAGCCGTGTGCGAGGCAAGCGCCCGACCCTCTGTGCTATTGCTCTGGCCCTTAGACTCCTTGTTTTGGAATAACGAGCCTTGAGCACGTCTTGCCCGGGCCTCAGTTCCACATCTGTATGTTGGGGGCAGTGCTGGTGCCCTGTGTCACTAATGGCTTTGGTGGTTTTTTTTTTTTTCTTTTTGGGTCACACCCGGTGATGCCTAGGAGTCATTCCTGGCTCTGCATTCAGGAATTACTCTTGGCGGTGTTCTGGGGACCATATGGGATGCTGGGAATCGAACCTGGGTTGGTCACATGCAAAGCAAACGCCCTACCCGCTGTGCTATCACTCCAGCCCCTCACTAATGGCTTTGAGAGGGAATTCAGCGGGTTTCTCTCGCTACCTCCTGGTATCTCAAAGGGAAGTGGGTACCGCAGGAAGAAGTGGGAGCAAAAACAGGACCAGCAGAACAGGCCGAGTTGGTGGTAGGGGGAGACGATGCAGGGAATCCCCCTCTGTCCTGTTTTCTGGCCTCCAGAGGAGCCGGTTCCCCTGAGACTGCCTCTCTGCTTCCCACCCGCTGCTGACCCAGTGCCTGGCAGACAGTCTTGGAGGTGCAGGCTCAGCTGGTGGCAGGAACCCGGGGAAAGGAGGTAGTGACCACGGAATCTGGGACCCCCTTTGTGTGGGTGCCTCGGCAGGCAGAGCACGCCCCCCTGTGCCTCTGACCCCCATCCATCCTCTTAGAGCTGCGTCCCTGGGTTCTGCCCAAACCTCGGAGCTGATCTGCTCCCTCCTGGCCTGGCTCGCTCACATGCGCTGCTTTCGAATACAGGAACTTGCAACTGTGGAAACTGGGTCAGACCCAGTGGACGCAGGGATGGGGCCAGGGAGCCCCAGGGGCCTTTGCTCCCCACCTCCAGGCCTGACCAGTGGTCCCCTTGCTGGGGCCAGGCCTCAGTCAGCCAGTTTTAAGGTCCCGGGGCCACTGCCCTGCTGTGCTCCCTGCTGGGTCAGCTGTCCCCCCGCCTCTCCCCGCTCGGTCCCGGGCCCTCCAGACCCATCTCTCCCCTTGGCTTCCCGGAGTATCTTGTGATTCCAGAATTGGGGCCAAACAATTTCCTCGTGACGGGGAAACCGCACTCCAGCCACCGCAGGAGCCCGAGGCTCCCCTCCCCTTCCCTGCGGCACCCCCTCCCCAGGCTCTCCACTGGCTCCAGCTGTGTTTTGCACAACTCCCACTGGGTCACATCTGTAATTGCCTCCAGATGTGGACCACAGAAGACACAAAAGGGGCCATGAGCTCATCCTGGAGCTCCGTGCCACGTGCACGGGGCCCGCCACCTCTAGACGCCCCTCACTCCCCTGGCCGCCTCCTCCGGGTCCCATGCCTTGATCTCCCCCCTTCTACCCGCCCCCCACCCCTGCACCAGCCAGTCACACAGGCCCTGCCAAACAGCTGGAGGCCATGTGGAGGGTCAGGGTTCCTGGTTGGCAGGAAGGTGGGGTACCCCTTCTGCCAAAGCAATCACCGCGAGCCGTCCTGAATAGCAGCTGAAGAGAGGCTGGCAGACTTGGGATCTCGGAGGCCGCCTGCGGAGGGGGCCTGGGCCAGAGCCCGGGTGGGCTGGGCTGAGGCAGGAAGGGAAGGGGGGAGGGAGAGCGGGTTGCTCCCCTCCAGCTGAGCTGACTCAGCAGCTGAGTGATTCCTCCCTGCAGGCGGGTTTCAGAGGAAGGGTGGGTCCCCCCCCCTCCTGGGAACCTGGTGGGGAGCAGTTTCTAAGGAAAGAGGAAACAAAGCCTGGATAAACTGCCCCCCAGCCTGGCTCTGCCCCTGGGGGCGATCCCAGAGGTAAGCAAAATGGTTCTCCCTGGACATGGAGACAGCTTCTCAGCTATGCCTCCCGCTCTCGAGCCACCAACACCCAGGCCTGGAAGGGGTTATGAATGTTGGGGGGGGGCTCGGCCCCAGGGGGTGAGGAGTCATCCGGAACCTGAGGCCACCACAGTGCTGGGAATCCCTGGCCACACGCAAGGGCCAACTGGTCACAGGATGGGCGAGGGCAACTCAGGAGATTTTCCGAGGCCTGTCCCTCCGTGTCCCTCTGACCGCTTCCTCCTGCCTTGGGCAGTCCTGGGGCCTCAGAGGGGGCAGTGGGCGCGGTGGACCACACCAGGCCGGGCCCTGAGCGTGGAGCATGGCCTCCACCCCGACCCCCTCTCATCCACCCGGACCCCACATAGTCCTTCATGAAAAATGCCCAGTCCCCACCTCATGGAAAAAGCTGCTCACGAGGCGAGGCCACGCACGCTCCCCTTCCACTCCCTGCTGGGCGACAAGAGAGAAGGGAGCCGCACCAAGAATGTGAACATCGTTTATTCTCTGTGGAAAGGTTGAACAAGGTCAAAAACGTCCTTCAAGGGCACTGACCCAGCCCCGCCCTGCAGGTTCCTGGGGTCGGATGCCTCTGCCCCCCACCCCCACCCCGCCCCTTGTTAACAAAAAGGAACAATTTGAAGGGAATTCATATATAATAATTATAATAAAAATATACATTAAACAAAACAAAAAAAAACCCAAACAAGACAAATTTAGCTGAACTGCCAGCACCGTTGACCCCTTCCCCCCCACCCGGCATCCCTCTCTCCTCACTCCCCGCTCAGGGTCCTAAGTCCCCCGGTACCTTGACCACCATTAGTGGCTGAAGGAGACTTCAAACAGGGCCGGGCTGGGTGGGGTGAGGGAAGCAGAACCCAGTGGAATGGGGTGAGGGGTGGGGAACACCCAGGCATCTGCCTGGTTACTCAACCCCAGGGCCCCAGGGGCCAGTCCCCAGATGTACGCCCTCTCTGCCCGTCTTCTGAACACCCCCACCTCCCCCACCGACCCCTGCTCACCAACCTGTCTGTAAAGGCACTCACGTGCAGGGGTGCCTTCCGTGCACCTTTCCCGCTCCAGAGCCCACCCCACGGTGTCCCCGCTGCCGGCTGGCTCCCCACCACCCATCCATCGTGCTACACCTGCTTTTGGTCCTGTCCCGTCCCCAGACTGTGGTGCCCTGGGTGCCTGCCCCAGCTGCCTCATTTGAGCAAGTTTCCTTCTCCCTGGCCCTCAGGCTTCCCCTAGGGCTCCGGCAACTGCCTCCCCTTGGTCTCCTTGCACCTGGATATCTGCACCCCTGGTCTCAGGCCCCTGCTACCCCGCCCGCCAAGGCCAACGTGCCTCGGTCCCCGCAGCTCCAGCTCAGTGGTCAATGGCTCAGGCTCCTCCTGTGGAAGTTCTCCCCAGGGGCCGGGGCTGTGCAGAGGACCGACCCTCTCTCTCTCCACTGTTCCACTTTCCTCCTGAGGTCTCGGGGTGGCGGGGGGGCAGCCTCCACCCCCCACCATTTTCTCTCAGGGTCGCTCCCCTCCCCCCACCAGGCTGGATTTCTTTAAGCCCCAGTCTGCAGCAAGGCAGCTGCCAGCTGGGTACACCTGGGGGCTGGTGGCAGGGCTGGAGTGCCCGGTGCCTCCTGAGGTCAGAGTTCAGAGGTTAAAGGTATGTCACGGAATGGAAAAGGAGCAGAAGCCCCCATATGACCTTTACCAGCGAGGTCGGAGGGTCCTGCCTTCAAGTGCAGAGCCAAGACATTCAGGTGGGGCGGACACAGCGAGCTGGGGGGTGGGGGTGGGGCGGCAGGAGCTGGGAGCGGCCCTACACGGTCCCGAGGGACCCATCTGGGGAAGAAGCAGGTGGGGGCGAGGGTGGAAGAGGCCAGTCAGGGCACAGAGAAGGAGGGAGGTGGGGCTGGGGCGTGGGGAGGGGGCAGCCCACCCACCACCACCTGCTGCCACTGGCCTTAGTGGCCGAGTCCCCGTGGGAGCGGCGGGCGGGCCAGCGGTGGGGGTCAGACTTTGTCCAGCAGGGAACGCTGGCAATAGAGCAGCCGCTTGGGGGTCCCGTGGCGTCTGAAGAAGAAGACGGCGAGGCCCACCGCCAGCACCAGGAGCAGCAGCAGCACGGGCAGCACCACGGCCGCCGCACTCACGGCCCCGCCGCCGGGCTCGTCCACCTCGATGATGATCACCTCCGTCTCCTCCTCCGTGCCCCCGTCGGGCCGGCCCCCGGACGGGCAGCCCATCCAGTCCCGCAGCGCAGACTTGGGGTAGCCGGGTTCCACTTTCAGCTTCTGGTTGTTGAATTTCCAGTATTTGTTCCCCTTGTAGAAGTAAGTGAAGACTGCAGGGCCAGCAAGTGGGCGCAGGGATGCCCAGGAGGGGCAAGGGAGGAGAATGGGAGAGGAGCAGAGGGAAAGCCGTGAGTGTGTGAGTCCGAGTCTGCTGAACTCTGTTTCTTCTCTCTCTCTCTCTCTCTCTCTCTCTCTCTCTCTCTCTCTCTCTCTCTTCCTCTTCCTCAGGTCTGTCTCTCTCTCTGTTCCTAGGCCACACCCAGGCATGCTTAAGGCTTACTCCTGGCTCTGTGCTCAGGAGTCACTCCTGGTGGGTGCAGAGGGGAACGATATGGAACGCCAGGGATGAACCCCAGGAGGGCTGTGTGCACGACAAAAGTCTTTTATTTTTCTTTTTGGGTCACACCCAGCGATGCACTGGGGATAATCCTGGCTCTGCACTCAGGAATTACTCCTGGCAGTGCTCGGGGGACCATATGGGATGCTGGGAATCAAACCCGGGTTGGCCGTGTGCAAGGCAACGCCCTATCCACCATGCTATTGCTCCAGCCCAAGACAAATATCTTAACTTCTGTTCTGTCCCTGGCTCTCTCTCTCTCTTTTATTTTTTTATTTTATTTTATTTATTTTTTTTGCTTTTTGGGTCACACCCAGCGATGCTCAGGGGTTACTCCTGGCAGTGCTTGGGGGACCATATGGGATGCCGGGGATTGAACCCAGGTCGGCCGAGTGCAAGGCAAACGCCCTACCCTCTGTGCTATCATTCCAGCCCCCTCTCTCTTTTATTTATGGGGGTCACAATCCAATGGCGCTCAGGGCTACTTTTGGCTCAGTGCTTGGGATTACTTTTGGTGGTGTTAGGGTATGAGGTTACAGGCTCTCTCCCCCCGGCCACTGAACTGAGCTCTAAACTTTTCTGCACATCAGTTTCCTCAACTGTAAAACGGGCACATGTAAAGCCAGGGCAGAGAAGAGCTGGGGACTGTGTGTGCTGTGTGGGGAGGGGGGTGGTGAGCTGGCGGGCACCCGGCGGGTGGCAGGGGCTCCACCTCTCCTCCAAATCCCACAGGGTCCTCTAAACCTTCATCCTGCTTGTCCCATCCCCCCTTCCCTCTTTCTCACCTTCATCGCTGCCCTTCATGAACGACCCTCGGGGAGACTCAGGGATCCCTTCCCAGACCTTGATGTTTTTGGGGTACTCGCTGTCCACTGCCCTCAGCTCCTCGTTGAAACGGTAGTACCTGCAGGAGACGCGGGGTGGGGCAGGGAAATCCAGGTCGTGAATGGTGAGACTGGAGAAGGGACTCAGCAGGGAGCCTCTGGCGAGGAAGCAGGGTCAGCGCAGAGGACAGGCTGAGGGGGCAGGGTGGGGGACAGGGGCTCGGGGTAAATGAGGGCCTGCAGTCTGGAAGCAGCGGAAAGTGGGGGTGGAAAGGAAGGCCAGGCTGCCGGGAGCCACCAGAACCCTTAATGACAGTGCGTGGCTGCAGGGGCGGAGGCATCAAATGACCAGGTCTGAGTTGGTGACCGGGTCGCGGCCCACTCACTGGGCACCGGTGGGAGGCAGCGGCTAAGGCCTGGCCAGCTCCCGCTGCAGAGAGACACAGTGGAGGTGACCTGGCAGGGAGTGTCGGAGGGAGGCCCGGGGGCGGGGGACACGCTCACTTGTTTCCCCGGAAGAAGTAGGTCTTCCCGTTGGGCATCCAGAAAAGCGCGGCGTCTATCCTGTCTGTGGGCAGCCCCCGACCCAGCTCCTTGATGTGCTTGGGGTAGCCCGGCTCCAGGGACGCTTCGTCAAACACCCAGTGCTTGTCTCCTGGAGAGGGGGGCGGAGAAGCGTGGGCTGGGGGCTCCACAGCGGCCCAAGCGTCCTCGGAGGCGGCCGGTGGCTTCTACCCCCGCCCCAGCCCCTGGACGGCATTGTCCGCCCGCTTACCTTTGAAGAAGACAAACTTGCCGTCCTTTCTCTCGTAGGCGGTGTTGATGGACGCGGGCAGGCCCCGCCAGAACTGGCCGATGGGCATGGGGTAGCCATCCATCACCTGGTTATTCCTCACTCGCCAGAACCAGCGCTCCTGGAAGGCGGGTGGAGCACGTGGGGTCTTGGGGCGCAGCCCACCCCCCCGTCCAGTCCGACTGAGCCCTCCCTTTCCACCCAGACTCCTGGCCACTCGGCCTCCTGCTTCCTCTCACCTTGAAGACGAACATCTCCCCTCGGAGCACAGCCACGGTGTCAAAGTTCCCGTCGCAAATGTTGGGCCCGTAGGTGGGGTTTTTGGGCCGATCGGGGACAGAGGGCCTAGAGGTGGTCCTGGGTTGAGGCGGCATCTTGGTGGGGGATCCTGACTCACTTCCTGCATGAGAACAAGGTGGGCGCTTCAGAGGAGGAGGCAGCGTCAGAGGAGAGGCCAGACTGAGGGAAAGAAGCACCCCTGGAATGGGGCAGGTCTTAGGGGTGGCTGAAGCAACCTGGGGAAGGAAGGGTGGCGTCCAGAATCTGCGGATGTAGTTTAGTGGAACAGACCGGGGCCTGTACACACACACACACACACACACACACACACACACACACACACACACACACGCAGAGAAACACAGACATGCACAGGAAAAAGGTGTAGCCCAGAGAGGCCGGAGAGGCACAGAGGTACAGCCAGACATAGAGAAATAAGGCACACCAACACAGACACACAAACAGACACGCACAGGAGAGAGGCGTAGCCAAGGAGGAACCCCGGGAGAGATACGGGCGAGGCTGATTACTCGCCATAAAGCTGCTGGATGCCGCGGCGGTCGTCATCGGGCAGAACGAAATTCTCAGTGTCCATCCACTGGTAAAAGGGAGCCATGATGGCCGAGGGGTCATTGGAATGCTCGAGGCCGAGGGCATGGCCCAGCTCATGCACAGCCACTAGGAAGATGTCGTTGCCTGGAGGGAGGGCGGAGGCAGTTAGGACAGCGGCTCTTTCCCCAGCTCTCAGCTGCCCCCCCCAGAGCCTGCAGGATCACCCCCAAGTCCACTTGCCATGCTTTTCACCGAAAGTGACAAAATCCTGGGGTCCAGTCTCATATATATATATTTTTTTGCTTTTTGGGTCACACCCAGCAATGCGTGCACAGGGGTTACTCCTGGCTCTGCACTCAGGAATTACCCCTGGCGGTGCTCAGGGGACCATATGGGATGCTGGGAATCGAACCCGGGTTGGCCGCGTGCAAGGCAAACGCCCTACCCGCTGTGCTATCGCTCAGCCCCTAGTCTCATATTTGGAGATAATCCACAAAGCCAGTCAGGGCTAGAGGGATAGGATAGTGGGTAGGACATTTGTCTTGCATATGTCCAACCTGGGTTGGATCCCTGGTACCCCCAGATGGTCCCCTGAGCCCACCAGGAGTGGTCCCTGAGCGTAGAGCTAGGGGTAATCCCTGAGCCCTACCATGTGTGGCTCCAAAACAAAATAAGAAACAGACACAAAGCCAGTTGGCAGCCGGTCCTGGGTGAAAGGGAGAGAGATGCTTGAGGGCCAACCCCACTCCCAGAGTGCGGTGTGAAGGGAGGCTGGAGCCCGAGCTGTGCCTCGGTGTCTTCTCGAAGCTAGAGATAAAATGTGCCTAGAGGGGCTGGGGCGATAGCACAGCGGGTAAGACGTTTGCCTTGCACGTGGCCGACCCAGGTTCGATTCCCAGCATCCTATATGGTTCCCTGAGCACCGCCAGGGGTACTTCCTGAGTGCAGAGCCAGGAGTAACCCCTGTGCATCGCCGGGTGTGACCCGAAAAGAAAAAAAATGTGCCTGGAAAAACGGGCAATGTGGGGGCTGGAGAGATAGCACAGCGGGTAGGGCGTTTGCCTTGCACGCGGCCGACCCAGGTTCAAATCCCAGCATCCCATATGGTCCCCTGAGAACGGCCAGGGGTAATTCCTGAGTGCAGAGCCAGGAGTAACCCCTGTGCATCGCCAGGTGTGACCCAAAAATCAAAAAAAAAAAAAAAAAAAAAAAAAAAAAACGGGCAATGTGGGTTTGCTTTGATATCTTGGGGAATCAATTTACTGGGTAGGAGCAGGAACCAGATATAAATATTCAAAACAGGATGCTTAGCTGATTGGGGCTACATAGTACTCAGGAGATATTCCCAGCTTAGTGCTCAGGGGACCATGTGGTGCCGGGGATCGAACCCGGGCTTCCCACATGCATGCAAAGCTTGTGCTCATGGAGTTACCCCTCCATCCCTCAAAATGGCATTGAGAACAGATGAGATCTGGAGGGTTCCATTACAGGAGGAGCCGGGAGAATCTGTGTAGCCACAGGCCATCTCGCAGGGAAGACTGTCCCGGGATGCCCTCACTCACCATTGAGATCTTCGTTCCGCACAGTCCACGGCTCGGCAGAGTCAAAGTGGGTGTCCCCGCCAATGTTGGGGCCTGGGAAGTAGGCGTGGGCCAGGAAGCCACCTTCGCCATCGAAAGGCGTGCTGTCCCCGTGGAAACCCTCGGCGAAGAAGATCATGATATCGGCCTGCTTCTCGTGGCCCTCCTGGATGTAGGAATAGGGCACCTCTCGGAAGCGCAGCGGGGTGGCGCTCTCCCACACTCGGAACGCCTTGCGGATGGCCTCGAACGTGGCATACTCGCCCACCTTGGGGGTGTAGTTCTGAATGCTGAGGGCCAGACACGTCCAGGGGAGAGGATGGGAGTGCGTCAGGCGAACAAGAGGCAAAAGTCTCCTTCCCCGCATGCTCCCGGGTCACCCCCAGGCCTAACTCAACATTTGCTGCTTTCTCGGGAAGTCTGTGCCCCAAGAACCAAGGGCTCAGGCAACTGCAGGCTCTAGGGTTCTGGCCCTGGGGTAGACTCTCTGCAGGTCACACCCATCCAGAGTGACAGACTCCTCCCGGCTCTCCCCAGGATGCTTCCCAGAAGCAAGGTGGCTGCAAGGTGGGCGGCACGAGGGAGTGGGGAGGTCAGTGAGCGTGGGTGATGAGAGCGGCCACGTGCCACGGGGCTCACCAGAAAGTGATCTCGTTGTGCTGCCACTTGAGGCCCTGGATGGCGTAGCGCTTCCTTCGAACGTTGGCCTTGATCTCAGCCCCAAACTTGTCGGGAACACCACAGCGTGGGCGCTTCATGGCTCTGCGGGGGAGTGTAGGGAGCGTGTGGATGAAGGTCTTGGGCGAGGTGGCGCGTGGGGAAGGACCCCGGGAGGCGGCTGGGGTGAGTGGGTAGGGGGTCAGGCATGCACCGAACAACCTCTCTGGGTCGCGGTGCAGGATCGGGGAGGGCTGCTGAAGGGATTCCTGCTGGGTCCCACACTTACTTCATGGTGTCCGGATCAGCTTTGCCCGTCACCCGCAGCCCGTAGAACTTCTGCATGGCAGCGATGGCTGCGGAGAGCGACTGGGGTGAGCGCTGTGTGTGGGTGCGCAGGTCCCCGGGGGGCAGGTAGCCATACTGCTGAAGCCAAGCCTGCAGGGAAAGGAACGGGGGCTCAGTGTCCTGGGCTGGCCTCAGGGCCCCTGGCATGCACCCGAGGCTTGGGGAGAGGCCTGTGTGCCCAGCTTGGACTGGCCCTGGCCCTGGAGGGACTCCCAGGCTGGACCCAAACTCTGGCCTACGCCCCAATATGTCATGTCCTCTTGAAGTGCCTGGCAAACAGGGGTTTGGGAGAAGCGTAGTTCTGGGCTCTGGCTGCAGATAGGAACCCAGATGGCAGAAATGAGTTCGAGAATGTCATCTCAGAGCTGAGATTCTATTCGGCACTTTATGTGTGGGGGTGGGGGCGGGGGATAGGTTTGCGCCATACCCAGAAGTGCTTGGGGGATCATGAGTTGCCAGGAATGGAACCAGTGTAGACCACAAGTGCCCTGTCCCCTACTCTCTGTCCAGCACCTCCTTTCAGCCCTTCTGTGTCAAGGTTCTTGCAAATACAGTATCTGTCTCAAGGCCGGGTTGGGCCAGAAAGGAAAGAGCTTGCAAGAGGCTGAGGGTATATCACTTGGGGAGGTATGGCGGGGGCCACGCCTGGCACGGGACCCTGAAACTCAAGGTTCCTCACAGTTCGGGTCTTTTTGTCACAGGGGTCTCCCTGGAGAGTGCTGGGGAGGGTAAGAGATGCCAGGGAAATGGGATTCGGAGCGCCGCATGTGCTAGGCCTGTGTTCTACTCTGGCAGGTTTCTGACCCAGTCAAATTGGGAAAAAAACAAATGCTCACTCACATTTTTTTTTTCTGGGGGTGGGTGTTGAGCCACACCTGCTGATGCTCAGGGGTTACTCCTGGCTCTGTACTCAGGAATCACTCCTGGTGGGCTCAGGGAACCATATGGATGACAGGGATCAAACCCAGGTCAGCCCAGCCACATGCAAGGGAAACGCCTTCCCCGCTGCTGCTCCGGTCCCAAATACTCACAGAGCTCAGGCTCTTTCAGTCTGGGCCCAGAACAAAGGCACAGCAGGAAATTTATACTCTGTTACCCCCATGGACGTGATGTGATGTTCCCTTGGAACACAAAGTTAAAAGTGGCAGATACATGTTTCAAGGAGGACCAGCACAGGAGATTAGGAACCAGGAGGGAGGGACTCTGTAGCTAGGAGGTGGAAACAAATGGACGGCACCGGGAAGGAGGGTCCCCAGAGGCCTGATAAGAGTGGCATGGCCCCGGGGGAGTATCTGAGCCATGCCACATGACCACCGAGCTCCTTCCCAGCCCTAAGAACTTTCAGTTTACCGGCTTTGGGGCCACACTCAGCGATGCTCAGGGCTTACCCCAGGCTGTGCACTCAGGAATCACTCCCGGAGATGCTCATCAGACACATGGGATGTCAGGGATTAAACCCTGTTGGACCGCGTGCAAGGCAAACGTCTTACTGTTGTACTATGGCTTTGGCCCCCACGTAGGGTCTCTGTAGAATGGAGGACAGAGGAAGCAGGGGCCTGGGGTGGTGAGGGGTGAGATCATTGCCCAGATCCAGGAGGATGGCACCATGTCCTGACCAACAGCAACTGATAAAGGGCTCAGGACCAAGAGGCCCATCCAAGATTCTGAGTGGAGGGACTGGGAGACAGAGTGACGATTTAATAACTATTTAATTTTAGAGATGTTGGGAGTTGTTATGGCCTATGGATGCCAAATAATATAGTTAAGACTTCGGTGTTTGGAAAGTACATACACTGCAAAGCTCCGTGGAGGGAAAAGTGTCTTTAAGAACAATGAGGAGCTGGAGTGATAGCACAGCGGGTAGGGTGTTTGCCTTGTACGCAGCCGACCCGGGTTCGATTCCCAGCATCCCGTATCATCCCCCAAGCACCGCCAGGAGTAACTCCTGAGCACAGAGCCAGGAGTAACCCCTGTGCATCGCTGGGTGTGACCCAAAAAGAAAAATTAAAAAAAGAACAATGAGGAGGGCGGGAGGGATGGTTCAGGCAGGAGGAACTGTTCATGGGGAAGGCAATTGCCGTGCATGCAGCAAACTCCATGGGTCCCATCCCCAGCAACTTCTATGATCCCGTGAACACTGCCAGGAGTGATCCCTGAGCACAGAGCCAGGAGCAAGCCTAAGCATTGCCAGGTGTGGCTTCAAAAAAAAAAAAAAAAGAACAATGGAAAAATTTTCCTAAAGGCTGAAAGCAAAAGAGGCCAAGTCACTACGGAATATGAATATGGCTGGATTTTCCTATGTGGCGACTCCCACATAGGCTGCTGGGCGCTGCTCCTGCTCCTGCTCCTGCTCTCCTTTCTTTCTGCGGGAGGCTGCTTGGGCCACTGCTCCCCTCTGCATGGTGTGCAGAGGGCCGGAGTCCACGGGCTGGACATAGCTGGGACTTCCCCCTCCAGGTCCGAGGTGGGGCAATATTCCTGCATTGGGGCTGGGGGTGATTCAGGAGCAGCTGATGGGGCGAGAATTGCAACATGGTTCTAGGAGTTATTCATTTCTCAAGGCTGACGAGGAATTAAGGCAACCAAGAAGTAAACAAGCTGGCCTCCCCCCTCCTCCCCCCCACCAAGAGGCCAGGCCAGAACCACCCGTGCACCACCCAGCTCTGCGAGCCCCCCAGGTTTAACTGTTTAGCACCCCAGAGGGGAGCAGTGGGGTGTGCCGGCCCCGGGGCTGCTCTGGGGACACGTAGGCCTGCCCTAGCCTGTGCTGGCTGAAGTCACAGCTAGTGCCCTGGGGAGGCGTGCTGTGGCCTGTTCTGGGGCCCAGGAAACTCCCGAGCAGGTAGGAATCTCTCGGGGCTCCCGGCCTCACCTGAGGCTAAGGCACACCTCAGGCTTACTTATAACCTGGGAGTTTTGGGGTGAAGTTGGGGGTGGTGTCACTCCTACAGTTGGAAGTGAGAACTGAGGTCAGGCCCAGTCAGCCCTTAGCCAGCAAAGGGGAATTCTCCCAGGGCGGAAGAATCGATACCCAGGGGCCCCACCCCCACCCCCCGCAGCCGAGTCTCCCAGGAAGGCTGAGTGCTGGCATCCGCCAGCTCCACCTCAGAGCCAACAGAGCAAAGTGGAACTCTGGTCAAGAGAGGAGTGTCCCAGGAGTCAAGAGGGCCGCCAGGCTGGGGGGGAGGAGCCCCTTCTCCTCCTTCCCTGCCTCTGGGGGCAGGCTCTGAGCAAAACCGGAGCCGCAGAGGAGCGATGAGGTCGGAACCACAGAAGGAGAGCTTGTGTCTGCGGCTGGGTGGGGGACGGCGGCAGTGCCAGACAGGCCCCGGGGAGCTGGTGCAGGGCTGTGGAGGGCCGGGGGGGGGGGGGGGGGGGATCTGGCTGCCCAAGGCCGGGGACAACCCGGCTCTCCTCCACATTGGCCTGGAGAGGCAACAAGTGTGTCGTGTGAAAGAAGCTGGCCCAGCTCTGTCTGGGAAAGCGGAGAGCACCCCTCCTGCGCCTGGCCGGGCTGTCCCGGCCGCAGCGTCCAGGCCTGCTCTTCCCTTCTCTGCCTCGTACCCCGCCAGGCCCAGAAGCAAACAGTGGTTCTGGCACTGCCCCTGGGCTGCCATGCTTTAAGCATGGGAGGGAGAGGAGGAGGGCAGGCAAGGGGGCTCTGGGCAGACCCCCAGAGGCCAGCTGCTTTTGTTGGCGTGGCCCTTGCCGGACTCCAGGCCTTGGGATGAGGAGGGTCCTCCTGCGCTTGCAAAGGATGAGCTGGGCAGCACTTCTCTGGGCACTCAGCCCCATGCCCGGGGCCACCCTTTCCTCTGGGCACAACTCTCTGTGAGATACACAGACAGACAGACAGACAGACAGACACACACACACACACACACACACACACACACAGACAGACAGACAGACAGACAGACACACACACACACACACACACACACACACACACACACACACAAAGAGAAACTCTCTCTGTTCTTTCTGGGGCAGTTTGGTGGGGTGGGACCCGGACAGACAAGCCAAGTCCTGATCCCTTCCCCCCGCCCCCCTCGCGACCGCACCCAGGCCCTGGCCGGCGAGTGGGCTGGGAGGGCCCAAAATAAGAAGCTGATCGAATCCGACTCCTACCTTCACCCCAAAATAAAAGTGAGAGAGAAAGAGAGGAAAAACCTCCGGGACAACTCCCACGCTGCTTCCTCCCGGGTCGGGTGGGCCAGTGTCTGGGGCGGGGGGCCGCCCCCACCCGGAGTAAGCCCAGACTGGTGCGGGTGCGCAGGACCGGGCCCGCCCGGGGTCCCCAGTGCAACGCCCCTCAGATCCCCTGTAACTGACCCAGAGAAACAATGAACAGAAAAAACATAAAGGGCCCCCAAGGCGCCGGCGGGGGCGAGGGGGCACGGAGGGGGAAGAGGGTGGCGGCGGCGGTCGGGTCGAGCCCCCGGCTCACAAGCGCGGGCTTTGTGCGCCCGGGACCGGCTGGTGGGCGCCGGCGCCCCGCGGCTGGACGCCAGGGCTCCGGGCGGGCACGGCGGGGGCCCCGCGCGCAGGGGCCAGCCCGGGCGCCCGCCGTCGGGGCGCGGTGCGGGCGGGCGAGCGCGGGCTGCAGAGTCGGAGAATGAACAAACTCGCGCGCGGGTAGCGCCGAGTCCCCGCGGGGCCCCCTCCAGCGCACCGGCCTCGGGGGCTGCGCGCGGCGTCCCGGGGCGCGGAGAAGCGGCGCTTCCAAAGGGCCAGGCGCGGGGCGAAGAAAGTTGGCGGCCGTGCCGGGTGGGGGTTGGGGGCCGGCTGCTGCAAGAGGCAAAACTTGCCGGGCGGGGAAGTCGGGCCAAGTGGAGGAGCGGGGGGCGCGCGCGGGTCGGTCGGGGCGGCCGAGACCCCCAGGAGCCCGCTCCCTGCAAGGCGGAGGACCCCACCCCACCGTGGCCTCGAGGGGCCCGGAGCTCACTTACTTCGGGGCTGAAGCTGCTCTGGGCCGAGGCGAGCGGGGCGAGCGCCGCGGCCAGCGCGAGCAGCGGGAGCAGCAGGCTGCGGGCGCGTGGCGGGGCGCGAGGCATGTCCGCGAGGCTGCGGGCACTGCGGGCTGCGCGGCGCGGCCCAAGCCCGGGGCTCGCTCCGCCACTCCCCGGGCGCCTTTGTCTCGGCCACGCACCGAGTTGGGATTCCTCGAGCGCTATCCTTTGCGGAGGAGGAGGAGGAGGAGGTGGTGGTGGCTGAGGAGGAGGAGGAGGAGGAAGTTCCCGCAAGTGCCTCTGTGCTCGTCCACTCTTTCCCGTTTTTTGATCTTTCTTCTGCTTAGTCGGCGAACTGGCCCCGAAGCGCGCCCGGCTCGCTCTGGTCCCTCCCTTCTCCCACAGCCTCTCCGCCCCCGCCCCAATGCCCTCCTTTCCCTGTGCGGACGTGGTTGTTTCTGCTTGAATCCAATTACAGCCAAGAGCCAGGGGGAAAGAAAACACACACACACACAAAAAGAACCCAAGTTGCCTTTCTGCAGGGCAGGCTGCCATCAGCAGGGGTTGAGGTCGCGGCCCAGCGCGGGGGGCTGTGGGGAGGAACCCAGGGGACGGGATGTGGCCGACTGACTTTACCCCCCCTCCCCTTAAGCATATTTCGGGTGGCTCCATTCCTCTGGTATTCAGCATTTGTCTCACCTCAAAGTGCTGAGCACCGCTGGCGTCTGGGGCACGCGGGGCGCCCCAGTGTGGGATGGTGCTGCCGCCTGGCTCAGCCGGTCCAGGAAACCCGCACTGGGGGGCCATGGCCCAACTGAATAGAAACTTTTGTCCGTGCTTTTTTCTGCTCTTGTTCGGGGATTCGAACTCTAGACCTCACACAGGCAAGACCAGGACTCTACTGCCGAACTACACCCCTGGCTGCCTGGTCCTTTCAATTCTTGACAAGTACCTCTGCCAAAACAAACCCACCGTCCAGAAACCGGGCTACCCGCAAACACACTGGATCTAGGGGTTCTGTCCTTATAGGAAGACAAATGTGTTCCCTTTATTATTATCATTGGCAACCTGGCTGCTCCTTAAATTAGAGTTGGCAGGGGAGCAAAGGGGCGCAGGGCCTAGGAATCTGGGGAAAGGCAAATCAAGTTTGGGGAAATTGTTTGAGAAGAGAATGAAACTTGGTTTCCCTTGTTCCCTGGTAAAGGGGGTGATTCCTTTAGGATGACTGGGTAGCCAGGTAAATGCTGAGAACGAAGGTGGAGTTGTGCAGAGAGGCGGGCTCCCTCGAGTTGCTAGTGGGAAAGGGACAGATAAGTGGAGAAGTAGATGTGGAAAAGCGGCATGGCAGAAGCAGGAAAAGTGTGGGAGACAGAAAATTCCACCATCAGCGAAATCTAAGATCCAGGAATTGCATTGGTCAGCGAGAGAGGAAGGAGGCAGTGGGGAGAAGGAGGGAAGAAAGCAGGGAAAGGAGTAGAAAGCTAGACAGAAATTAGGTCAGGTAGGAAGCTCCAGAAATCCCAGAGACCCTGAAATGATGACATGTTTGTAGCAGAAAGTTGAAGAAAACCCCAGTGCCTCTATATTTCCCCCAGAATCCACTGCAGGAGGGGCTGGAGCAACAATAGAGTGGGTATAGTATAGGGTGTTTGCCTCGCATGAGGCTGACCCTGGTTCCATCCCCAGGACTCCATAAGGTGCCCCGAGCCCACTAAGAGCACAGAGCCAGGAGTCAGCCCTGAGCACTGCAGAGAGTAGTCCCCCAAACAATTCACTGCAGGAGCCACAATAATCAGGAAAAGATTTCTTGACTCCAGGGCAACTCAATGGTTTGTAATGTGCAGTGGGAACCAGACACCTATTCCACAGAAACTAGGGACCCAGCACCTCCATGGCCCCCGACATAGACTGGGATCAGAATGTACAGGCCTTTTTGGCAGCTAACCTCTGGAATTGTCAGAACCCATAGAAACCTCAGAATCCAGTTCTTTAGACAACATGCAACACCCACGTCAGTGAGCACGTTCTCCTGAGCAGTATATCTGAAGTCTAGAAAACTCACACTGGTCGCCTCAGCTGGAAAGGCTTTTCCGGCACATTTATTAAATGCCCAACATCACAGAGCCTGAGCCCAAACAGGCAGTGGAAGGGCTGAAGGCAAGGTCACAAGCAGGAAAATGGTAGCTCCGTTCTCATGCTCATAGATCAACCATTGCTCATAGCCCGGCCAGTCCTACGGCCGGAGAGGGAGGGAGACAGTATCTCAGAGCAAGGCTGGAATGAAGCAGGGGTGCAGGCACAGAGCCAGCCCTGACAGGCAGTGATCTCATTGTCCGTTCTTCCCAGTACCCGAGTCCTTCTGCTCTGAAGACAGACAGGGAACAATGAGGGCTCTCTGCTGCTCGAGAGAAGGTGGTAGCAGAGAAAGCCAGAGGCTGCTTTTTCACGGGCGTGGCAGGGGGCTCCGAAGTAGACTCCCTTTGGGTTTGAGGGCGTTTTCCCGCTTCCTTTCTTCTTCCTGCAGCATCTCCTGCTGTTTGCACTGCCATGCCTGCACTGCAGCATCCATTTCCTGTGACAGCAGGACGACGCGTCTCTGAAACAGACAGGAAAACGGTGGGGATGACATCTGGGCTCTGAGCACCCTGCATCCTTTCGCCCTCACATCAAAGCCCGAGGCCTATGGCAAACAGGCAGTGCTGACTGGGGACAGGGTGGGCCTGGAGCCCGGCGAGAAGCAGGAGGAAGGCAGCAAGTGTGTGGCAGATGTCTCCCCGGGGCTCCTACCTGGGAGTGCCCTGACTAGCCAGCCTTTCTCAGGGGACAGTAGGGGCTGGCGACAAATGATGCCTTTGACATTGGCTCTGTAGTCAAACCCAGGCTGCCCTGGCAGGGGCTTCCACCACTCACAGCAAACTGTTCCCGCTGCGCTCTTCTCCGGAGCTGGCCTTTCATTGGGGGAGCAGGGCGGCCATCTGCAGGGGGAAGTGAGAGGACAGGCAAGCATCAGAGATGGCCTGTCCTGCCGTGTGCAAGAAAGCAGAGAGAAATGAAGGAAGAAAATGCCCCTAGGGCACCCCCACCATGTCACTCCAACTGTTTCTACTCTAAACGCAAGTTCCTCATCTAAGGAGGAGGTACGCCAAACCACCAAGAGTAAGTTCCTAGGCCTGCCCATTATCCCTGTTACCCTGCAATTTAAGGGCCTTTCACAACCTTTTATCATCAGAAATCTGGCTGGAGAGATAGTACAGCGGGTACGGTGCTTGCTGTGTGTGTGGCCAACCCAGGTTCAATCCCCAGCACCCCACAGGGGCTCCCTAGCCCCTGAGAGTCAGAGGTAGAGTCAGGGGTAAGCCCAGATACAACCCGCTGTGGCCCCACTCCAAAAAAGGGGGGAAAAATTCTCCACTCAGGGGCTGGAGCGATAGCACAGTGGGTAGGGCATTTGCCTTGCATATTGCCAACCTGGGTTCAATTCCCAGCATCCCATATGGCCCCTGAGCACGACCAGGGGTGATTCCTGAGTGCAAAGCCAGGAGTAACCCCTGAGCATCGCCAGGTGTGACCCAAAAACAAAACCGAAAAAAACCAAAAAATTCTCCACTCAAATCAACCCATCACTGTTCTAATCACTAAGTTTGCTCAATTTTGATATTCTATAATGAAACACACTCTCTTTATCTAAATGTTCCTTAGACTTATTTTGAGCCCTCCCTGTCCCAGAAACCCTTCTCTAACCTCTTTAGCTATACAGCTCTCTAGAATTGAAGGCTCACCAATCATTTTAGTATCTGTTTTGCCTTAGAACTTTGTTTGCTTTGGGTCATACTTAGTGTGTGTCTCCGGGGGAGCATGCAGTACTGGGAATTGAACCTGGGGATCCCACATGCAAAAGATGTGCTCCAGCCTTCTGAGCTATCTCCTACAGCCAGCCTTGAGACATTCACCTATCTTTTTGGGTGCTTGCTTTGGGGTCACACCTGGCAA
The DNA here is from genome assembly GCF_027595985.1 of Sorex araneus. Lineage (NCBI taxonomy): Eukaryota > Metazoa > Chordata > Mammalia > Eulipotyphla > Soricidae > Sorex > Sorex araneus. Next base: position 74,493,358 of record NC_073304.1, read on the forward strand.
TGCTCAGGGGTTACTCCAGGTTCTGCATTCAGGAATCACTCCTGGCAGTGGTTGGGGAACCCTATGAGATGCTGGGGATTGAACCTGGGTTGGCTGCGTGCAAGGCAAATGTCCTACCTACCAAATGTACTATTGTCCCAGCCCCTTACCTATCTTTTTGATGGTTAGGTCACATCTCATGTGTCTGGGGGCTACCCATTGCTCTGTGCTCAGCATGGCGCTCCCAGCAGTGCTCCAGGGAACATGCAGTGCCAGGAATCAAACTCAGGTCACCTCATACTAGGCAAGCCCTTTTATCCCTACATATACACCATCTCTCCAGCCCTGCTTTATGGCAGTGTTTTAACCATCCCAAGTTCTTTTTGAATGGGATAGAGCATTGACCTATAACTATTTGTGCCTTAAAATATTCATAGTTAAAGCAGGATTTATGCTTTATGCTTTAACTATGAATCCCAGATTGTATGGGATGTAATGTAGAAGGCAACTGGTCTCAATTAAGAAAATATAAGAGCTAGAGTGATAGCACAGCGGGTAAGGTGTTTGCCTTGCATGCAGCCGACCTAGGTTCGATTCCCAGCATCCCATATGGTTCCCCAAGCACTGCCAGAAGTAATTCCTGAGTATAGAGCCAGGAGTAACCTCTGTGCATCGCCAGATGTGACCCAAGCAGCAAAAAAGTAATAAATTAAATAAGCACAGAAGTCTTAACTTGTAACAACATCTTAGTAATCTCTTAAAAGGGCTTAATGGCTCCAATCGTGAGATACAACAATCTTCACTAGCTTTCTTCTAAGGAAACATTTTTTGATCTTTCTTTTAGCAAATTATTTGTAAGAAGCAATATAAATAAATTATTGAGGGCCTACCTGGGGGCAGACTTAAGGGATGGTTGGGAAAACTGGAGATAGTGGTGGTGGGAAGGTGTAATGGTGATGGGATTGATGTTGGAATATTGAATGTCTCCAACAAATCGTCATGAACAGCTTGTAAATTCCAGGGTTTATATAAAGTATAAGGGTAGAAAAACACCAAATAAAATATTTATGGTGTGTTTTGCCAACTAGACATACGTCCCTTGTTACTAGGGAGTGTATTACTAGCTTTTACTGTAATATGTAAGTAATTAATAATGGAAATGAAGAGAAAAGAACTCTACAAAAAAAAAAAAGAAAAAACACCTCACCCAAAAGTTTGAAAGCAAGAGATATTTATCAGGAAAGGAGTCTTTTATTTTATCCATAGAAGAACTATCACTGTCACTGTTACTGCCATCCCGTTGCTCATCAATTTGTTCGAGTGGTCACCAGTAACGTCTCTCATTGAGAGACTTATTGTTACTGCTTTTAGCATATCCAATACGCACGGGTAGCTCTGCCTCTCGGGCTCGATACTCTTGGTAGCTTGCCGGGCTCTCCGAGAGGGGCAGAGGAATCGAACTTGGGTTGGCCGTGTGAAAGGCGAACGCCCAAACGCTATGCTATGACTCCAGCCCCATAGAAGAACCATAGGAGATATTTTTTTTACAGATGTGAAAAGACACAGCCATGAAACTTAACCAAACCCACAAAGTTAACAAACAGGAGCCTGGATAAAGAAATCAATTCCAGGGCAAAAGCAGTAAACATGATCCCTGGCATTATCTGGTTCTCCAGTACCACCGAGAACAACCTGAGCACTGTGCTAGGAATAACCCCTGAGCACTAACAGGTATAGCCAAAAAAATAATAATAATAATCATCATGGGGTAGGGAGCTAGTACAGCAGGCAAGACACTTGCTTTGCACACAGCCAACGCTGGTTTAATCTCCAGCATCCCACAGGGTTCCAAGCACTGCAGGAGTGATCCCTGAGCAGAAAGCCAGGGGTAAGCCCTGAGCACTGCCAGATGTGACCCTAACCCCCTTTTTTCCTTCATCCCCCTGAAAGAGAACCAATTTCAAGGCCCAGAATGTACCTCAGTGGTACAGCACGTGTTTCTCAAGCATGAGGTCCCGGTTTGGTCCCTGACACAGCAAAAGATAAACTAACAACAAAGTCTTTAGAACAAACTTCACAGTATTTCCAATGTTCCATGCTACTTCATGGAGATCCTCCAGTGAAAAACAAGAAGGAAAAATCTTCACCATCCTCCTCGGTCACTGAGGAAAGCGGATCAGACTCTGACAGGATACAAGAGGGTATCCACACTCGGGTCTCTGTGGTATTGAGGGTGCCCGCTCCCCATCCCTGCTATTGCCCACCCATGCAATCCTCAAGGCTTCAATCTTCTCACCTGGACCCAGAATTCCTCTACAGGGAGTGGATTGGACGTTTCCAGTCCTCTCTCCCTGGGCTAATAATAGCTATTCTACTTTCTCTCTCCTTTTTTTTTTTAGGGGGGGGGAGGTGAGGGTGAAGGGCTATACCCAGCAGTGCTCAGGACTTAACTCCTGGCTCTGCGGTCAGGGATCACTCCTGGCGCGGGGCTTTGGGGGACCAAATGGGATGCTGGAGATAGAACCCGGGTCGACTGCATGCAAGGCAAATGCCCCATCCTTTGCTAAATTGCTCTGGCACCTACTTTTTCCTATTTTTTCCCTTCTACCTGCCTTTCATCCTCCTGCCCTCCTCTTTCGCTATCCACTCCACCTTCTTTTGGTTTTGGAGTCACACTTGTGATGCTCAGGGATGGATCACTCCTGACTCTGCTCAAGGGTCACTGCTGCTTGGGAAACATAGGTGGTGCCCATCAGGCAAAAAGGCAAGTGCCTTTTTCCACTGTGCTATCTCTCTGGCATCCCCTCATGCTTTCCTCCCCATTAAATAAAAGTGAAGATTGTTCCTGAAGGGGTCTCAGCATTCTCTTTTTTTTTTGGTGATGGGGGTGAGGGGTGTGGGTCAGGTCACACCTACTGGTCTACTGGTGCTTGGGGGCTAGTCCGAGGACTGTGTTGTGGGTGCAGGGACCAAAGCCAGGGGTCCCCCACTCCAACTTTGAGCTTTCACTCAATCCCCAATCACTTTTTCGGCCCTTCTATGAGAAGTTCACTTGGGTAACTTTGCAAAGAACTCTCCCAGCACTGGCTACCAAAATTTTCAAGGTCATACTCATCCCACAGAAAGGGGTATTCCCCGACCTTGGAAAAAAAAAAAAACAACCCTCATCTCCTTTTGGAGAACTGTAACTGTAAGTTCCCTACCCACCTACTCCACCCCACCCCTGGGCACCCATGACAAAACCGACCTTCAACGTTATTCCCGTGACCCACTGGGATCCTGTCCAGCTTCACTTCCCAGGGGCGCGGTTTCGTTTACCAACACACTACAGGGCGCCTTCCCCTAACCCCAAGTACACAGTTTTATTTCACTTTCCACCCCGCCCCGCCCCCCAGAATGCGCGCGCGGAGGACCCTGTCCCGAGTGTCCTTAGCTGTCAGCTTAGCGCTCACCTGCATAGGACCAGTCCGGGTGCTCCGTCAGGGGTCCGTAGCCGGAGGGGTTGGCAGCCAGGCCCTGCCTGGGTGGAGGGGAAACAGGGTGAGGGGTTCAGCCCGACCTCGGTGCCCAGCGCCCCCCACACTGGCCACTTACTGGAGTCGCCACTTACTGCCCGCCCGAGCGGCCGCGCTGCAATGCAGCCTCCGGACACCTGCTGGGAAAAACAGGCGAGAAGTGAGGGGCAAGGTCGCGCCGCTAGCTCCGGGGGGCCTCGGGCTAGCGCCGGCGAGGGAACAAACCCGCGCGCCAGCAGCCCACTTACTCCGGAGGAAGGTCCCGAGCGCCGCCATGCTGTGCCCCGCCCAGCCGGAAGCGTCGCCATGCAACGCCCGCCCAGCCGGAAGTGGGCGTGGCCTCGACAGGCGCGCCGCGCCGGGGAAGGCGGGAGCCGCCATCTTGGTTCTACTGGGCTGCCCTGGGGTGGGCCATCTTGGTTCATTGTACGGAACGGAGGGACCATCCCCCTCATTTCCCCCCCACCTCCCATGCTTGCCTCCCGCGACCTAGAGACAGCCACACGCGTCGTCAGGGACGCTCACGTCCTCAGTGGGAGTTGTGTCCTCCCCCGGGTTGCTGTGCTGACACTGCTGCCCCGCGTCGGTCCATTCTATCCCTTCATTCGATCCCTTCATCCAAGTGCTTGCTTTTTCCCAGGCGGAAAACAATAGTCCAGGCTAGAGTGACTCAGAAGTTCGGGTTTAGACTCTCATTTATCTAGCAAAATCAAGAGGAAACACATTTCAAATCTTGTTTGGGTGTTGGAGTCACGTGGGTACGCAGCCCTTGAGCTGTGGGGGGTGGGGCGGGGGAGGGGACCTGTCTCTCTCACCACCTCCCCAACCTCCCCATCAATGCTTTAGGCCCAGGAGACCCCGTGGAAAACCAAAAGGACTTCATCAGGATTCTGATGGAGTCTCAAGTCTAGAGAAGGAAGATAGACTCGAAATCAGACAGTACATTGCTGTACCACTACAGCAGAGAGAAATAATGGGAAGGAAAGGAAGGAAGTACCTGTTTTGTTATTGCTTTTTTTTTTTTTTTTTGCGGGAGTGGGGGCTACGGGCAGTTCTCAGGGGCCAGGGCATGGGAATGGGCGCAGGTTCCGTTCAGAGGATGGAGGAGACAGAGCTGCTTTGTCCCTGTAGTGCAGGAGACCCCAGAGGGTGCTCAGTGTGGTGGGGCTCGAGGACCACACCCTGCAATGGTGGGGTTAGGGGGAGGGCCTCCAGGCAGTGCCTCGTGGTGCTAGGGAGACCCTGGGATGCCAGGATCTAATCAGGCCCTGTCTTCCCCATCAGCTTCTTGCTCATCCGTGAGCCCGTAACTGGATCTGTGTGTAGCACGCTGTCGAGAAGGCTCTCTTGAGGAAGAGGGATTGGCGCTAAGATATGATTCCATTTTGTCTATTTCATTTTACTTTAGTTTTGAGGCGACGCCCTGTTGTGCTTGGGAGGAGCCTCCTGGCTGTGCTTGAGGGACCACGTGTCTGGGTCAAAAAGGGGTTCCAGCTCTTTGCGCTATCTCCCTAGCCCTGGTTCTGTGTTAGAAGTGCAACTACCTCACTGTTTAATGTCACCCTTGGGGAAACCCAGTGAGGTAAGGACTTGGGCAGGGGCAAACTCACATCTGTGACTCCTGTTTTTTGCTTTTTTTTTTCTTTTCTCTGTGTGCCTGGGTGGAGATTAGGCCTCGCATGCGAGGAACACGCACACCACCACCGAGTTACATCAGCCCCTCTCTTCCTTTCACTCGCCTTAGGGAAGTCATCCCTGAATTGCTTTTGAGAAAGAGCTTATTTACGGGGAACTGACGGCAGTGAGCTAGTTTGGGGGTTATGGCCTTTGCCTTGCAGGCAGCCAGTCTCAGTTCCATCCCGGCACCACACCAATGGTCCTCCAAGCACTGCTGGGAGCCATTCCGGTGTAGCCCTGAATCATTACTCCCCACAAAAAAAATGAGCTTAAGGGAAAGGATGTGACTCAGTCGAGGTCCTGTGTTTGATTCCTACCACTACGTGTCCCCCCCCCCCCAGGTGTGACTTCCATAAATAAACCCCCCTCGGAACAAAGGGGAACTGCAAGGCTGGAGAGTGCTCAGCAGGCTGAAGCCCATGCTTTGCACACAGGAGGCCTGGGTTCCACCCCCAGCACTGTGTATGGTCCCCTGGACACAACCTAGCTGGGAATAACCCCTGAGCACAGCAGGACGTGACCCAAAAGGAGCCTGTAGCCGGAGGGGTTGGCAGCCAGAAAAAAAGGGAAATAAAGGGGTGAGGGTTGACACCAGAACCAGAATAGAACAATACCTTGGAGCACTGGTAGCTCTGCTGGTGGCAGTTCCCAGGGAATTTGCAAGGGATGCCCGGCATTACCTCAGCCAGGGGGTGTACCTGCCTGTCCTGTCGGTACTACAGTTATAAAGATGTGGGAGGGCCAGGACCCTGGTGATCACAGGTGTGAGCACAGTAAGGACCCTTGGGGAGCCTCCCACCATGACAGGTGTGTCTCGACTGAGTGTGCTCCCAAAGAGGGAGAGGTGGCACAGGTGTAGCGCTCACCTTGCTCGCGGCAGACCCTGGTTCAATCCCCCAAGCAACCAGGAGTCACCTCTGAGTACAGAGCCATGAATCAGCCCTGAGCACCGCTGGAAGTGGTCCCCCTCCCTCCCACTGGCCAGCATCAGAGTCTAAGAGAGCAAGTGGACCAGCCATGCCAGGCGTCCCAGCCTCAGTGAATACTGCGGTCTGCGTCAAGTGCCACAGCCTGTGGTGTGAGTGCAGAGAGCATAGTGGCCGGCATAGTGGCCGGCGTGTGCAAGAGCCCCGCTCACTGCGGCAATATCAGCAGCAGCAAAGGGAAGGTGGGGAGGGAAGGATTCTTTATTTTTTTGGGGGGGATATATATATGTACATATATATGTACATACATATCTCTATATAGATATATATCTATGTATAATACTGCACTGTTGTCCCATTGTTCATCAATTTGCTTGAGCGGGCACCAGTAACATCTCCTTTGTGAGACTTGTTACTGTTTTTGGCATATCCAATACGCCACGGGTAGCTTGCCAGGCTCTGCCATGCGGGCGGGATACTCTCGGTAGCTTGCCGGGCTCTCCAAGAGGGACGAAGGACTCGAACCCGGGTTGGCTGCGTGCAAGGCAAATGCCCTACCTGCTGTACTATTGCTCCAGTCCATATATACATATATATATGTATATGTATATATATATATATTTATTGAATCACTGTGAGATAGTTACAAGTTTTCATGTTTGGGTTACAATCACACTATGATCAAACACCCATCCCTCCACCAGTGCACCTTCCCTACCACCAATCTCCCCATTATACCCCCCTTTCCCACCCTCCCCCTGCCTCCCTGGCAGACAATTTCCCCCATACTCTCTCTCTACTTTTGGGCATTAGGGTTTGCAACACAGACACTGAGAGGCCATCACAGTTTAGTCCTTTATCTACTTTCAGCACACGTCTCTGGGAAGGATTCTTTTGTTTGTTGGTTGTTTTTTTTTTTTTTTTTTTGGTTTTGGGGCCACACTTGGCAATGCTCAGGGCTGGCTCCTGGCTCTGTGCTCAGAAATTACTCCTGACAGGTTAGGGGAACCACGCAGGATGCTGGGGATTGCGAGCACCCTACCCGCTGTACTACTGCTTTGGTCCCAAGGGGAAGGAGATTTTTAAAAAATTTTATATAACACCTTTGTGAAAACATTTTAAGCATGATACTGTGAGTTAAAGTGCTTTACACATGGTGAAACTTTTATAATAAAAAGGCATTCATTTGTTTTTTTTCTTTAGTGAAGTAAGGTAGTTTTTATTGAACAAAACTTTCTTAGAAAGCTCGGAGAGGAGGGGCTGGAGCCATAGCACAGTGTGTAGGGCGTTTGCCTTGCACTCCGCTGGCCAGGGTTCGGTTCCCAGCATCCCATATGGTCCCCCGAGCACTGCCAGGAGTGATTCCTGAGTGCAGAGCGAGGAGTAACCCCTGTGCATCGCCGACTGTAACCCAAAAAGAAAAAGAAAGAAAGAAAGAAAGAAAGAAAGAAAGAAAGAAAGAAAGAAAGAAAGAAAGAAAGAAAGAAAGAAAGAAAGAAAGAAAGAAAGAAAGAAAAGAAAGAAAGCTAAAGCTAGGAGAGGAGAGAAAGAGGGGAAGTGTGTTGAGAGAGAACATTTCTCCAGAGTGGAAGTAAGCGAGCAGAGAAACAAAGAGACAAGCAAGCCAGATATGTGTTCAAGGGAGAACGGGGAAGCCTGTGGAGGCATACTTCACCAGGGCTGGAAAGATAACACAGCAGGTAGGGCACTTGCCTTGCACATGGCTGGTCTGGATTCGAATCATGGCATTTCATATGGTCCCTTGAGCCTTCTAGGAGTGATCCCTGAGCAGAGTCAGGAGTAAGCCCTGAACACCATCAGGTGTAGCCCTCCCCGCAAAGGCATTCTTTACCATCTGCTAGGCTAGACATTAAACACATATTGAATGGGGAAGTCTGAGTTCGTGGAGTAATGACTTATCTGGAAGTTTATCATTTCCTTTTGTAAGACTGACAGGCTTTTCCGGGAGGTGACTCTGAGTTATGCTTTGAAAGAGGGGAAGGGTGGAACCTGGAGTGAGAAGTAAAAGCAGCTGTTTAGATAACTGTAAGAATAGTATAGATTAAGGCTGAACCCAAGAAGTGATGGAAACTTGGCTGTAGGCCAAAAAACAGATCCCTAAAAGTTAGCAAGGGAAACAAGATTGAGTACCGTTACCTTTTCATAATCATAAACTTCAACTTTATGTATCAATATGTAAGTGATATAAATGATTTCATAAAAATGTCTTAATAAATCTAATGTAGATAAGATACTACAGGAAACAATCATTCAACAGATTACTTCTGGTTTTCAGAGATCAGGAAACAAAACCAAAATGTGTCTGAATTTACTTATTTATTTTTTGTTGCTTTGATTCGGTTTTAGGACCACACTCTTAGGAATCACTCCTACTGGTGGTCAGAGGACCCTATGCGGTGCTGGGAATTTGCACTCGGGTGAGCTGGGGCCAGAGAGATAGTATAATGGGTAAGGTGCTTGCTTTACATGCAGTCAACCTGGGTTTGATTCCCGCATCCCATATAGTGTCATGAGCACCACCAAGAATAATTCCTGAGCTCACTGGGTGTGGTTCAAAAACCAAATAAAAACAAAAATAAAACCTGTAAGTAATTGTAAGTGCCTTCCCAACTCTACCATCTCTGGCTTTGACTGATTTAAATTAGGTTCAAGACTGACTGACTGAGCATGTTAAATGAAATCAGTCGGAAAGAGAGGGACAGACATAGAAGGACTGCACTCATTTATGGAATATAAAGTAACAGAATTGGAGATGAACACCCAAGGATAGTAGCGATAAGGACCAGGAAGATTGCTCCATGGCTTGGAAGCCGGCCTCACATGCTGGGGGGAAAGGCAGCTCAGATAGAGAAGGGACCACCAAGCAAAGGATGCTTGGAGGGCCTGCTCAGGATGGGAGATGTGTGCTGAAAGTAGACTAGAGACTGAACATGATAGTCACTTAATACTTGCACTGCAGACCACAACACCCTAAAGGAGAGAGTGAGAGTAAAAGGGAACTCGCCTACCACAAAGGCGGTGGCGGTGGTGGGGTGACACTGGGAACGTTGGTGCTGGAGAAGGTGGAGAATGGGCACTGGTGGAGGGATGGGTACTCGATCAAGCTACCCGTGGCATATTGGATATGCTAAAAACAGTAACAGCAAGTCTCACAATGGAGACGTTGCTGGTGCCCTCTCGAGCAAATCGATGAACAACGGGAAGACAGTGCTACAGTTGGGGAATCAAGTAATAGGTGCCAAGGACCAGGAAAGTGACTTCAGTGTCAACTTTTAGGATTGACAGGAAAGATGACAGGCTGGCATTATCATATCACTGTTTAAAGGAATAGAGGAAGCAACAGTCCTGTTTCCAGGAGCTCACTGACCGTGGGTATTGGAACCCTGTCTCTGCAAAGTGATAAATAGGGTGCATGCACTGACAAATCCTGTGGCCCACAGGAGCTCCACGCGCGCAAGTGAACACATGCAGTCATCGCATATGACACCAAAGGGCCAGAGCTGAAGGACTAGGGAAATAGGATGGGGCATTTTTATTTAGTTTTGGGACCACACCTGGCTATGCTCAGGGGTTACATCAGAGGATGTATGGGGTGCTGGGGGTGGGGGTGGGGCGGCGTGAGTGGCGTGCAAAGTAAGCGTCTTACATGCTGTACTACCACTCTGGCCCCAGGAAAAACTGGGGGATGTGAGAGGCAAGGTGTTAGGAAGAGGGCAAAGTTCAGCCTCTGCTGTGGCTGTGATGTGGCTGAAGGCTTAAAGTATCCAGAGATAAGGGTTCAGATTTTTTGTTTGTTTGTTTTCTGGGTCACACCCTGCGATGCTCAGAGGTTACTCCTGGCTCTGCACTCAGGAATTACCCCTGGCAGTGCTCAGGGGACCATATGGGATGCTGGGAATCAAACCCGGGTCGGCCGAGTGCACGGCCGAGTGCAAGCGCCCTACCCGCTCCAGCCCCAAGAGTTCAGATTTTGAGAGGGAGAATGAACACTTGTTCTGACGGCTCTTTTCCTGATGCTAAGGGTCTCAGGGAGTTCTGCAGCAAGCAAAGAGGTGTGACCCCGGGACTATGTGACGTCATGACAGTCACAGGTCTCAGGAAAGCAGAGCTGTCACCCCCAAATACCCACTTTTACCCACTGCAAAGTATAGGGAACACAAATTTCCTATTTCTCTCTCTCTCTCTCTCTCTTTCTCTCTTGCTCTCTCTCTGTCTTTTTTGGCCACACCTGGCGATGCTCACGGCTTATTCCTGACTCTGCACTCAAGAATTACTCCTGGTGGTGCTCAGGGCTCCATATAGGATGCCTGGGATCGAACCTGACTTGGCTGTATGTAAGGCAAGTGTCCTACCCTCCGCACTATCGCTCACAGCCCTGTCTCTTTCCTCTTTAAACAAACTCCTTTGCCTCTTAAAGATGTCATGGGTTGTATATGGTTTTAGCATTTTATTATTCACTCATGTTTCTGCCCAAAATATTCATTCAAATAGCCTTTTGTCAGGCCTGTCTACAGTACTGTGTGCATTCACTCACTGGGTGAACAGTCCCGCCTCATTTAGCACAGTTTGTCCTTTTTTGCAGACTTGTGACCTGATTCTGACACCGAAGAAGAAAACTATTCGGGTGTTTTTTGGGGTTGGCCTTTTTGTTTGTTCCTTGTTTGGGGCCACACTCGGTGGTGTGGTGGTGTTTGGGTGCTACTCGTGTTGTGTTACTTCTGGCCGTACTCAGGGGACCTTGTGGTGCTGAGAATCAAACTAGGGGTTGCCTGCACAGTAAGAGTGCTTTCATCCCTACACTGCTTGTAGGGCCCTATACTTTTTTGTTTTTCTTGGACCACAATCTGCAGTGCTCAGGTTTTTTGTTTTTTTTTTTTTCCTGGTTGGAACTTGGAGGTCACTCCTGGCAGTGTTGGGTGGACCATGCTGTCTCAGGATCAAACTGGGTCTCCCCCATGCAAAGCGAGCCTCAAAAGGGACCCATTGGGAGCTTGTCTTATTTCACATTCCTTCATTATCTTTTTTTCTCAGGACAGCTCAAAGTCGCCACATTGTCAGCCTTGGCAGGAGGTGGAGGAACTAAGGCAATAAAGCCCCACTCACATGACACATTGTTTTGCACATTGTTTGCTTTTTCCTTCTATAATTTTTTGGGTTTGATATTTGGGCCACACCCTGCTATGCTCAGGGTTCACTCATGGTGGGGCTGGGGGCACTGTATGGGATGCTGGGGATTGAACCCCGGTGGGCTGTTGTACAAGGCAAGCCCCCTGCTTGCTGCGCTATCTCTCCAGCCCCTTCTATAATTTATTGTAATGACATTCCTTTTCTGTTCGCCTAGCTGTTCCGCATCGAGTTCTGTGTCAGTGGTTTAATTCTGTGTAAAGTGACCTGCTTCAAGAGGGGTAAATCATGACCTCTGGTGACTCGTTTTTCCTGACTGGCAGTCACTGCCTCTGAGCCTTTCCCGGAGCTGGTGCCTTTCCACCAGGCTGCTCGGAACTCTCCCAGCCTCTGCAGTGCGAGCGGGCGCTTTAAAAATGCCAAAGCCGGGACTGTCCAAAAGTTAAACAAAAGGAAATTGTACTATTTATAAGTCTTGTTTTAGTCTTTGGAACTTGGCAGATCCTTTCTTGAGCCCTTTTCTTCTCTTCTCTATTTATTTCATGTTCTTTCACTTGTTTTAGGGTCATACCTCGCAGTGCTCAGGGCTTACTCCTGACTCTGTGTTCAGAGATCACTCCTGGTAGTGCTCAGAGACCTTATGTGGTGCCAGTGATTGGACACAGGCCAGTCACATCCTAGCAAGGACCCTACCGCTATACATCCTCTGGCCCTATCTTCCCGCTCCCGTCCGCACGCCCCCGACCCCGTCCCTTTTTGTTATTTATTGAGGTGATATAGTATATAACAGTGCACATCTTCTCATCAACCCCTTTCCTCTCCCCAATCTTCTGTCCTTTTTTAAATCTTTTTTTCTTTTTTGGGAGGGTTACGCCCAGCCATGCTCAGGGGGTCACCTCCTGTCTCTGCACTCAGGGATCATTCCTGGAAGTTTGGGGGGACCATATGGGGCACAATGATCCAACCCAGGTGGGCCATGTGCAAGGCACACGCTCTACCCACTGTACTACCTCTCGGGCCCTCCAATCAATCCTTTGTCTTCCGGGTGGTGTAGAAGCCCTTCCCCACAGTGCGATGGGGGTGGGGTGGGGGCACCAGGTATGGGTGCAGGGCATCGAACGCGGGGCCCCGTGCATGCCAGGCACAGGCGCTAGCTCTTGGACCTCTTCTCCAACCAGCCGTCCAACTCCCTCTTTTGTTAGGTCCTGCCACGCAGGGCGCCCGCGGCCGGGTCATCCCTGGTGAAGTGCTGCCCCCTGGCGGCGGCCTGCCGCCCCGCGCTCGCGGCCTGGCGGGGGAGACAACTTTCTCCCTTTTGGGAAACGCCAGGCTGATGCAACAGCTGCCCCGTGGGGGGGGGGGGGGGGCGGGGAGTCAGGGCGGGGTGCCGGACACGCCCTTCCGGGCACCCCCTCCCAGACCGCGGGGCTGCTCGGGCCTGCCGCGGGGGTCCACAGCCGTCGGGCGGCCCTCTGGAGCGGGATCGCGAGGGAGGGAAGAGGAATTGGCGCGTTCCCGGGTGGGGAGGACGCGCCTGCGGGTGCCCACGGTCATTCCCACTGCCCGGGGGCCGGCGTCGCTGTCCAGGGGACAATCCCCCTCCCCCAGTCTGTCTTCTGGCACTCCCGGGAGCCTCCAGGGCCAGGGGCTGCCCGGCCGGGTGGAGAGAAAGGAAGGGACGGGGCGGAGCGGAGTCCTGGTCCCCCACCCCCCCAAAGGCTGAGCTAGGTCGGTCCCCCGCATCCAGGAGCGCGTCTCAGGGAGCGGGCGCGCTCCGAGGACCGCCGCCCCGCACCCCGGGGTCGCGGTGCAAATACGGCCAGCACCCACGCCTTAGAATCCTCCCCCGCCCCCCCCCCCGCACCGCCAGAGCGAAAAGTCCCAGGGGCGTCGAGGATGGAGTCTGGAAAGGCTAGACCACGGGGCGCAGCGCCACAGGACCGAAAGGGATCGATCCGGGAGCGCCGGGAGCGCGAGGCGCGCAGGGGCCCGGGTCGGGAGGGCCTGCGCGGGGGAGGGGGCGCCGGGACCAGCTGCGCGCGGGGGGGGGGGGGGAGGGCGCAGGGAGGGGCGAGGGTCGCGGCAGTGGTGGGCTCTGCCGTGCGGCCCTGGGCCCCTCCTGGTCTGCGCGCGGCCCCCTCTACCTGGACTCTGCGCTTTCACCTCCTCGCAGGGGTCGCTCCAGGCCGTCCTTTCTCCGGAGCCCGGGACTGGGACTAGAGCCCCCGCACAGCTTCAGGGAAGCCCCTTATTCTCTTCCCATTCCTGCAGGGAAAAGCCCCTTTCCTTTTTCTCTTGTTCTTTAGGCGGCTCCCGGGACCAAACTCAGGGAAAAAGTCCCAGGCAAACCATTCCAGGCCTCCCAGTTAACTGAAAAGCGGACCCTTCCCTGCCCAACCTTGTATCCCATAAAGAATAAATGCTCCAGATTCTTCTTGCTTGGTAGCAGCCTAGGTGGGCTTCAAGGGCAAATTGAAGGGCGTTCCTAGAGCAGGGAAGCATTGTAGGGGAATCAGCATTGCTCATTCTTTCATTCACTGGCGTAGCAAACGTGTGTGTGTGTGTGTGTGTGTGTGTGTGTGTGTGTGTGTTTGTAGGTGGCAGCTGTACCTGATTTATGCAGGCTACTCCTGGCTTGGGGTTTGGTGCTCAGGAGGCCATGTGGTGTCAGGAATGGAACCTGGGCCTCCAGCTTGCACACTAGTCCCCTAGGTCCCAGCAAGTCCTTTCATGGCAGCTTTTCCCTGTGGCCCTGAGGAGTGGGGATGGCGTGAATGAACTGGCAGAGCTTGTGTTCTCACGGGGGATAGACTCCAGTGTGAGCGCCCTGTGGGGAAAGTCAAGCTCTGAGAGGGGGTGGTGGTGGGCACAGGGGCTCCTTCTGGGTCCCCCTCAGGCAGGCTTCAGGACAACGTGGAGTTTGAGTACAGACCTGAGTGTTCAAGGCAGAGGCAGAAACTGCTGCAGACTGCTCTGCTCCAGCATGCTGAGGCGGCGTGGCAGCAGCCAGGAAGTCAGTGTGGCCTGAGGAGGTGGGGGGAGGGGGTTGGGGGAGGGGGGGCACGCGCAGCAGGGCCAGCTTCAGGGCTGACTTCTGACATTTACAGCTGGAATCCCCCTAGAGTGCGGTTAAGGGCCAGGTCAGCAAGCAGGAGCCCACTCTGATGGAATCGTCCTTGGACTAACCCAGTGTTGGGTACCAGTGAGCTCTGATTTGTTTGTTTGTTTTGTTTTTGATCCACACCCAGTGGTGCTCAAGGCTTACTCCTGGCTCTGCCCTCGGGGGTCACTCCTGGCAGGGCTCAGAGGACTATACGGGATGCTGAAAATTGGGGAATTGACCCAGTGCGGACACTTGCAAGGCAAGGCTCCCTACGGTACTGTCTGCGGTCCCTGAGCTCTGATTGTTTTTGTTGTTGTTGTTTTGGGGCCACACATGATGGTGTTTAGGGCGTACTCCTGGCTCTGCACTCAGGGATCATTCCTGGCAGGGCTGGGGGGACCATATGGGATGCCAGGGATTGAACCCAGGTCGGCTGCATGCAAAGCAAGCGCTTTACCCATTGTACTATCTCTCCAGTCCCTGTGCTGTCATGCTGACATCTCTTGGTGGAAATAAATTGGCTTCCATCCACTGACACAGAATCCTTGGCGACTCCTTGCCTGGCCTTTCTCAAGTCTGTCTCTAGAATCATTCTGCAGCATGCAGGTATATTTATTTGTTAGGTGTAGAGGCTGGCAGATAACTGCCTAAAAGCAACAGTCATGGCTGGAATTCTGAAAATGCACCTTGTACAGAGAAGTGACACTCCCTATGCAACAGATTTATTCGGTGTCTACATTTTGGATAGTTTTAACAGCCAACCAAGACATTTGCTTCAGAAAACTGCCTGCCTGTGAACTCATGTAATGAGCTCTAATTCTGACTAGAAAGGACCAGGCTTACGTTTCTCAGTGGGAGTAAATCGGCATTCCCCTATTGCTCAGCTAAGAAAACATGCAACAGATATTTGAGCAGTCATGGTTTGAGCGGGACCCAACTTTTAAGCCTGCTCAGGGCATGGCAGGGGAGTGGGGAACCTGGCTTTGGCCCCGTGGATCTGCTCTGGACGACACACACACACACACACACACACACACACACACACACACACACACACACGGCATGGGAGCCGTTGGGGACCTGAACTCTGTGTGTACTGGCTGAATGTCTGAGCATGTGCTTTCTTGCTGTGTACCTTGCTACATCGGGGCTGGAATGGCACTGAGACTTGAGATGGGACCATCGAGTTCCCTGACTGCCACCGTGGAGCCTGTCCCTCCTGCAGGACCTAAGCTGGTGTGTGAGTGCCAGGGGTGGGGAGGCCAAGAGCGGGGCGGGGTGCGGCCGCGGTGAAGGGCACCCGGAGGGCGCAGAGAGAGGCTGGGAGCGCGAGTGCTCAGAAACGGTCGGTCGGAGCAACAAGGAAGTGGGGCCGGGAGGAGGAGGAGCTGGGAGTCCAGGGAAAGGTGCCTGCAGGCGGTCAGGCGTGGAGGTCCTCTGGGTTTGATCAGCGTCCCAGCTCCAGCCCGTCCCCTGGCCCCTCCCCGCGGAGTCACACATGTGTTTTCCTGTTTTCCATTTCGGTCCCGTCACCCTCTGCCTCTTCTGCTCCTCAGAGTCAACAGCTGCTGCGGCTTGAGCCCTCTGCCCCCCGCTGGTGCCCCTGCCCGCACCTTTCCCGCCCCACGGCGTGCCACGACCCCCTCCTTCCCACACCCGCCCCTGCCTGGCCGCGGGACAGGTAAGCGGTGGCCCAGGAGGGACGGTGGGTGAGAGGGAACATGCCGAGGAGGATGGAGCAGAGAGTCCTGGAAACGGACTGACCCAAGACCCCCCCCCCCCGCCCCCCAGCCGCGTCTTGGGTCCCTGCCTTCAGCCCTCGGGTCCCTGGAGCTCTGGGCATAGCAGTAAACAATTTCTTTCTTGTTTCACTTTATTTATTTATTTTTTAAGGCACAGTGGACGGAGGCGCTGAGCCTCCAGCTTGGGGAGTGATGGGGGAGTCTCCCTGTCCCCCAGGGTTTATTTGTTTCCTGCTGTCTGTTGTCAGGGGAGGCAGCCAGACCTCCCGGGGCTGGGAGGGCATGTCAGGGGGAGCCAGTGCCTCCTCCCTGAGCTGGCCGAGGGAGCCAGACACCTAAGCTGGGAGCACTGTGTGGAGGTGCTGCCTCTCCTGGGTGCTCTGTGAGGCAGTGCAGTCTAGGTGGGTGGGTGGGGGGTCTGCTATCTGGGTTCCCCTGATTCCTGGAATTGGAAACTCGGCCCACTGGGTGTGGGCTGGGTGTGTTGTCTTGTAATCTTCACCAGGTGCTCAGAGATCAATGCATTCATCAGACAGGGGATGGAGAGAAGGGGTGCCGAGTGCCAGGGCTGCTCCACTCCTGTCGGGGTGCAGACTCTGGGCATTTCTTTAGGAGAGAAGCCAGTGGGAGAGGTCCTGCTGGCCCCAGGCCACCTGGGTGGCGGGGTTATGGCTCGTGGCCTTAGAGCCCGGGTGTCGGGGAGGATCCAGCGCTGCCAGAGGGGCTTGGCGCCGGCAGTGGCTGGGAAAAGAGGGGGCGTCTTTTCTGTTAGGGCACTCTCTCCAGCCCAGTTCGCGGGGGTTGAGCCGGGTAGGTGGGGAGGTGAGCCCACTCACGGTACTTCCTGCAGAGACCACTAGGCTGTGCTGTTGGCCGGTGTGCGGCGCCCCTCGGTGGGTCGCTGCGAGTCCATTAAAATCATTCACTTTTCAGACGCCTTCCTGGAGGAGCCCGAAATCCTGCCCCCCACCCTCACCCCACGCTCCCCACTTTCTCTCAGGGATTTCCCATACTTTGGCCCTCCTCCACCCCCTTAAAAAATCTGTCCCTTTCGGAGGCATGCCCATCCTTGCATGCCAGTGAATTTGGTCTTAAAAGGGCAGGCATGATGGATTTCTGTGTTTTTGTTTGCTCTCAGGCACTCTGGCAGTAGCGGCCAAGAGGAGCTGTAATGGCTTGTCATCCTTGCAAAGGGATGAGAAAAGGGGCGGGGGGACAGTGGGGAAGGACACTAGGGGGAAGGACTTAAAGGAACTTGGTTGGAACCTTTTACCCAGGCTCCAGGCTGAAGGAACATTATTTTACACTGAGTAACAACATCCCCTAGGTAATTCATGAAGGAAGGAGCCTACTGAGGTGCTTTTCTGCCTAAGAGGAAGGCCTGGAGGCAGAGCAGGTTTGCAGGGAGGAGAAGAGATTGGGGCGATAGGGCAGAGAGAGTGTGTGTGTGTGTGTGTGTGTGTGTGTGTGTGTGTGTGTGTGTGTGTGAGTGTGAGTGTGCGCTCGTGTGAGCGCGCGTTTGGGGGTGGTATGGGAATGGGGGCACTAGGAGCCTGAGCTCTTTAGAGTAGTTCATCAGCCTTACTTGCTGTTTGGTACCCCAGCAAATGACTCTGTACTTGCCTTAGGGACTTGAGGGGGCAAGATGTAAGACTCGGCAGTCTGTCTGGTGAAGTAAGGACTCACTGAACATTAGGTGTCATTATCTAGGAGCATGGGGGACAGGCAGGAAAGGACAGACTTCTCTGAGTGGATTTTAGACCCCTGTGAAGGTAGCTTGGGAGAAGTGTGATTGCTTGGAAGGCTAATAGCAGGATTCCCCTTTTGGTTAGAAAACAATTGCGGGGGGGGGATGGGGTGGGGTGGGGTTTCTATATATGTACACCTGAGTTCCACGCAGTGCTCTTTCCAATAGCCAAGATCCAGACAGCCTCGAATGAAACTGTGGCACAGACATCAGTAGGGTAGGGCTCGGCTGGAAGGAAAGGTGAGCTCTTGCCTGTTGGCACGAATGGATGGAACTAGAGGGCGGGTGTCAGGTGAAGCAAGCCTGAGGGGCAGGACACATATTGGAAGATCTCACCCATCTATTGGGTATAAAGAAACAAAGAAAGGGGCTGGAGATACAGTTTATAGGCCAGGCACAAGCATGCGGAAGGCCAGGCACCCTATCCAGGAGCGACCCCTGAGGGGCCAGGCTAGTTTTGGAGCATTGCAGGCATGGCCCCCAAATTAAAAAAAATAAATAAAAGGAAGAGATAACAGTAAGGGAAACAAACATCCTTAGGCCAGAGAGATAACTGGCTGAGCCCAGATGGGGGCTGTGGTCCTGGGTTCCATCCTGGTACACAGCCCCCGGCAGCCAGCCCCCAGCACAGACACTGGAAACAGACCTTAGACTAGACAACAGAACAGAGGATGGGGACCAGGGAGCAGGGGGTAGTGGAGAGGAAGGGGACTGTCTCTGACAGGTGAAGGGATATTGTTGCTTTGGTAGTGAGGGGGTGGTATGGTAACATTGTATCCCTAAATCAGTAACATTGATACTTTTAAAAAATCAACTGTTATCTCCTTTTCTCCTTTTGGGTTTTGGGTCCTACCTGGCGGGGCTCAGGGACTGCTCCTGGCTCTGTGATGGGCGTGGGCTGCCTTTGGAGATGCTCTGGGGGGTCAAACCTGGGCCTCCTGCACGCAAAGCCAGAGATCAGCCTGTCGCACTTTCTAGGTGCTATTATCTCAATTAAAAAAATGTTCTGGGGTTACAGTGAGGGGCATGATAATGCCCTCCCAGGACTTTTATCCTTTCCTTTTCTGGTTGTAGAACAACCAAAGAGGGTTAGGAAGGGTGCAAGAGAGGACAGACAGTGGGGTTTCAGACTGGACAGTGTGCAGAAGGAACTTTGAGTACCAGCCCGAGCGCCATCTACGAAGACAGCAAAAATGACGTGTTTCCGCCCCATGTGCAGCTTCCTCTATTCTGGGCCTGTCCAGGAAAGCTTGTAAATATCCCCCATATACGTTTAGGAAATCGCCATAAACTTGTATTTGGGCAAAGTTTGTTTGGTGTTCAGGTTTCTCCCTCAAGATCCCGATTTGTTCTCTTGAGGGTGGCAGGAAGCGGGAGCCGGCGGGGGCAGCCGTCCAGGCCTTTCCTCCTTTCCTCTGAGGTAGCTGGCGCCTGGGTCTTGGGGTCCTGCCCACCCTCCCCCCCCCCCCTCCCCGGAGGGAGCCGCCAGGGCTCCTGCTGTGTGGGGAAGTGCGCAGAGATCGCTAATCACGAGGGCAGGGGCTGCTTTTACACTTCCTCTAATCTCAGCCAGTGAATAAGCCTTTGTGTGGCCTTTCTCGACAACCTTCCTGCCTTTCTGGGGGGTGAGAGAGAAGTGGGGCTCCGGTGGGGCCCCGAGCACCCGGAGAGCGAGCTGTGCACGTGCATTCCTCTCCAGCCGCTGCCCCAGCCCCCGCCAAGGTAGGTGCCCGGGCCCAGCAAGGCCTCGCTGACCTGGGTCCTTTCTCCTGGGTCCCCAGAGCTGACAAAGGAGATTCCTGAGCGGGAGGCTCCTTATCACACTAAGTGCTGAGCCCGCAGCTCCTGGCTGCCCCTTTTGCAGATGTGAAGGGCCAGTGAACCTTGGACCCAGACAGTTGCTTAATACTCCTTCCCCCACCCCCTCCACCCTTCTTCTGATTCGACTTAAATCCCTAAGCCGGCGCCCGGCCTTTCCTTTTACTGCTGGTGGAGTCAGAGGAGCGGGACCGCCCACCACGCCGGTCCGGGCTCTCATCCCTGCCACTGGTTGCTGCCGAGGGAACCCACTTCTTCCCAGGCCCAGAGAGTGAGTGCTCCCCTGCTCATCTTGGTCCTGCTCGCCAGGTCCTCCCAGGCCCTGCTGCCCTGTGTCCTGTCCCTCCCCGAGACCCTCGTTTCTCTGCACCTGCTTGGCCAGCCTTGCCTGGGTCTCTCCCTCTCTGCTGGTCCTTGTGCCTCGCTGCTGCCCTTGCCCTGCCCTGGTGGTGGGTGCTTCCAGTCTGGCAGCCACTCCTGGGTGGGGAGCAATCTTTAGATGCCTGGGGGCGGGGGGTCAACTCCAGGTCGGCGCTTCACACTGGATGCCCACTTTTCATTCATCCAACTGATTTTTATTGATTGGTTTGCGGTGCCCATGATAGGGTTGAGGTCTCTTGCATGAGCTATTTCCCTGGCCCTCACTCATCCTTTTTTTTTTTTTTTTGGCGAGGGGGCGGATGCCACCCACTTATGCTGACAGCTGGAATACTCAGGGTTGGGCAAAGCAAAGTGACAAGGTGGGTGGATGATTTGTTTTCTTTAAAGACAGATTTTTTTCTGCTAGGATATTTTTGCCAGGACTGAAGACCTTGGCTAAGGGTTCGCCCCTTCTCCCTCGCCTTTTTGGACTGCATCTGGTGGTGCTCAGGGACTCTTCTGGGCTCTGTGCTCAGGTCACTCCCAGAGGCACTGTGAGGACGATGCAGTGCTGGGGATCAAACCCAAGGTTCCCACATCTAAAGCATGACTCAGCCCACTGAAAGGATGTTGAGCCTTGAGAGTGTGGGCTTTGAGCCAGAGGTTCGTGGTTGGGGATGTAGCTCAAAGGGCTGGAGCGCAGGTTTTGCATGCAGGGGGCCTGGGCTGGAGCCCTGGTACCACATGGTTTCTTCAGCACTGCCAGGTGTGACCCCCACCCCCGCCAAGCAAAATAGAACAAAAGAGGTGACAGAGGCTTTAGGTTCTTCAGAGGGAGAGTCTTTGGGGGAGGCCGGGTAGGGGAAGGAACAGTATTGTGAGAAGGACCCACGGTTGAGCTTCTCAGAAGTGAAGCTTCCCAAGGTGTGGTTCCCAAGGTTACATCTCAGCACAGGGGACAAGGAGAGAGAAACTGGAGAGAAAACTGACTTTGGTTGGGGGTTGGTCGGGCACACAGACATCCTGTAGCCATCCCGAGAGCAGGCCGACTGTCTTCTGTCTATCATGGCAGGTTTAGAGATTTGTCTTTGTTTTGGGGTCATACCCAGCAGTGCTCAGGTCTTACTCCTGGCTCTGTTCTCAGGGATCGCTCCTGGCAGACTGGAAGGACCATATGGGGTGCCATGAATTGAACCTGGGCTGGCTGCATGAAAGCAGTCACTCTACCTATGGAAGGTTGCTTCAGCCCTCAGAACTTCGTCTCTATCTTGCAAACCAGGTGGCCAGCACCTAAGGATGAGAAATAGTTTTTCCTTTGCCTTTTCTTTTTTTTTTTCCTTTATCTTTTATTGAGGGGGTGAATGCTTTCCCTTGGAAATTCAAATTGGGGGCTGGGGATGTGGCTCAAGCAGGAGGGCATGTATTTTTTTTGTGCGAGGCCTTGAGTGTGACTCCTAGTTCTGCGTGCACCCTCTCATTTCTGGTAGCAGCCTGCCCTAGTGGCACCCGAGTACCTTTGGGTGGCCCCCACAACTTTTCTCATAAAACTAGGTAAAGATTCAGTCTCTTGGGCCAGAGTGATAGTACAGCGGGTAGGGTGTTTGCCTCACCTATGCTGAACCAGGTTCGATCTCTGGCATCCTGTATGGTCCCCTGAACATTACCAGAAGTGATCCCTAACCACAGAGCCAGGAGTAAGCTCTGAGCACTGCCAGGTGTGACCCTCAAAATAAAACAAATAGCAACATCATCAACAACAGCAAAAGATTCAGTTTATTTTCTATTTTTTGGAAAGGGAATTGGATGTAGGCCTCATGCATGCAAGGCATGAGCCATAGCCCTGAACCATATTCCCAGCCTGGTGGGGACCCCATCAGAGTCAGCTGAAGGAGTTAGTGAGAGGTGGGGGCAGGAGAGAGGCGTCTGAGGGGGTGGGTGGCGGCACAGGGGGTCGTACGGGGTCACCTAGACTTCAGAGGATCCCCTTTCTCTTCCCTAGAGGGCCATGCCAGGGAGCTGGTGACGGCTGCACTCTTCCTCCACCATGGCTGACGGCACCAAGTATGCGGCAGCCCCCCAGCGGGAGGGGGAGACCAACTCTTCGCCGCCGCCCGGGGACCCCAGCTCGGGCACAGAGCAGGTGGCGCTGAAGAAGGAGATCTCGTTGCTGAACGGCGTGTGCCTGATCGTGGGGAACATGATCGGCTCCGGCATCTTCGTGTCCCCCAAGGGCGTCCTCATGTACAGTGCCTCCTTCGGCCTCTCCTTGGTCATCTGGGCCATAGGCGGCATCTTCTCTGTCTTCGGGGCCCTTTGTTACGCAGAACTGGGCACCACCATTAAGAAATCTGGGGCCAGCTACGCCTACATCCTGGAGGCCTTTGGGGGACTCATGGCCTTCATCCGTCTCTGGACCTCCCTCCTCATCATCGAGCCCACGAGCCAGGCCATCATCGCCATCACCTTTGCCAACTACATGGTGCAGCCTCTCTTCCCGACGTGCCTGGCCCCCTACGTTGCTGGCCGCCTGCTGGCTGCTGCCTGCATCTGTGAGTGGCGGGGGGAGTGGAGGGGGGAGTGTGTGTGGACGGGGGCAGAAGCTGGCTGGAGAGAACAGACCACAGCGGTGGGGGGCAAGGCAAAGGTGCAGTGGAAGGCCTCTTACCCTTTCGCGTTGTGCCATTAACATGTGTTGTGTGAGAAAACTCAAGAATTGCCAAAGAGTTTTGTGAAAAAAAGCAATTTGCCTTCCTGCTGACTTCCCATGTCAGCCCCATTGACAACTTGTGAATCCTTCCTGATTTTTTTCCTTGCTTCTTTAAGGATGTAGTTTTGTTCTGCTTTGCAAAACATGAAGTGGTATAATTCTATAGCTTGCTTTTCTTTCTGGGGGTGGAGATGGGGCCGCATCCGGCTGTTTTCTCTAGGCCTAGGGATCACTCTTGGCTCCTGGCTCTGGGCTCAGGGATCACTCCTAGCAGTGCTCAGGGGACTATATCAAATGCCAGGGATTGAATCAAACAAGGCAAATTCCCTCCCCGCTGTGCTATCTCTTCTGCCCAGTTGCACAGTCTTAGAGCTAATGCTGCAGTGATTGCAGTTTTTGTTTGTTTTGTTTTGTTTCCTGTGGGCTGGATCAGAGCTTTTTGATTTAAAAATCAAAACTTTCCTTCCTCCCCCCTCCCCTTTTCTGTTTCTCTGCTGACCAGAGACGGCGCACCTGGCTGCAGGGCTCGTGGGGTTTGCACACGCTGGCCTAGGTGGCATGGGCTGGAGAGCAGACACTTTGCCCTCACCCCGGAATCACAAATAGTGGGATGGCGCCCATGTGCCAGCAAGGAGGCCGCTCTCTCGTGGACGCCAGCCCCCTGGGCACTATTTCAACCTTTTCCTGTGCTTGGAATCCACGGGGCAGGAAAGAGGGGTTGGGGGGGGGGCGGATAGATAGATTTTTACTGTTGATTTATTTAATTTTTTTGTTTATTATTTTTAAAAAATTATTTATTTTTATTTCAAAATTATTTATTTTTATTGAATCACCATGAGGTACAAAGTTACAAAGCTTGTTTATGATTGGGTTTCAGCCATACAGTATTCCAACACCCGCCCTCCACCTGTGTACATTTCCCAGGGGCGTGGATCTATATTTTATTTTTATTTAATTTGATTTTAATTAAATTAATTAATTAAAAATGGAATTCATGGGGCTGGAGCAATAGCACAGCGAGTAGGTCGTTTGCCTTGCACGCGGCCAACCCGGGTTCGATTCCCAGCGTCCCATATGGTCCCCCAAGCACCGCCAGGAGTAATTCCTGAGTGCATGAGCCAGGAGTGACCCTTGTGCACCGCCGGGTGTGACCCAAAAAGCAAAAAAAAAAAAAATTGAATTCATGTTTAATAATCACAGGCACTGTGCCCTCCCCTTGCCTCTGCCCAGGCAGCAAGTTTGGTGCAGGGACGGGGGCATCTGCCCCCCTCAGTGAGGACACGAGTCTCATGAGTGATTTTTAGAAAATAAAAATGACCCCAGGGGCAGGTGGTGTTGTCCCCCCACTGTGCCTCAAGACACCAAACTTCAGGACTTTATATATAATATATCTCTGAGCCCCGGGGGAGCCCTCGCCATCCTGCCTCTTCAGCCACTCCATTAGCTCAGACCCATTCCACACAGGCACCCACTGCTGCCGGCCCCAAGAACGTCGATTTTAAGCTGTCATTTTATGCCATCCGGAAGTTCTCATCGCTTAATTTATTCACTTTTTGGTTTATTTGTTTCTGGGGACAAACCCAACCCGGTGCCGGGGGTTGAGTTACCTCTCCAGTCCCCTTTTCGCCATTTTATAAATAAAATAGGAAACCTGTGTCTGAGACCAGGCCCCCGCTGGAGGCACCCACCCAGGAGCTGGTCTCCTTTGGGTGCCTCTCTTCTTCCCACTTTGGAGATCCCAGGAACTTGGGACTTCCTCCCAGCCTGCTCCATGGGGAAGTGCAGAGGTTCTGCCTAGTTGAAGGTGAGGGGCAACTGTTTCAGAAACAGCAGTGGCAGTGGGGCCCAGGAAGCCTGTGCCAGAGACAGCTGGCCACAGCACCCCTCTTCTGTCAGCCTTTCCCCCACCACTAATTTTTTTGGGTGCGGTTGTTGGGAATTAAATCCAGGGCCTCCCACGTGCAAGGCATGAGCTCCGCCATGAAGTTACAGCCTTGGCACTTAGCATTTTCCCCTGTTGCTTGTTAACTCTTTTGCCATCGGCGGGGGTCTCCCTGGCCTGTGATCCTGGCGGAGCTCACTCGCTCGCATCGCTGTGTGTTTGGGAATGTTTGCCGTGCACAGCAACGGGCAGGGCGGGGTAGAAGGCGCCGTCCTGTGTTGCAAGAAGCTGGTATTCCCCCCGAGGCTTTAAATATGCTCTCTATTTATCTTGCATCATTCACGAGTTATCTGGTAGGTGGACTCTTGGGGAAAAGTAGTGTTTGTATAGGGTCAAGAAAACTTTCAGGATACTTGAATTCCTTGAAGCATCAGAATGGCATTGTTTTAATGATCTTATTTATTTGGTCATGTCCCATGGCTCTGAGAGCTTACTCCTGGCTCTGTGCTCAGGAATCACTCCTGGTGATGTCTGGGGGAACCATTTGTGATTTTGGGATTCGAACTGGAGCCAACCACATGCAAGGCAAGAACTTTCCCTGCTGTACCATCTCTCCAGCCCCCATTATTTATGATTTTGATCTGTGGCATCTTTGACATCTGTCAATCCTGGAATCTGGCCTTGTACCACCAGTCACCGCCTTTTTACCTTGCTGCTTCCCATGTGGGAGCAGAAATGAGCACAATCCCCTGTGCACCCACATCCACAGGCACCTGCTCATCCTGGGAGATGCAGGCCAGGTAGACAGATGTGAAGTCTGTGGAACTCCTCAGTGAATAGAAGACATGGAGTTTCGTGTATGGGTTGATGGCGTGTTTCTGAGACTATCCTGATGGAGACGAGAGAGCACCAGGTGCCGGGCTTAGCAGCTGTGTGACCTTAGCGGTGATAATGATTTCTTCCAGGCTACCGGGTGAATGAAGAGAGATTACAGGGAAATTGCCAATCACAACTCATTATGTGTAAAATTACTTTCTCTCTCTCTTGGCAATTGATAGTCTTTCCCTCTTCCTGCTTCTTGTTTTTTCTGCAGTGACTGTGGTTTCATAAGCGAGGTCTTGCTGTATCTGTGGTATCTGGACTTTGCTCTACCTTTGATAATTTCAGAGGGTCACAGAGATCTGGAAGAGGTCCAAAAGGGCAATCAAGATAGTAAGAATTGAGGGGCCTATGATTCATGAGTTCTGTCCTTCAGCTGTTGTTTGACAAGCACCCTGTACAGTCAGAGGCTGACCCTTGTGAGGACATACTGTTTTGTATCAGGACTTGGCTAAATCTTGCGATTGAGCAAGAGAAGGACCTTAATATAGAGCTTTCATTTGTTCACAAAACACATAGGGCATATGATGGGCTAGAGAGCCTACCTAGTGCAGGGAGACAAAGAAAACCAAGTTCAACACTTGTCATCTCAGACTATGGTTCGGGAGGAGACAGGACGTTGGTTGGGAATTGTCCAGCAGTCTCTGGACAGGGAGGGAGGTCCCCGGGGTCCCAACTGAACACTTTTCTTCTGAGAAAACTTAGGAAGATGTCTGAACTGAGTTTTGGAAAGGTACCAGAGCTGTCTCCTAGGATATTCTCTTGAGGGACCTGCAGGTGAAAAGATGTGGAGAGGCAAACCAGTAAAGAGAGTTTAGAGAATTCCAGGGGCTTAGTATGGTTGGAATGTGGGGTGGGAGAAGGGTGATAAGGTTGACACTGAAAGTGTAGCCCTGGGCCAGACCAGGCTTTTATAAGACTTATAAACAAGTTAGGCTTTATTATGATTATTGACAACAAAACAAAATATGTGCATGTCTCCCTCCTCTCCCTTGATGTCGCATTGACTATGGGTTCTACACAAGCTTACACACACATGCTTGCACATTCTGACTTGTGGCGGTGCTCCCTGGGGTCATGCATCAGGTTGTGGTGTTTGCACATGAGCTCACTAGGGGTCTCCCTCACTCAGTTATTCCTCATTCTGTCTTGCTGGGCGGCTCACTCCTAGCCTCAGAGTGATGCTTCCTGGGAGTTGCACCCCTGAGTTGTGGAGCTTGAACGCTTCATCTGGCTGTGATGTGGCTGCAGCGCTCCCCGGTGCACACAGCAGAGCTGCTGGACTCATTTGAGAAGGGGGCTCACTGCCTTCCACTTCCGAGGCAGGCGCATTAGTCATTGAGTCTTTTCCTGAACCCTAAACTTTATCTTTTTTTGGGGGGGAATGGGGAGAGCGGGGCCCACCGGTGATGCTCAGAAGCTATTACTAGTGGTACTAGGGGATCAGATGTGGTGCAGGGGGATTGAACCAGGTGGGCAGGATGTAAGGCAAGAGTCTTACCCCCTGTACTATCTCTCCTCCTTTATTAGGGGATTAGAAATTAGGGGAACACTTTAATTTTTTTGGGGGGGGACACACCTGGCAATACTCAGGGGTTACTTCTGGCTCTGCACTTAAGAATTACCATATGGAATGCTGGGGATTGAACCCAGGTGGGCTGGATGTAAGGCAAATGCCCTATCAGCTGTACTATCTCTCCGGTCCCAGGACCACTATTAATTTTTAGTGGGGGTGTGAAGTTGATTGCTGTAAGAACTCTGGTGCTCACATGGAGTGTTTCTGTTTTTTTTTTTTTTTTTTTGCTTTTTGGGTCACACCCGACAATGCTCAGGGGTTACTCCTGGCTCATGCACTCAGGAACTACTCCTGGCGGTGCTTGGGGGAACCATATGGGATGCTGGGAATCGAACCTGGGTCGGCCACATACAAGGCAAACGCCCTACCCACTGTGCTACCGCTCCAGCCCCACGAGGAGTGTTTCTGGAAGAGCAGGGAGACAGGAACTGAAGCCCAGATCTCATGAGGTGTGATATTGGCCTTGGGAACAGATGCTGGAAGGTGGGGAAAGAGAGCTACAAGGCATATGTCTGGGCCTTGTGGATGGGGTATCGAAGCTCTCTGAGGTGAGGCTAAGGTGGTAGTTCTTGGGGAACTGTATATGGTGCCACAGATTGATCTGGGGCGGGCCACATCCAAGGCAATTATGTC
This sequence comes from Sorex araneus, assembly GCF_027595985.1. Lineage (NCBI taxonomy): Eukaryota > Metazoa > Chordata > Mammalia > Eulipotyphla > Soricidae > Sorex > Sorex araneus. Next base: position 74,521,047 of record NC_073304.1, read on the forward strand.
TTGACTCGTGTACTATCCCTCCAGCCCAAGCCATTTAATTTTGTTTGTTTGTGGGCCACACCCAGCTGTGTTCAGGACTTACTCTTTGGCTCTGCACTCAGGAATTACTCCTAGCGGTGCTCAGGGGACCGTATGGGATGCAAACCCGGGTTGGCTGGTGTATGGCAAGCACCGTACCCACCGTACTATCCCTCCAGCCCTGAAGCCATTTAAGTTTTAATCATTCATAGATTCTGTGGTTCAGGAATTAGGAAAGGAGAACTAAGTCATGCAGTTCTGGCCCAGGGTCTCATGTTAGAGAAGGTGGCTGGAGAGTCAGAATGCTGAGAAAGTTGGGGAACAGCTGGGCATTTGTTTCTCCTTCACTTGTGTCAGGATCTTCCCACTAATAGCTTCATTTGGACCACATTGGGCTTCCCCGTAGAACCGCGGTACCAGGCCAGTCAGATTATTTACTTGGTCGCTGACGGCTTCAAGGAGTGTCTCAGTACCCAGAGAAGAAGTCGCATTTCCTGTGATGATCAAGCCACTAAAGTCATATGTTGTGACTTCTGCCCTTCTCCATGGTAGAAAGAAGAACTTGTCATTTCGAGAGAAGAGACAGAGAGACCCCTCCTCCCCCCCCCATGGACAGAGTCAAATTCACGTCATAAGAATGGCCTGTGAGAGGGGGTTAAGATGTCGATGTGATCTCCTGCATGAAGGAGTTGGGTGACTCTCTGAGCAATGGAAGCCTCTCAGGTTTTCGACAGGAGAATAATGAAATTGCTGATTTGGATTTTGGAATATGTGACTTTCAGAAAGATTATCCTGACTTTAAAGTTCAGGACTCAGAGCAGGAAGGCCAGTCAGGGAAGATGATTGTTGCCATCAGCTCAGTGGCCTGGTGACAGTGGTTGAGGACAGGGTCATGTTTGAGGGGCGAGAAGATGAGTTAAGACTTGGGCACTGAATGGCTATGAGTAGAAAGTTTAAAAAAAAAAAAAAATATATATATATATATATATTTTAATCCTTTTTGGGTCATACCTGGCAGTGCTCAGGGGTTACTCTTGGCTCTGCACTCAGGGATTACTCCTGGTGCTGCTTGGGGGACCAAGTGGGGTGTTGGGGATCGAACCCTGGTCGGCTGCGTGCAAGGCAAATGCCCTACCTGCTGGACTATTACTCTGGCCCCATATGAGTAGAAAGTTTGATAATGTGGAAATATGTAGGTTTTTGGGTAGGGAAACTGTGTGGATGGTGGTGCTAGTTTGTATGTGTATGTGTGTTTGTGTGTGTGTATGTGTGTGTGTGTGTGTATGTGTTTTGTTTCTAATTTTAATTATTATTATTATTTTTGGGTTATTCCAGGTGGTGCTCAGGAGTTACTCCTGGCTCTGTACTCAGAAATCACTTGTAGGTGCTCAGGGGACCATATGGGGTCCTGGGGATGAACTGAGGTAGGCCTCACACAGGCAAGTCTCTTTACTCTATCTCACGGGCCCAAGTGCTAATTTCTCACAGGGGAATCCTGGGTACCAGAAGGTTCGAGAGAAATTGATGGGGTCAATTTTGGGTAGGTTGAATTTAATGTGCTCAGTGATATCTCTCAGTGACTGGAAATTCCCATGTATCTAGAATCATGGTGTTTGGGCTGGTGATATTCTCTTCATCACACATTGAGTCATCAATGTATTGATGAGAATCGATATCACAGGAGCGGAGGGCATGGTCTTAGGACAGGATGTAGAAAGTGGGAAGAAAAGGACTCAGGGCAGCATTCTGAGGAATACCCTCATGAAGGGACAGGGATTGTGCAAAGAAGAGGCATTTGGAGAGATAGGAGGGAGGCTGGGAGATGGTGGGTAGGAAAATTCGAATCAGAAGGAATCAGTGGTCAATAGTGTCCAATCTTCTAAGAGGTCAAGGTAGATAAGGGTGGGGCTGGAGCAATAGCACAGCGGGTAGGGCATTTGCCTTATATGTGGCCGACCCGGGTTCGATTCCCAGCATCCCATATGTCCCCCAAGCACTGCCAGGAGTAATTCCTGAGTGCATGAGCCAGGAGTACCCCTGTGCAATGACGGGTGTGACCAAAAAAAAAAAAAAAGGTAGATAAGGGCTCGGTGAGGCGGGGCTGCTTGGAGTTATCAACCTTGAGTTCACCAGTGAATTTAGAAAGAAATTTCAGGCAATGCGGGTGGAGTCGGATTTCAAAGGGATTATTTATTTATCTAGTGATGTTTGAGTGTCTTTTACTACCGTGCTCTGGGATATAAAAATAACTGTTATCCACTCTTTTCTTTTTGGTGTGGGGGGGTCATACCTGGTGATATTCAGGGGCTACCTTTTACTCTGTGCTTGGAGCTCACTCCTGGCAGTACTCTGGGGCTAATCCTGGTACTCAGGGAACCATGAAGTAATGGATCAAATCTTGGCTTTCTACATGCAAAGCCTTTGATCATTCCTTTGAGCCCTGTTACCCCTGTTTCCCTCATATAGCTTCAGCTGATGGGAAAGATAGATCAGCCAACCATTTCATATACACCAGGGATCACTTCTGGTGGTGCTCAGGGGACCATATGGGGTGCTGGGGATTGTACCTGGTCATCCCCATGCAAGGCAAGCCCCCTGCCCGCTGTACTATCTGTCTGGCCCAAGGCAGCCATTCTGAAGCAATGAAGTTAGCATGAGGATGGGGGCACCTGAAGGCTGGCAGTGTGTGCCACTGGAAGGAAAGAAGGAAGGAAGGGAGCAAAGGAAAAGATTCTCCTGTGGGCCCAAACATGTTGGCTCTGAAGAACAGGGCCGAATATGGAGCTGGATCTCTGCCTCAACCAGAAGTGCCAGGGATGGCGGTCTTAGGCCTCCTTCTGCACTCAGCGGTACTCTGTGAGGAGGGGCTGGAGAGATAGCGCAGTGGGTAAGGTGTTTGCCTTGTATGCCGCCGACTCAGGTTCAGTCCCTCAAGCACTGTCAGGAGTGATCCTGGGCATATGGCCAGGAGTCAGCCCTGAGCACCATCAGGTGTGGCCCTAAAACAAAACAAAAAGTCTCTCTAAGATGCATGAGCCCTGGTGAGCAACCCTCGGTCAATGTCCTTGAAGCATCAACAACAGGAAGGCAAGAAGGAGGAGGGAGGGAACGAAAGGATGGGTCAAGCCCCGCTCATTCATCTGTCAGCATGTACCGAGCACTCACTGTGTTCCAGGCCCCATGCAGACTGATCCAGACATCACTGGTTGACAGTGACAAGAACCAGCTTTTATTTTCCTGGCACTTTCGCTATCTCACTGAGAGACAGCTTGCTGGGTCTGGGGTGTTAGGGTGGGGAGGGATACCAGGAACCCTGGTGTCTGCACTGTGCCATGGAGGTTAGTCCTGGGGTTGGAGGCGGGCGGGAAGGCAGCACGTGATCATGCCGAGAAGGAAATCAGTCATGTGTGAGGTCATCCATCCGTGCAGCTTGCCTAAGCATTAACTGCTGAATGATTTCAAGGTCTATTAGCAATGCCAGCCTATCTGGGGTGATAGTTCAACCAGGCTAACACCAGGCCAGGGACAGTGATTCTCTGGCACGAGCGGAAACTGTATTTGCTCTCTGGAAATGGTCAGTGCTTGAACAGAAAAGTATGAAAGAGCAGTAGAGATGTGGATCCCATCTTCATGACGCCACTGTGGAGGGACCCCATTTAATAGATGAGAAATCTTCAGGCAAATAAAATTGGCCTGCCTGATTGTATGCCTTCCAAGAGAGGTTACCCTCTGCTCTGCTGAAGGGAGAGAAAGGTTGACTCGGGGCCCTTGAGCTTTCTAACCACAGAGAAGATCTTATTATGAGACAAGCATATTTCATCCAACTTTCCCAACGCAGGTTTACATCTACTTCCCTCATATTCAGTGTTGGCTGCTCTGTCAGACCACATCCTCCTTGCCTTCAGAGTCAATTTTCTGGGAAATGTGTCTTCATTGCCTCATTTCTCTTGTCTGGCATGGACTCCATCACCTCACTGGAAATATAACCTTCCTTCCTCCTTTTTATTTTTAAATTTTTTAGAAATTTTTAAATGAATCACTGTGAGGTACAGTTACAGACTTACAAACTTTCGTGCTTACGTTTCAGTCATACAATGATAGAATACCCATCTTTCCACCAGTGCCCATTCTCCAATTCCTTCCCTCCTTCCCTCCTTCTCTCCTTCCTTCCCTCCTTCCTTCCCACCTTCCTTCCTTCCTTCCTTCCTTCCTTCCTTCCTTCCTTCCTTCCTTCCTTCCTTCCTTCCTTCCTTCCTTCCTTCCTTCCTTCCTTCCTTCCTTCCCTCCCTCCTTCCTTCCTTCCTTCCTCTCTCCCTTCCTCCCTCTCTCTCTTCTTTCCTCCCACCACATCTGGCTATGCTCAGGTGCTACTCTTTGCTCTGTGCTCAGGGGTCACTCCTGGCAGTGTTCTGGGAACCATATGTGGTGCTGGGGATTGAACTTTGGTCAACCACATCTAAGGCAAGCACTTTAAACCCTGTACTTTCTCTCGGTCCATATGTTTCTGCTTCTAACCAACTTTGTTCATATTTGCTCGCTCTGATACCCCCTCCTTTTTTTTTTTTGGCTATCCCTCCCCTACTTATGCCAGATATTGAACACCAGGGCCTTACCCAGGCAAGGCACGTTGCTCTACTGCTGAATCATATCCCAACCCTTGTGGTCGAGTTTTATGGCCACTGTGTCAGTCATCCAGCAACATACTCAGAGCCCCTTGGAACAGACTACTATTCTCCCTCTTTTTTTTTTTCTTTTATTTGCGGGAAGGAGACACATCTGCTATACTCAGGGTCACTCAGTGCTCTGGGGACTTTGCAGTACCGGGGTTGAACCCAGACCTCACATGCAGATTACACACTCAGCCTGTGGAGCTGTCCCTCACCTCAGATGGCTATTCTTTAGGGCAGTCTTTGTGATGGGCTTTCACATAGCAGCTTCTTCCATAAATGCTGGCTGCGTGAATGCATAGTAGGTTCGATTCCTGACTCAGTTTAGCTGAGAGGCGCATCACGTACTTTTTGTTTTGGGGCCATACCCTTCGGTGCTCAGGGGTAACTCCTACCTCTGTGGGGGCCATACCTGTCAGCGCTTAGGAGACCAATTGCGGTGCTGGGATTTGAACCAGGGTTGTGGTCACATGCAAAGCAAGTACCTTAACTTTTTTTCCCCTATGTCTCATCTCTGTGTGCTTTTCTTTTGTTTTTTTGGCCACACTTGGTGGTGCTCAGGGGGTATTTCTAGCTCTATGCTCAGGGACCACACCTGGCAGGGCTCAGGGGACCATATGGGATGCCAGGGTGGAACCTTGGTTAGCTGCGTGGAAAGGCCATTGTGTGCTTTTGACTCTCAGGGGTCTTGGTGGGGGCTGAGCCCTCTGTGGTCACAGCAGAGGGGAGGCAGACAATGTTGTCCCGAGTATCAGAGCTGCTTGCGGTTTGCAGAGGACTTTGATCGTGTGTGCCTTGCCTCACAAGAGCTTAATTACATGCCCTTTCATGCAGCTTCTGCTGGTACCAGGATCACTAACTTCTTGTACTTGCAGCTAAAGAGGTGGAACAGACAGAATCCCGGCCCCCAGCTGGTTTTGCCCTTTGATCTTTCTACTTGGAGGCAAGGCACGTTTCCCCAAGGGATTTCCTCAATAGCTTTAAATCAGGAAAAGAGGGCTAGGGAGATAGCCCAGTGGCCTAGAGTTGATGCCTTGTGTGGACAAGGCTCTGACTTGATCCCCAGTACCGAATGGCACCCACAGCACCGCTGTCTATAGCCCTGGAGGTCCTAGAGGATCACCAGTGGCGTGGTGTGGGAGGGCCTCGGTGGTCCCCAGCTCCCCTGGGCCTGAGCAGTGAATCCTCTGTAGCTGAGTATCACTGGAAGTGCCCCCCCACTGCCACCTCTTGATCTTTCCTTGGAAGGAGGTATCCCCTGCTCTGTCCTTCAGAAAGTGGGAAGGATGTCAGGAAGCTTCATGGGCTTCAAGCAACATTCAAGCAACAAATTAGCTGACACCAGGGCTTTGGGCACTTCCTGGCACTGCATCAGCTGGACACCCTGTTGCCAGCAGTGAGGGTTGGAACTTGGTGCTGGTTGATCCTCCAGAAACCCTTTGGGGATGCACTTGGGTCTCTTCCTTTCTCTGCTCGGCCTCAGGCAAAGGGAATAGAAAGGAATCACTTAGAGAAGGGTGAGGACAACCCTGGCTGTCTCTTGGAGCCACCTAGGGAGGAGGCTAACGAAAAGTTTCCAGGCCTTTGACCTCCCTTGCTGTTTCCCAACCAAATAATCCTGGTTAGAAGGATGGGAACCATTTCAGAGAACAAGAACAGAGGCAGCAGAAAGCAGCTGCTGAGACAAAATGGGGAGCCTTGGGAAGAGAAAGACAGGAAGGAAGAAAGAGAAAAGGAGAAAGGAAGAAAGAAAGAAAAAGAAAAAGAGAGAGAAAGAAAGAAAGAGAGAGAGAAAGAAAGAAAGAAAGAAAGAAAGAAAAAAAGAAAGAAAGAAAGAAAGAAAGAAAGAAAGAAAGAAAGAAAGAAAGAAAGAAAGAAAGAAAGAAAGGGGCTGAGCGATAGCACAGCGGGTAGGGTGTTTGCCTTGCACGCTGACACGGGTTCTGCTCCCAGCATCCCATATGGTCCCCTGAGCACTGCCAGGATTTATTCCTGAGTGCAAAGCTAGGAATAACCCTGGTGCATCGCCGGGTGTGACCCAAAAAGAAAAAGGAAAGAAAGACAGAAAGAAAGAAAGAAAGAAAGAAAGAAAGAAAGAAAGAAAGAAAGAAAGAAAGAAAGAAAAACAGAAAGAAAGAAAGAAAGGAAGAAAGAAAGAAGGAAACAAAGAAACAAAGAGCCAAAGAAAAAACTCACCGAGTGTAAGAGTGCATTTAGAACTGCCGGAGATTGGGGAGATGGTTCTAAGGCCTGAGCACAAGATACAAAGCATGTGGGAGGCTGGGTTCGATTCCAGGCACTGCAAGGCGCAAGGTCCCCTGAACACTGACGGGAGCCCACCCCAAATGCTGAGTCAAGAGTTGCCCGTGAGCACTGCCTAACAAAAGAGGAAAGAATTGCCCAAGCGTTTGGGGAAGGTGACCATGCCTGAACCTGATCCAGAGCTGCTGGTTTGACCTGCGGGACCGCTGAGCTACACTTTGTTCAGCTTGTCAGGTGAGAGTTGGGGCTCTGAGGAGAGGGAAGGCTTCAGGCTTGTTCTGATCAAGGTGACTCTGTCTGTGGTTCTTTAGTTTCTGGGAAGCTGTTGCTCAGATATCTTGACCCAAAACTCCTGGGAGAGAGCCCCAAAGCTGGGTGTATGCCGATGCACATGCCGGCTGGGTTTTGTGTCTGAGGGCGCCAACTGGATGCAGCCGGCAGAGCCGAGTCGCCAGCATGCACTAGCTCTGAGCAGGCAGAGGATGGTGGCTGGTCTCAGGGCTTCCGAATGCCTCTGCCTGGTGCGGTTGATGCGCCAATGTGTTCCAGGAGAGGGAGCAGGAGGAATTTGATCCAGTGACCCCAGGGTTTATGCTCAGCCTGTTTATTGCTGGCTGTTCTCCCCTACGAGGCCTAAGCAAGATGAATATGTAAAGGAGTCTGAGGACCATCTGCTTCCTGAGAAAAAATAACAGCCCCTTGGAGGGATGAAGGAAATAAAAGCTCAAGGAAGCTGGGGAGAAAATTGATTTTGAAGGAACCGCCCACCCACATTGGATAATGCAAGCCACCAGAAACGGAGGAAAAACTTGAAAAGTGTGGCTGTAGGCAATAGATAGGAGGCTTTTTCAGAGAATGTGAGTCAGTTCTTTTGAGAAAAACCATCCACAGTAAAATGTTTTGGAGATACTGGGTATTCGCAGCCCTGAGCATGCCATGAAGCGTGTCCGGCTGTGGGAGCCGAGCAATTGGACAGCAGAGAGGGTGTTTCCTTGTATGCTGCCAACCTGGTTTCCATCCCCGGCATCCCATCTGGTCCCCTGAGCACTGCCAGGAATGATTCCTGAGCATAGAGCCAGAGTAACCCCTGAGATCGGCCGGACATGGCCAAAAAAAAAAAAAGGGGAGGGGGAGTAAAGCTACTCCCCAAATAGATTGTGTGGAACAGCTCTTGGCCACACCACTTCAATCTGCCAAGTGCCCTGTCCCTGTGAGACTGTAAGGTGGAGGCCAGAGGTCAGGAGACTCCCACCAGTGTCACTGGTCACTTCCAAGTTCAAGATCGTGGACTGAGTGGCAGGTGGAGCTGTCATCTGAATGGCAGGTGGAGCTGTCATCTGAGTGGCAGGTGGAGCTGTCATCTCTCGGTCAGCTGGAGGCTTTGTAAGTGGAAGCAAAAGGTGACTAGATGCAGGTCCCTGATGTAGGGTGGACTGGAGAGGGGTCGAGCAACTTTCATAGCAACTGCAGAGGTTTAGGCTGAAAGGCAGTAAGGCAGAAATATTAGTGAGAAGGAGAAAAGGGCACAGATAAAAGTATAAATTGGGGTGTTTGGGAGGCTGAGAGTAGTATAGAGAAAGATGAATAGAGTGGAAAATTGCTCAATAGCGCCTTTGGAGAAAATAGGATAAGAGATTGGCAGTGATGATTTTGGATTCGTCTACAAATGTTATAGCTAATATTGCCACCAGGAAAAATGAAGTCATAAAATTTGCTTATAAATGGATGGACATGGAGAGCATCATGCTGAGTGAAATGAGTCAGAAGGGGAGAGAGAGACATAGAATGATTGTACTCATTTGTGGGATATAAAAATAACATAGTATGAGACTCATACCCAAGGACAGTAGAAACAAGGGCCAGGAGGAACGGTCCATGGTTGGAGGTTTGCCTTAAGTGGTGGTGGAGAGAGGACAGCTAGGATAGTGAAGGGACCTCTATGACAATCGTAGTTGGAAATCATCACTCTGAACTGAGTGCTTAAAGTGGGTAAGGGGACAAATATAAAACCTTTCAGCACCTGCATTGCAAACCATAATGACCAAAAGGGGAGGGAGAGAGAGACAGAGAGAGAGAGAGAGAGACAGAGAGAGAGACAGAGAGACAGAGAGAGACAGAGAGAGACAGAGAGACAGAGAGAAAGAGAGACAGAGAGAGAGAGAGTGGGCTGGGTGACAGGGGGACAGGAGGGAAAACAGTGACATTGGTGGTGGGAAATGACGTACATGGGTGAAGAGATGGAGATAGAACATTGTATGAAACCCAATGATGAACAATTTTGCAACTGTGTATCTATCTCATGGTGATTCAACTGAAAAAAAGTTATAGCTAATAAACATTACTGCAAGGAGGGAGTTTTCATATCTGATTGGACTATGACAGGTCTATTTTGCTAGAAGAACTAAGATTAACTGGCCCGGGGCTGGAGAGATAGTATGGTGGGTAGGGCATTTGCCTTGAATGCAGCCGACCTTGGATTGATTTCCAGCCCCACACAGGGTCCCCTAAGCCCTGCCAGGAGAAAACCCTGAGCACAGAGCCAGCACTAAGCCCAGAGCACTGCCGGGTGTGGCCTCCAAACAGGACAAAAGATGGACTGAGCTGTCTGAGCGTTTGTGTGTGAGGAAGCCTGCTCTCCTGGGAAGGGTCATGCTTGGTACTTTGGTTGCAGTGAGAGGGATTTTAGGACTCTCAGACACACAGCTGCCAAAAGCTTTTAGTTCTCCATTTTTTTCCCCAGCAAAAGTAAGAAACAGTCTCACAAACTACTTTGGGTTGCATTTTTTTTTTAATTTTTTTCTTTGGGACCACACTTTGTGGTGCTCAGGGAATAATTCTGAGAGTATTATTTTTACAGTTACTTCTGGTAGTACTGGGGGGCTGGAGCGATAGCACAGCAGGTAAGGCGTTTGCCTTGCACTCAACTGACCCGGGTTCGATTCCCAGCATCCCATATGGTCCCCTGAGCACTGCCAGGGGTAATTCCTGAGTGCAGATCCAGGAGTGACCCCTGTGCATCATTGGGTGTGACTCAAAAAGCAAACAAAAACAAAAACTTCTGGTAGTACTGGGGCTACCAAATCTCATCCTAAGCTATATGGTGGGGACCAGGTGGACCAGATGGGGTTTTTCCTCTTCCTCCTCCTCCTCTCCTCCTCCTCTCCTCCTCCTCTTCCTCTTCCTCCTCTTCCTCCTCCTCCTCCTCCTCCTTCTCCTCCTTTTCCTCCTCTTCTTCCTCCTCTTCTTCCTCCTCTTCCTCCTCCTCCTCTTCTTCTTCCTCCTCCTCCTCTTTCTCCTCTTCTTCCTCCTCCTCCCCCCATCTCTTCCTCCTCCTCCTCCTCCTCTTCCTGGCTCTGCACTCAGGAATCACTCCTGACCATCGTCAGAAGACCATATGGGATGCTGGCAATAGAACCTGGATCGGCCACGTGCAAGGCAAGCTTCCTACCTGCTGTACTAGAGCTTCCGCCCTGGGATTTCTTCTTATAGCTAAAGACAAAACTCTCTTCTCTCATAGGAGACCCTTACCATAGAAAAGACACAAGAGGGCCTGGGGCAATCACTGAATGGAGGGTGAAGGCTCTGCATGAAGGAGGCCCAGACTGGTCCTTGGAACAACAGGACTCCGTAAGCGCCACTGGGAGCTCTGAGTACGGAGCTAGGAGTAGTTCTTGAGCAGTGCCAAGTGTGACTCCCCCAACCAAAACAAAATGAACAAAAAGGAACACAAGAAGAGGGGTGAAGAAATTGGGTCTTTCACCTCCAAGAAAGAGACTTGAGGGGCACAGGGAGTAAACATTGACGATTAAAGGACCATTATGTGGGAGAGATTTTTATTAGCATGATTGTGTGTGGGTCAAAGGACAGGGTTGGACTGCTGGCTAGGAAGGGAGTGAGAGGAAAAAATTTGGGGTTCAGTGGAAGGAATAGCGGCTAGGAACTGGAGAGACAGAACCGGGGTTCGGGGACATACTTGCATGTGGCCAATCCTGGTTTGCTCTCTGGCACTACCCAGTTCTCGGGCAGTGAGAATCACTGGAAGGGCCATGGGGCTTCCTGAATACTCCATCCCCACACCCAAAACAAGCTACTGAACTCCTTACAGATGGAACAAGCCATTGAGATGCCTCAGTGGCAGAGCAAATGCTTTGCATTTGTGAGGTCCTGGGGGAAAGAAAAGGAATGAGTTGTCCAATCAGCTATTGGGGTTCTGGCCATCAGAAGCAGAAAATGGTTAAAATATTTTTTTTGTTTGTTTTAAACAATGCTTGGGGGTTGCTCCCAGCAGTGCTTTGGGGGACCGTAGGGTGAGGAGGTGGGGGTGGGGTGAGGTTAAGCCTGGGTTGACTCAACCTGTTAAGCAGTCAGCCTGCCGCCTGCCTGCGTGTTCTGTTGTGTGTCTTCATGAACGAAGGTGCTGGGAGGGTTGTCTGAATGCACATTTCCAGGGACTGCTGGGTCTGGGCAGCTGAACAAGACGTGGGCAGCCTCTGCTCTGGCTGAGCCTTTGTTCAGTTCAGGGTCCAGCGAAGCAGCTGCTCTCATGGAGCTGGCACTGGGTCTCGGGGCCAGAGCAGCGTCCTTCCTCGGGAAGTTGTGCAGGCTGGCTGAGAGGCACTGGGGAAGCTCCCTAGGTGCTCACTGACTTCTTTGCAGTGTGTGCTTCCCCCAAAGCAGGACTCAGAGTGGGAGTGGAGTTGAAATGGAGCCAAAGGCTCCAGGGGACTTCACCGGCCCAGGCTAGGGACAGAGCTGGACCTGGGCTGAAAGGTGACTTCTGGACACCTTGCCCTGGACTTAGTCCAGTGTTGCGTGGAGACTGAATTGCACCTAGAGGTAGGTGGGTGGGGTCAGGCATCTGCCTCGGACTCTGTTATTCTAACCCTCTGGTCCCCTCTGTTCTTTGCCTCTGAAACAGGAGTTTGGGTTCTAGCGGTGCACTTGGCTGGGCTCTGGGGTCTCCGGTCAGCTGTATCCGCTGAGGGTGTGTCAGAGTGTTTGCTCAGCCCTGCTGTACACTGTACCCATTTCCTGCCCCTGTTCCCACGGCCCAAAGGCCTTGGCACAAGCTGCGCTGTGGGGAAGGGGAGGCCCAGATCTCCTTAGACACTTTCTCTGCTGCCCAGATTCTTAGCATGGGATCCTGGTCTTCATTCTCACCCAGGCCTGGGGCCCGCTACGGAGAGCAGATCAGGAAGAGACAGTGGGTCAGAGAAGAGAAAGGCCCGGGGGTGGGGCGGGGCAAACAGAGGCGGGTAAAGAAGGGATAAACAGATGGACATGGAAGTAGGGAAGCAGCCGGGATGAAAACAAACAAATGCGTGCAAAAACAACGTACGCACGCATTTTTGTCTCAGAATTTGTCACCCTAGTAAAGGGTGATGGTTGGCATTTCCTCGCCAAGGCATCCCTGGACTTGGCAAGGACTCAGCCACATGGTTCAAGACTAATTTTGAACCGGAATTAGATCCTTAAGACTGTCCCCGTAAGGTGCTGTGACCTGGGGCTGTCCATTTCTTTGTGAAGATGGCCGTAAATCGTCCCTGAGGTTCTATTGGAAACCAGACTTGGGTAACGGTTGTTGGTCAGTAGCAGAGTCTGAGTGTGAATGGCCGGGGATATGCGACAGATGGCTGAGGGGGCAGCGGCCCTCGAGGGAGGACCGGCAGGGCGACTGGGGGAGGAAAGTCAACAGATCTGGAAGGCTCATGGAGGATGTGCTAGAGTCCCTTGGCACGTTTTGTGGGGTGCTCGTGAAGATGGAACCCTTGTGTCTTTAATTATTAACTTAGCACTGGGGTATATTTTTTGCCTGGCCCTATGATAACCCTCTGTGGTTATTTATTGTCTTGTTTATTAGGTGAAAGGTGCGTATTTTGTTTAGTACAGAAAAGATTCTGTTCCAGAAGAGCAGAAAAGAACTTTGGTAGTGAAGAGAAGAAGCTGATCTTTCAGTTTGGGATGATACAGTCTCTGGGCTGGAGTCTGATTTGGGCTGAAAGTAGCAAAACAGGAGGATTAGGAGACTCTGAGGGTTTGGTACTTTTTTTTTTTGGTTTGGGGCTCACACCCAGCGATGCTCAGGGCTGACTCCTGGCTCTGCACTCAGGAATCATCCTGGCGGTGCTTGGGGAACCATATGGGATGCTGGGAATCGAACCCGGGTTGGCCTCGTGCAAGGCAAATGCCCCATCTGCTGTACTGTCCTCCAGACCGGGCTTGATACTTAGAGCCAGTTCCTTCCTTCCTTCCTTCCTTCCTTCCTTCCTTCCTTCCTTCCTTCCTTCCTTCCTTCCTTCCTTCCTTCCTTCCTTCCTTCCTTCCTTCCTTCCTTCCTTCCTTCCTTCCTTCCTTCCTTCCTTCCTTCCTTCCTTCCTTCCTTCCTTCCTTTTCTTTCTCATATCCGGTGGGACTGGGGCCTGGGAGCTATGCTCTGGGGTCACCCATTCAGAGAGGGATCTCGGCCTGCAACCCCAGGGACCAAACTCCAGGCCCCCGGGTGCTGGGCAGGTGCCTACGGCTCCATCTCTCTCCTGCCTGCCCCTGCATCCTGACTCAGGCAGCCCAGCCCTGCGTCTCACTTTCTCTACTGCCGAGGCAGGCTGACCTTGGCCTTGTCCTTGGAGACCCTGGGGGTTGAGTGTGCTCCCTCCTTCCCCTTGCCGAGGGCCACTGTTGCTGAGCCAGGAAGGAGGGAGCCCTAAGCGGTTCCCTCGGACACAGAGCAGGTGCTCATGCGCCCACGGGGCTGTGGAAGAGGTTGGAGGCGGTGGGGAGGGACATTCTGCTGAGCTTCAGAATTCTTTCTCTTGACTTGCTTCCCAGTCACATCCCGGGGCAAGCGCTCAGCCTCGCAGCTGGTGTGGGCTTCCCTTCTTGAATTTCTTTGGAAGTAGTGAATCCTAACTTTTGCGGTGGTGGTGGTGGTGGCGGCGGCGGTGATGGCGGGGGTGGGGGCGGCAATACATTTCTCTGAGATTCCAGTGAAAGTTCTGAATGCTTTCCTTAGAACCGTGGTGGTGCTTTGGACATCTGTACGGAACACTTCCCAAGCATCTCAGGTCTCATGGAAGCCAGATGAAGGGCACCGGTGCTCAGGACCTTCTTTCCCTGGCTCGCCCCGGGAGACGGAGAGCCCCGGAGAGCGGGACTCGAGGTCCACTTCAAGCGTTGCATAGTCGTGTCAGGAGAAATGCCCTGTCCCCATCTATAGGAACCACAGCTCCAGGAATCCCTCCTAGCACACGAGCAAGCCGAGAGCTGGCAGGTCGAGGCAGGAAGTCTGGCTCCCAGCCTAATCCTTGGCCACACGTCCTGACTTGCTGGTCCAGACATGGATAAGTCCCAACAGGACTTGTCAAGGTTAATTGTAACCCCACAGTCTGAGTCCTGCCTCTCGGGACCCATGTCTGGGGGTGCTGGGGCAGGAAGGTTGGAGAGTTTGTGCTTTTCAGAGCCAGCAGCCAAAACTCAGCTCTGATGCTGCACTGCCCCTGGTTACTTCTCACTGAAGCATTAAAAAAAAATTTTTTTTTATTGAATCACTGTGAGATAGTTACAGACTCAAACTTTTATGATTACGTTTCAGTCATACAATGATTGAGCATCCATCCCTCTACCAGTGTCCATTCTCTACCAGTATATATTCCCAATATCCTTCCAACCACCCCCATCCTATATGCCCTGGGGGGGCCGTCCCCCCTCCCTGCGGCAGGCACATTCCCTCTTACTCTCTCTCTCCTTTTGGGTGTTAATGGTTTGCGATACAGGTAGTAAGAGGCGATCATGTTTGGTCCATAGTGTACTTTGAGCACGCATCTCCCATCCCTTCGCTCAAGCATTTTTGTATGCAAAGCAAGTGTAGTCACATTGTTTTCTGTCTTCTGTATAAGTGCAAGTGTGTGTGTGTGTGTGTGTGTGTGTGTGTGTGTGTGTGTGTGCTGCCATGAACACAGGTGCTTAGCAACTGCCTTTATATCAGATACCCTTAAGCTACTGCCTCACCCCCTTCAGGCAAGTACTTTTGGAGGATTGTGGTGAAGAATTTCTGAGCTGAATTATTTTTTTGGAGGGGGGGTCATGCCCAGCAGTGCTCAAGGATTACTCCTGACTCTCCGCTCAGAAATTATGACTGGCAGGGCTCAGGGGACCATCTGTGGTGCCATGGATGGAACCTGGGTCAGCCACATGCAAGTGCCCTACCTGCTATACTATCACTCTGACCCCTGAGCTGAGATTTTTTTTTTTTCTTTTTGGGTCACACCCAGCGATGCTCAGGGGTTACTCCTGGTTCTGCACTCAGGAATTACTCCTGGTGGTGTTTGGGGGACCATATGGGATGCCGGGGATTGAACCCGGGTCGGCCGCATGCAAGGCAAATGCCTTGGACCTGCTGTGCTATCGCTCCAGCCCAGAGAGCCGAGGTTTTTAATGAAGAGTCGAACCCCGAGCAGTCCTTGGATAAAAGGTCTTTTGTAATTAAAAAAGAAAAGTCTTTGGTTTTGAGTCACATCTTGGGGTGTTTGGGTCTGGCTCTGTCTGTGTCTGGGGGTCACTCCCGGTGGTGCTTGGGGAACTACCCAGTGCTGGGGTGGGGCCTGTACCACTCCTTTAAGCCATCTCCCAGCCCCCCAAAATATCATTTTGTGACTTGCTCAGGAGCCCGAGGCCCTCTGTACCGAGCAGTGTTCTTTATATTTCAGGCCTTTTAACCTTCGTTAACTGTGCCTACGTCAAGTGGGGAACCGTGGTTCAAGATAGCTTCACTTACGCTAAGGTCGTGGCTCTGATTGCTGTCATCATCGCCGGCATCGTCAAACTTTGCCAGGGTAAGAAATTATAGGCACCGGAAAAAAAAAAAGAAATTATAGGCACCGGATGCTTGGGGGGGGGGGCGGTGGTTTCTAAGCTGTCCTCTGTGGGCACCCTTTGTGCTTTATCACAAGTGGTAGGGACTAATCTCATTTCCGTTTTTTAGATGAGAAAATTGAGACCGTGGAGTTAAGTTTCTTGCCCAAGTTTCCTAGCTTAGTAGTAGTAGCACTGAAATTCCTACCCTGTCAGACTGGGCATCCAAAAATACAAGCCTGGGGGCTGGAGCGATAGCAAAGCGGGTAGGGCATTTGCCTTGCCCGCGGCCGACCCAGGTTCGATCCCCAGCATCCCATATAGTCCCCTGAGCACCGCCAGGAGTAATTTCTGAGTGCAAAGCCAGGAGTAACCTTTTGCATCGCCAGGTGTGACCCAAAAAGCAAAACAAAACAAAACAAAACAAATACAAGCCTTGTATTCTTGTTTTTGTTTTTATGTTTTAGAGAGGCCACACGTGGCTCTGGATTTACTCTTGACTCTGGTTTACCCTTCTTTTTTTTTCCTTTTGCTTTTTGGGTCACACACAGGGGTTACTCCTGGCTTTGCATTCAGGAATTACTCCTGGCGGTGCTTGGGACCATATGGGATGCTGGGAATTGAACCCAGGTCAGCCACGTGCAAGGCAAACACGCTACCTGCTGTACTATCGCTCCGGCCCCTGGGTTTACTCTTGATTCTGCCAGGGATCACTCCTTGTGGTGCTCAGAGAACTGGACGAGCTCCTAGGGATCGAACCTGGGTCAGTTGCATGCAAGGCAAATGGCTTACATGCTGTACTGTCACTCTGCTCCCCCCAAACCCTGTCTTTCAACTCCTACGCCTGTTTTTACCAGAAGACGAGGAACAGGTGCAGGCCAGTCCCCAGCAGCTGGCTTGGTCGAGTCCAGTGCCTTGACTGTTTTCTCCCCTTGGGAGGGGCACAGGCAGAAACGAATGCCTCCTGTGCCATCTCTCCAGATCCCAGGTATGACAGGCTGACCCTACACCTACTCCCTGCTCATCTGGGCTGCCCCAGCCCCCTGCCTTTCTACCACTCCATATCTGCTCTGTGTGGTGTTCGAAAAGGGGTAGGAATCAGGCCGCTGGCAGGCCAGGCAGTGTCAGTGCAGTTTTCTAGGCCTGCCCGGCGGCGGTTTCTCAGCCTGCAGCACCCAGGGCCTTTTTGCCATGCTTCTCCGGTTGTTCACCATGCCTGGTCATTGCTGCAGCTGCTGTTTCTCTTTTTCTTCATGGCTTCCTGCTTACCTGCCCCTTCTCTCACAATCCTTTACTGGGTTGGCCACTAAGCCTCTGCCTTTTCCTGTTCTCTGGGTTCCAGGAGCTTCAAGCCACTTTGAGAATTCCTTCGAGGGCTCGTCATTCTCGATGGGCGACATCGCCCTGGCCCTGTACTCAGCTCTGTTCTCCTACTCGGGCTGGGACACCCTCAACTACGTCACCGAAGAGATCAAGAACCCCGAGAGGTAAGAGCCTAGTCCTCAGCTCCCCTTGACAGTAGCGACTAGACTTTTATGGGGCGCCCAGTGTGTGCCAGGCCCCAGGCCCCTGTCATCCAGGTTCTCGTTTGAGTCAGCCCCAGCTTCACAGGTGGGGAACCCCCGGGAAGCGAATTCTCCATCATCATGGTAACAGAGTTGAGATACGAACTTACTTCTGTATGTTTAGGAACTATTTTGTTTTTTTAAAAGGCCTTTTTATGTTAAAGTAGGTATCTGATATGTATCGTGTTCTTTTCTATATTATTGTGTATTTTTCCCTTGATTTTTTTTGTTTCTTTGGGCCATACCCAGCAGTGTTCAGGGCTCACTCTTGGCTCTGTGCTCAGGGATCACTTTTTAAAAAAAAGTTATTTTTTTTTGTTAAAGAATCATCGTGAGGGTCTAGTTACAGATTTACATATTTTCATGCTTGTGTTTCAGTCATACAATGCTCGAGTACCCATCCCTCCGCCAGTGCCCATTCTCTACCACTGATGATCCCAGGATTCTTCCCAGGGATCACTTCTGACAGGTTCAGGGGACTATATGGGGTTCTGGGGGTCGAACCTTGGTAGACCACATGCAAGGCAAACACCCTGCCCACTGTACTATCCCTATAGTTTTTTTTTTGTGTGTGTGTGTGTGTGTATGGCGGGGGTGGGGTGGGGCCCGTGGCCCCTGGTGGTGATTCTCAGCTAAGAAGGCTGGTGGTTCAATTTGAAAACCCAGCTCTGTGGTGCTGCTCGTGTGCTGCATGGCTGAGGATTACCTGGGTCACACCGGTGGCGCTCAGGAGCCTCCAGGGCCATGCCTGGCAACGTGCTGGGCACCCATGCAGTGCCAGGGATCGATCCAGTCCCCACTGCACACCAGGCATGCACCTTAACCCCTGGACTGCCTCTGACCCTTGGTAGAATTTTTATCATCCTTATCCCCACCAAGATAACTTTAGGTCATAGAGTCCCAGAATCTTCCTGTTTCCCTTTTGAGCCTTTTTTCGTTTCTCCAATGCTCACGGATGCAGGATGCAGTTGTATTGCGTTAGCTACCCAAATGATAGCACTTTACCAATGCTGCTCTGAACTACTGTTATTTAGAAAGAAGCACGGGGCCAAGAGTCTACTGACACACCTTTCCATTGACTTGCTGGATGATCTTGAGGAAGTCCCCCGCCATCTCTGCCTACTTCCTTTTCTGTAACTGATGAGGTGAAGTGATAACAGTGTTTAGAACTTTGCCTCGCTCTTTAGAGTCAACAATTCTGGGAACTTAGATTTTCCCGGGAGTGAAGCGTAAGCTTTTAAAATATTTATTTATTTATTTATTTATTTCTAATGGAATCACTTTGAGATAGACCCTTACAAAGCTGTTCATGATTAGGTTTCGGTCATACAGTGTTCCAACACCCATCCCTCCACCAGTGTACATTTCCCAGCACCAGTGTACCCAGGTTCCCTCCCATAAACCTCCCTTCCCCCTACCAGGCTGCCTTTATGATAGGCCCGTGTCTCTCTCTCTCTCTCTCTGAGCATTGTGTTTTGCAATACAGGTACTGAAAGGTTATCGTGTTATCCCTTTATCTACTTTACCTTTAACACTCAGTTTTTTTTAGCATGATCATTTCCAACTATTATTGCCATGCTGATCTCTTCTCTATTTTATGTAAACTTTAAAATTTTTTTTTTTTGGGGGGCTGGAGCGATAGCACAGCGGGTAGGGCGTTTGCCTTGCACGCGGCCGACCCGAGTTCGAATCCCAGCATCCCATATGGTCCTCTTAGCACGGCCAGGGGTGATTCCTGAGTGCATCGCCAGGTTATTTTATTTTTTTTTTTTGCTTTTTGGGTCACACCCAGCTATACCCAGGGGTTACTCCTGGTCTTGCACTCAGGAATTACTCCTGGCGGTGCTCGGGGGACCATATGGGATGCCGGGGATCGAACCCGGGTCGGCCGCATGCAAGGCAAACGCCCTACCCGCTGTGCTATCGCTCAGGCCCTAAAAAAAAATTTTTTTTTATGTAAACTTTTAAGTCAAGAGAATAACAATGAACTCCTTTTGACTTTTAGAGACAAAGAGGATTCTTGGTACACATGGAATGTTGCCACCCTGGGTTCGGAGAGAAGTGGGATTGTGGCCTGGGTGGTGCTTCCACCTACTGGACAGAAGTTAAATGATTTAAGAGTTTTAGTACCTCAGGCCCTGTGCTCTCTACGGCCTCTCTCCTGGCTCTCCCTGTAAAGAAATTTATAAAGACGATGGCTTTATTGAGCTCTAGGGACCCTGGGGGCTTTCTGTTAGGATGGCACCCAAGGGTTTCAGACTGAGTTGGAGTTGGGGTGGGCATATTTCCCAGGTTTTGTTCAGATTGCCCTGCCAACTGGGACCCATGTTCTCTGTATGTTAGATTTTCGTAATTTGCCTTCATAATTTCTTTTTATGTCCAAACTCAAAACAATCTTAGGACAGCCTTAGAGAAAGAATCCCAAAACTTCTGGGTGTAAAAAGGTGAAGAGAGCTCAGAGCCGCTGAGCCTGCTGTGCCTGTGGGGGACCCGGGTTTGATCCCTGGCACTTAGTGGTTCTTCAGTAGGGCCAGGAGTAAACCTGAACACCGCCATGGATGGCTCACAGTGAAGAGAACCAAAAATTCTCCATTCTTTCTGTGCTGTCATGTCGGGACATAGCTCTTTGTTAAGCTTTTATTCCCCCGGTCCCCATGTGACATTCATTTCCCTTGATGCTCTTTTGTTCTTAGGAGCTTAAGCCCCATCCTAGGCAACTTCAAGGGCAAAACCACCGGGGAAGGGGCTGGAGTGATAGAACAGTGGGTAGGACCTTTGCCTTGCACGAGGCCTACCTGGGTTCGATTCCCAGCATCCTATATGGTCCCCTGAAGTGACACCAGGAGTAACTCCTGAGTGCATGAACCAGAAGTAACCCCTGAGCATTGCCAGGTGTGACGCCCCTCAAAAAGAAAATAATCACTGGGGAAATACTACAAGAAGGCCCTGTCTCGGGATTGGTGTGTCAGTGTAAGGATCAAGGAGCATCAGGGAGATGCGGCTGGGGACTAATGTAAGCCATGACTTTATTTCACTGTAGGAATCTTCCCCTTTCCATTGGCATTTCCATGCCCATCGTCACCATCATCTACATCATGACCAATGTGGCCTATTACACCGTGTTAGACATGCAGGACATCCTGTCTAGTGAAGCCGTTGCTGTGGTAAGTTGGCATGAGAAGTAGGCTCAGGGCGGGTTTTTGGCCTACTGGCTATATTACGCTTCTTTTTTTTTTTTTGTTTTTGGGTCACACCTGGCGATGCACAGGGGTTACTCCTGGTTCTGCACTCAGGAATTACTCCTGGCGGTGCTCAGGGGACCATATGGGATGCTGGGATTTGAACCTGGGTCAGCCGCGTGCAAGGCAAACGCCCTACCTGCTGTGCTATCACTCCAGCCCCTATATTACACTTCTTGAAGGTCCCAGAAAGCAGGTAGCCCTTGCAAGGTGTTTTGCTGGGTTAGTGGGTTGACTGGACCGATAGCACAGCGGGTAGGGTGTTTACCTTGCATGTGGCTGACTCGGGTTCGATTCCTCCGTCCCTCTCAGAGAGCCCGGCAAGCTACTGAGAGTATCCTGCCTGCATGGCAGAGCCTGGCAAGCTAACTATGGTGTGTTGGATATGCCAAAAGCAGTAACAACAAGTCTCACAATGGAGACGTTACTGGTGCCTGCTCGAGCAAGTCTGTGATCAAAGGGATGACAGTGCTACAGTGCAGTGCTAGAGTGGGCTGACAGGAGACCCTGTTCCCTCCTGTTGTGGAAGGACTGAGTTTCTTGTAGAGGAATCTGGGGGTGTGCCAGTCTCTGCTCTTTATGTTTCACTAACGTCTCCCCATTCCTTTCCCTTAGACTTTTGCAGACCAGATTTTTGGAATATTCAACTGGACAATTCCACTGGCAGTTGCACTATCCTGCTTCGGTGGCCTTAATGCTTCCATTGTGGCTGCTTCTAGGTATGGGCGACACTATGATTGGAGTAGTACAGAACTGCTACCATCACGCTAGGCTTGGACTCACAGGATCTAGACTTTAGTTACTGTGCTCCCCAAATGATATTCACAACCTCTTCGTTCTGGTTTCCATTGGCGGTTTCCGTTTCCCATGCATCTTGCATTGAACCTCCTTTCTTATTCACATTTGAAGAAGGGGGTGGGGAGAGAGCCATGGCAGGGCGGCCTGTGAACTATGCCACAGCCTGTGTCTCGCTAGCTTCTCAGCTGTACCTGTCTCGCCCCAAACAGGCTCTTCTTTGTGGGCTCCCGCGAAGGCCATCTCCCTGATGCCATCTGCATGATTCACGTCGAGCGGTTCACACCGGTGCCTGCTCTGCTCTTTAATGTGAGTGATCTCAAGGATGAGGTTGAAAGCCAGTGTGGGGGGGCACATTAGTCATAGGAGACTCAACTGTCCTAACTTCCCCCAAATTCTAAAGGATGTTCTAATAGGAAGATGACGGATGGAGCAGCCATGTTTAGCCAGGCACCGTGCTAACTGGTGCAGCTGTTCTAAGAGAGCAGTTCTCTGTGCTGGGGGATGGGAACCTCCGGTTTAGGATAAGACCTAAAGTATGCGGAATATGTTTTCATGACCACCACGACAGACTGATATCTTTCTTTGTTTCTTTTTTTTTTTTGCTTTTTGGGTCATACCCAGGAATGCACAGGGGTTACTCCTGGCTCTGCACTCAGGAATTACTCCTGGCGGTGCTGGGGGACCATATGGGATGCTGGGAATTGAACCCGGGTCGGCCGCGTGCAAAGCAAACACCCTACCCGTTGTGCTATCACTCCTGCCCCCAGACTGATATATTGAAGGCAAGAAATGGTCACTGTTGGTTGGGAATGGGGCTCTGAGTAGAGCTCTTGCCTTGCATAAGAGTTTAATCCCTGTCATCGGGAAATAAAGAGTTACTGTCTTCTGTAAGGATAGGTGAAGGAAGGTCTGGTGTCAAGGAAGGTCTGGGGTAAGTTTGAAATGGATTTCTGGGGCTGGAGTGATAGCATAGCAGGTAGGGTGTTTGCCTTGCACTCGGCCGACCCGGGTTCAAATCCCAGCATCCCATATGGTCCCCTGAGCACTGCCAGGAGTAATTCCTGAATATGCAGATCCAGGAGTAACCCCTGTGCATCGCCAGGTGTGACCCAAAAAAAGAAATGTATTTCTAAAGTTATAACCACAAAGAGACAAAGAGATAACTAAGTATGACCACAAACTTAGGTTAAGAAAACGAGCTTCAAGGACCGGGGGAATGACTTGGAGATCCTGACTTTGAGCCTCAGCACTGCATGACGCCCGGAGCAGTGCTGAGCCCAGTTAGCACCACACTGCATTGACCCAGATGGCTGAATATCCTGGGAGCAGCTCCTGGGTACTCAGAGTTAGGAATATATGGCGGCGCCAGTAAGGAGAGGCTCCTGGGCAAAAGGGCTTTTGAGAAATTATATTTTGAGTTGTGCTCGTTAGCATAGTCCCTAGGTAAATGTTTGATGAACTGAAAAACACAAGGAAGAAGCTATTACTTCATGGGAAAGGAATGAGGGAGTGAAGCTAGGGTGTTGAGGGGGTGGAACAGTAAGGGATGGGGGGGGGATTGGGGACTTGCCAAGGGGAGGGATAAGTGGGAAATCCAGGGGAGTAAAAGCACTTTAGGTACCAAGGCCACGAGAGGAGCTGACCAGGGCTTGTGCCAACCAGGGTATTATGGCGCTGTTTTACCTGTGCGTGGAGGACATCTTCCAGCTCATCAACTACTACAGCTTCAGCTACTGGTTCTTTGTGGGGCTCTCGATTGTGGGTCAGCTTTACCTGCGTTGGAAGGAGCCTGATCGGCCTCGTCCACTCAAGGTAACTCACCTCCATCTTAACCTCTGCCCAAAGGAGATCCTATGTGACACTTGTATTCAAAGACCTTCCGGGACGTGTTGGTGGCACCACAGATATGACAAGGATGGGGAGAAGGTTCAATGCCCTACCTTTGTAGGCGGGCTTATTTCAGTCCCGAGTCATGTAACCTCATTTCCCCTTGTATTTTCAGCTCAGCCTTTTCTTCCCTATTGTCTTCTGCCTCTGCACCATCTTCCTGGTGGCGGTTCCACTTTACAGTGATACCATCAACTCCCTCATTGGCATAGGCATTGCCCTTTCTGGCCTGCCCTTCTACTTCCTAATCATCCGAGTGCCAGAGAAAAAACGACCTCATTACCTCCGAAGGATTGTGGGTAAGCCAGCACTGGGTCTGCAAGTCAGCTAAAATATTTTCTTCCAAATCTAATCTCCCAAGTCACCTTTGCCCTAATCTCTTCCTGTTGTTAATCCTTGAGCATTGCTGAATTGTCCCCTCGGCCCAACCCCATTCAGTGCCACTTCATACCCAACCCTGCTGACTTCTCAATTTTGACTCAAGCTTCTCTTGTTTATAGCATCTGCCACACGGTACCTCCAGATCCTATGTATGTCAGTTGCTGCAGAGATGGATTTTGAAAATGGAGCGGAGATGTCCAAGCCGGATTCCAAATCCAACTAAATTATCACCCAGAATCCTGAGGTGTGGAAAGCAGGGGCCTTTTTTTTTTTCACCTACTGACTGCAGCCAAAGAAGCTGAAAAAGAAACACCCCCGTCTTTGGAGGCACTGGTTCAGAAGCCTGGGCTCCAGAGACCTTTGAACTTGCATTTTTGAGATGGAAAATAATTTATTTGTTTTGCTACATATTGTTCCAGATTTTTAAAAAGAATTTTTAAAAAGAATGAAGTAGACTGTGGGGAGCATATCAGGTGTGGGGATTTGATTGTTCTAAAAAAGTACATTCCCATGTGTAAGACACTCACTCAAGTATGGGTGTGCCAACCCACTCCTTTTCCTTTAAAAGGGCCAATAATGCTCCAAACTGTCTCCTTTACAGAGACATGAAACTGTCACAGGTGTTGGACAATAAAAGGGTTATGTTCCTATGCTTCTGCGTGGCTTCCTTCTATTCTTTTACAGTTGTGGGCGCTACACCTGGTGCTGTTCAGGCACAGCATATGGTACCGGGGGTCCAGGACCTCAGGGAAGGCAGGGACTCTGCTGCTTGAGCCACGTCCCTGACCAGTGAGTTGCTTCATGTCCCTGGGACAGCTCCCATTAGCCTTTCAGGAAGACTCAATAATTATTTCAAAGTATCTGAGTTTGTTCTCATCAAGGCAGTTGTTGGAGGCTGATACAACCAAATCTCTACACAAGACAATATCTAAACTGCTATGGCAAAAATTTAGGTTGTTAAAAACTTTACCAGGGTAGGAGTGATAGTACAGTGGGTAAGGTGCTTGCCTTGCATGGGGCTGAACCAGGTTTGATCCCTGGCATCCCATTTAGTCCCTGAACATAAATAGTTACTCCCGGTTATAGGAGTAACTCCTGAGTGCAGGGCCAGGAATAACCCCTGAGCACTGCCAGATATGGCCTCAAATAAATACTGAGACTCTTCCTAAGAGCAAGGCGAGTGAGAGTAATCACCAGCCCATATCCTAAGAATGGATATTCTTAGGAAGATGAAACAATCAATTTCATCGTTTAATAAATCTCAGCAAGCAGCACATGGTACAGAGCTTTACTATTTCATGGATGAGAAGATCACTTGGCTCCCAAGTGCTCTCCGACACCGTGGTGTAAGAGTCTGTAGTGGAATCCACCTTTAAGAGAAGCATTGGCGCATCTCTCTCAGCTTCTACATCTGGGACAAGGACCCGACATCCCATCTTGCTTTGAGTTGAGTCTCTGAAGAGAATTCCTGCCAATCTGAGCAGGGAACAGAATTCAGCCCAGAGTGTCTCGCCAGGGCCTCTTGGACTTTGGTTTGCTGCTGCTGCTGTTTGGGGTAGCGGGCGGGTGATTCTTTTCATTCTGGAGCAGCGGGTTGTGGGTATAGGTTTGCTGTAAGGGACCTGAAAGAAAGAAGAAAAAGAAGAAAACACACAGATCTTGTTGAACAAAGGCCAGGAAGAAACAAATGACTGAATTTAGCCAGAAAGGACAAGTTACCCCTGGCTGCTAGCTCCAGGTGATTCTGCATGCGCCGTTCACGCTCCTGTAGCTGATGGGTCAGTTCAGCATTCTTCCAGCCTGTGTAAGGAGTAAGACACACAGTGGGGCACCCACGAGGACCACTTTTCCCAGTCCCCCATGCACATGACAGAGTGTCCTTACCTCTCTTAAAGCTTTGAAAGAAGCCTTCCCGCGGAGCTAGTTTGCTAGGGTCATGTACCACACGCTGGGGAATTTTCAGGACAGTGCGTACGGCTGGGATGCGGAGGCAAGCCACTTGGGTCAGGGAAAACATATTGGAGAAGAGCCAATACACGAACACTGCCTGGATGAGCAGAGAGTGGGGGGTGGGAGAGGAAGCGGGGGAGGGAGGGGGGTAGGGAAGGAGAGGGAGAGAGAGAGAGAGAGAGAGAGAGAGAGAGAGAGAGAGAGAGAGAGAGAGAGAGAGAGAGAGAGAGAGAAAGTAATTAGAAGCTGCTTTTTCAAGAGATGTATGGACTAGCTCTGATCCCTGATGTATTTATTACCTACCGTGGGGAAGTGGATAGTCACAGGCAAGACTGCCAGGGGCATCACTCGGATAAAATTTCTCATCCACTGAATGTCAGAACTTTGCATGCCTGTCTCAGCACCTAACTGGGAAAAAATTTTTTAAAAAGGTATATAAATGCCATGCAGTCAATCCCCCTGCTTGAAAAAAAAATTATATACACGTATTTATTAAAAAGTAGGTTCTGGGTGGTCCCGAAGTTTGAACCCGGGTCTCATGTATACAGGTCTTAGCACTTTGCCACCGAACCACATCCGACTCCAAAGCTGTTCTTTAACTATCCCTGGCTGCTTGGGTTCATTCATATTCATAAAATCTAAGCACTGAAATGACCTGTGATTCTGGAATCGGGCTTGCTGACACCTTTCAGTCTGGTGGCGTGGAGCAGGAGAGAGATGTTCTCAGGGAATCAAAATCAGGGTGGAGCTGTGGTCTGACCACTGCTACTCGCTGGCCCGTGGGATGCTGTACAATGAGTGCCCCTGGTCATACTCCGTGGTGAGCCTATCAGCCATGGAACCTGCACTCACAGCTGGCAGAGGGGGTGGACGTGGGAGGAGAGTGTGGCTGGAAACTTGGTTACTGGAGAAGACACGAGGATTCTCCACGACAATAAGGTTTTCATTCCCAGGAGGCAGTCTGGCATGCAGTGCTTGCTCTCACTGAACAGGTGATCACAATGCACTGTGCTTTCTTTGGAACATCTGGATCCTGTCTCAGTGCTCATGATGCACCAGAAATATCAACACAATCATAGCTCTGAGCACTTTTGAAGAAAATGGTTGACTTTATCACTTCAGTTTGCTCAGTGTTTCCCAACGTAGGTGACACTGCCTGGGGTATGCTGGAATGATCTAGGGGTGGTGGTGGGATGTGGGGAAGCAGCCTGGGTACAACGGGACAGGAGGAGGGCCTTTTCTTTACTTCTGCTTAAAGTAGATGACCTGGAACAATTCATTTTTCTGGAAAGGGGGTGGTAGGTCACATAAGTTGGGAAAACTGGGGTCAGAGGCAGTATAAAAGTTAGGGCACTTGCCTAGCATGGGGCTAAGGCATTTAGTTCCTAGGATTTTGGAGGGGGGATGGGGCGGGGGGGGGGGGGAGGTTTGCTTTTTAGGCCACACCCAACTGTGTTCAGGGCTGGCTCCCAGCTCTATGCTCAGGGTTCACTTCTTTTTTTTTTTTTTTTTTGCTTTTTGGGTCACACCTGGCGATGCACAGGGGTTACTCCTGGCTTTGCACTCAGGAATTACCCCTGGCTGTGCTCAGGGGACCATATGGGATGCTGGGATTTGAACCCGGGTTGGCCGCGTGCAAGGCAAACGCCCTACCCGCTGTACTATCTTTCCAGCCCCCTCAGGGTTCACTTCTGGCAGGGCTTGGGGGACTATATGGGGTGCCAGGGATCGAACCCAGGTTGGCCACATGCAAGGCAAGTGCCCTACTCATGGAAATATGGATCCAGCCCCAAGTTTTTTTTAAAAAAAGGTTGTATTATATGTTCTCTAACTTTTACTAACATAGCCATAGACTCAAAGATACAGGTGGTTCTTATGTGTAAAATCAGATGGTTATGTTAAACTAGCATACTTAACTTTATTATATCAGCTATTATGGGCTGGAGAGAGAGTTCAGCAGGGTGAGCATAAGTACTGCATGTGAGAAGCCTGGGTTCTATTCCTGGCACCACATGGTCCTCTGAGCACTACTGGGAATGAGCCCCAATGACTGAGGTGGAAGTAGCGTGACCAGGGTTGGTTCCCACACCCCCCCACCCCCCAAAACTGTGTCACTAGCCTCCATAGAAAGGTCTTTTAAGATACCCTGTTTTTAAGAAAGCATCTGAATACATTTGTTTTGATACTGCATTTATTCAATAAAATATTTAATTAAAAGCATAAAAGGCAGAGAAGAGTAGAAATGCACGCCAACTTTAGAGAAGCTGACTCATATTTCTTACCCATTAACTCTTCCTAACTCTTCCAGCAAGTGGGGAAAGACCAACCGCACAACCATGTTACCTCCAACCCTCTACTCTGTAGACCTGGCACTTACTGACCACCACAGGCTTACCTCCAGGACACACCACATTGTAGCCGTGACTACCACAGGCAGTATGTATGTGGGGTCGGAAAGCGTGAGATCCTGGAACCACCAAAGGCCCCCGGTCTTCAGGCTGGGCACAGGGAGGTTGGCCATTTCTCTCAAGGCAATGAAGAAGGAGATGAAGATTGGGGCCTGTGGAACAAGAGAAGCTCTGTCAGCTCCCTTCAGCAGAGGGGACTGTCATCACTCCACAGCTACTGAAAACCACATCCAATGATCACCGCCCGTGTTCTAGAGTCTCTGGAACGTGGGAAACGGTAATGAATGTGACTGATTCTCTGACGTAAGAGAAATGACCGTACTCACCTGCGTCAGAGGTAGAATGAGAGGTCTCATGAGTTTGACATCATGCTTTTTCTGGTAAAACATCATCTCTGAGGAGGCCTTGTAAACTGAAAAGGAGTGCAAGAAATTAAGGGCTGGGCTGAGTAAGCTGGGTGGGGCTCACCACCACCCTCACCGCCTGGTCCAGGGGATTTCTAACCGCCCTGCCCAGGCACTGTTGACGAGTAGGTTGATGAGCAGACAGCAATCTTGTTTGATGTTGTCTCTTTCCCTCAGGAAAAGTTCTCCCAGGCTCATCCTACAAATGACTCACACTCGGCGTGGTCCCCTGTCAACCGGGCCTCTCGCATCCGATTGGAGAACTTCTGCAGCTCTGGCAAGTGGTTGTGGATCTTGGCTGCCTCTCGCTGGCCCTTCACGATGAGAGGAAACACCAGGCAGCGGGCAAGGACCGTGCCTGGAAAATAGAAACTAGGACTGGAGTAAAATGATGTCTCATTCTGCAGTTAGAAGGTGGAAAGTTTTTAAAACATCACTTAGGAGGGTCTCTCTTAGTCCACATTTTTGGGGGTGGGGATGCTCTCCCAAGTAGTGCCCAGGGAGTCTGGAGGCCACTCCTGGTGATACTTGGTTATGGAGGCCAGAAAGTTCGATGCTAAGGCCCAGGCAATGTGGCAGTGATGGGGCCACTAAAGCCACCCCAGGAGAGCTCAGGGATTGGACCTGGGGATCTCAACACCTGGATTATCTCCCTGGCCCTTTTTTTTAATTTTTGCTTTTTGGGTCACACCCAGCGTTGCACAGGGGTTACTCCTGGCGCATGCACTTAGGAATTACTCCTGGCGGTGCTTGGGGGACCATATGGGATGCTGAGCCCAGGTTGGCTTCGTGCAAGGCAAACACCCTACCTGCTGTGCTATCACTCCAGCCCCCTCTCCCTGGCCTTCTTATTCCAGTCTTTTCCACACCATGACTCATGTCCAAGTCCCCACCCAATTTTCTTCAAGCTCAATCTGTAGCTTTGCTATTGCCATGTAAGGCATTACCTTATCTAAGCAAATGGCAAGAAATCCCATGTTTCTATGCACAAAAGGGTGGCAAAAGCTACTTTCCTAGCTCTACGGAGCTACAGCACATTGCGATAGCGACAGCGATTGCCTTGCACGTGGCCAATGCAAGGAATGGTTCAATTCCTCTATCCTTCTCGGAGAGCCCAAGCAAGCTACCAAGAGTATCCCGCCCGCATGGCAGAGCCTGGCAAGCTACCCGTGGCGTATTGGATATGCCAAAAACAGTAACAAGTCTCACAATGAAGATGTTACTGGTTCCTGCTCCAAATCAATGAACAGCGGGATGACAGTGCTACGGTTCCCAAACTTTCTCCCTCAATGGAACCTCCCCACCTCCCACCATCCCTAAGTGAAGTCCCAATATATCTAAGAGATAAAAGCTAGTTGTTGGTGGGGTAGTGAACAATGGGATTATTTAAGCTCTAGCCTTTGCTTTGCTCAGAGGAATCTTTATAGAGCTCTGGAGATCTCAGGAATGACATTTAAAATCTACTGTCCTACAAGTCCCTGGAGGAGGCGATATAGCGGTGTTATTTCAGTGCTTTCCTATTTCTTTTCTTACACTTCCTATTTCCTGACCATTCAACAAATATTTAGATTATGGTACCTGCAGATAAGCAACTGGGTCTAGGCTGAGAAGAAACCGGTGAAAGTAAGAGGAGGAGGCAGACAGATTACTGCACTGGATGATGAAAACGGGAAGGTGTGGTCAGAAAGACAGACAGGAAGGGGTCATGGAGATAGTTCAGTGGGCTGAAGAGGTTCCCTTGCATGAGAAAGCGCCCCCGCCCAGACCAATCACCAGCACTGCATGTATCTCCCTTCACCTTGCCCACTGCTGGGCCCAAACAGTACCCCATTACTGGGCATAAGAGCTGAGCTGTCTGGTCTAGTCTACAGAACACCAGGACTGCGCCTGGGTCTTAAGCATGCAAGGAATATGTTTTTCCTTTGAGTAATATCTCTCTAGGCCCCCCTGAGCACTGCTAGGGGGAGGTCCCCCCAAGCCCTCCCTTCCCCCAAAGAAAGGAAGGAAACTGGGAGACTGTTACAACGGACAGAACTTAGGGTCTAAGTTTCTACTGCTACCCAAAGTGGGCAGTACTGCCCCTGCTGGGGGCTTGGGGGTTGCTAGAATCATCCAGGGGCCTGGTAGGTTTCTTACATGCAATCAGGGGATGACTGGTTGGTCTGAAGCAGGTAGATTATAGGGATGGTGGTGGGAGGGGAGGGATGGGTGCGGGGACGGGGAGGTGTTCAGTGTTTTTTTAAATTTTCTTTTTGGGTCACACCCAGCCCTGCTCAGGGGTTACTCCTGGCTCTGCACTCAGGAATAACTCCTGGTGGTGCTCAGGGGACCATATGGGATGCTGGGAATTGAACCCGGGTTGGCCACAGCGTGCAAGGCAAACACCCCACCCACTGTGCTATTGTTCCAGCCCCTGCCCAGTGTTTTTTAAAAAATTTTATTTTTTAATGGAAAGGGGGTGGTAGGTCAAATAAGTTCTGGGAAGTTCCAGCTAAAGCACCTCAGCTATTAAGCATTAGACTGAGGATCAAAAAAAGAAAAAAAAATAGGCCCATTGGATGCAGAATACTTTTACATAACAGCTATGAATGAAAGGAGAGTGATAAAGCAGTTGTTAAAGGTGCACTGGGAATGAAGGGAAGGAATTCTCCCCTAAGAGACGATTATGTTTGAGCATGTTTATGTGTAGAGTGGGCTGGAGTGATAGCACAACCGTAGGGCATTTGCCTTGCACGCTGCCGACTTGGGTTCGATTCCTCCGCCCCTCTCGGAGAGCCTGGCAAGCTACCGAAAGTATCTCGCCCGCACGGCAGAGCCTGGCAAGCTACCTGTGGTGCATTCAATATGCCAAAAACAGTAACAAGTCTCAAAATGGAGATGTTACTGGTGCCCGCTCGTGCAAATTGATGAGCAACGGGATGACAGTGATAGTGACAGTGAGATGTGTAGAGTAGGGCCCTATGGAGGGTGAAGTTGAAGATACAGGGTAAAGGATGAGAAGATGCAGGAGAAAGGATGACAGATGAAAAAAGGTGCAGGAAGAACTTAAAGTGGAAGTTTCAGCCTGCAGGAGAGGCCATGTGACTGTCTTCCCAATTTTAGGGTCACAAAGGCCCAACCGGGCTCTCTTTGCTCCTTAAGCACAGCAGCTCCACCACTTTTAAAAAGGGTCCCTTACTCTGGGCTCACACTCAAGTATCTAGACAATAAACTCTCACTTAACATCTAGACTGTGATTTTTTTCATCAACCTAATAAAACAACATCGAACAGTGCAATGTTAAAAAATCTGCCATACTCTTAGAATTCAAGGTAGTCTAAATGATCTAAGAAAGCCCTTTAGGGAATTTAAGTAGAGTGCTCTATTTCTCATTCAAATATTTGCTTTTCTGACCCCTAAACTTCTACAACTATTTCTTTAATCCACTCAAAAAGTATCTTTAAAGTTTTTAAGTCCCACTTAAGAGCCCCCACTTTCCGTATCTGTAGCCAGGATGTAATCTTACATGCAGCAATGGCCCCCCACCAGGGGAGGCCCAGGTTAACGTGCATAGCTTCCAGTAAGTTCTGGATCAGTCCCACTGGGGTGTATGAGCCCAGGCCCAGTTCAGCGAAGGTCTGCTCAGCAGCGGCTTGGATGACATCTGCCGTATCTCCAGAAGCCACCTCAGGTACTGCTGAGGGCGATGGAGCTGCAGGAATGACAGGAGGGGCTTGGATCTGTGCAGGGGGAAACACAGACATCGGTTGATATTCTCTGACTCCATCTTTTTAGTTCTGTAGGCTAGTTAACAGTACCTGCAGGATTCAAAGCTTGAAAGAACCATTCTCTTCCCTGCTACCTGTTTTAGTTACTTCGACCAAAGTTTCATGATTTCCCTGTATATTTGGACTTTAATCTTTTAACAGTATTTTCCAAATTTCTCCTTTTTTTGCCACACTTGAAGGTGCTCAAGACTTTCTCCTGGCTTGGGGCTGGAGCAATAACACAGCGGGTAGGGCGTTTGCCTTGCACGCGGCTGACCCGGGTTCGATCCCCGGCATCCCATATGGTCCCCCAAGCACTGCCAGGAGCAATTCCTGAGTGCAAAGCCAGGAGTAACCCCTGAGCATCACTGGGTGAGACCCAAAAAGGAAAAAAAAAAAAAAGACTTTCTGGCTGTGCTCAGGGATGACTCTGGGAAGTGCTGGGGATGAAACCCTGGTGGGCTACATGCAGGGCAAGCAATTTACTTTGTTTCAGGCCCCAAATTCATTTATATGGGACCCCTCAGGCATTGCTCAGGAGGCCTGAAGAGCCACACCTGGAGGTGTTGGAGCTGCCTTCTACTGTAGTTGGAGGATTATATGGTGCTGGGGATGACCGGGATCAGTCACACTCAAGGGATGAGCCTGTACTATCTTTCTGTGGCTAGACTTCAGGCAACTGAGTGATTTTGCACTTACTAAAACTATTAAGAATTTTTCTTTAGGGGCGATAGCAATAGCACAGTGGGTAGGGCACTTGCCTTGCATACGGGTTCAATTCCCAGCATCCCATATGGTCCCCTGAGCACCGCCAGGGGTAATTTCTGAGTGCAGAGCCAGGAGTAACCCCTGTGTTTTGCTGGATGTGACCCAAGAAGAAAAAAAAAATTCTTTAAAACATCCAGTTTGTGTGTGTGGTTTTTTTTGAGTCACACCTGACAATACTCAGGGGTTACTCCTGCCTGTGCACTCAGGAATCACTCCTGGCTGTGCTTGGGGGCCATGTGGGGTGTTTGGGCTTGAATCCTGGTCAGCTGCATTTGCAAGGCAAGCATCTTACCTGGGGACTATCGTGCTGGCTCATTAAATATCCAGTTCCTCTTAAAAAACAACTCAGTTTTATTTTATTATTTTTTTACATTTTGGGTCACACCTGGCAATGCACAGGGGTACTCCTGGCTCTGCACTCAGGAATTACTCCTGGTGGTGCTCAGGGGACCACATGGGATGCTGGGAATCGAACCTGGGTCGGCCACATGCAAGGCAAACGCCCTACCCGCTGTGCTATCACTCCAGCCCCAGTTTTATTTTATTCTTTAAAAATTTGTTTCAGTTTTGTGCCACACCTACGATGCTCAGGGCATACTCCTGGCTCTGAGCTCAGGGATCATTCCTGGCGGTGCCCAGGGGACCATACATGGTGCTGGGGATGGAACTGAGTTGGCCATGTGCAAGGCAAGCATCTGACCCGCTGTACTATCTCTCCAGCTCAGCAACTCAGGATTTAAATATTTATTTGGTCTCATTCTCAGAACATATGTATTTTATATGCAGGCCGCGACTTCTCCAAACACACACGGCCTGTATTTACAGCTCATCTCACCATTAGAGACCTGCCACCACTCCAGCAGAAAACCTTTCCTGTCGTCCTCTCCAACCCCGACATCCTCACGTGTCCTGAACGGAGATGCTACCATCCGGGGTGCTGTGTGGGGTGTGTGCGAGGAGCTGGGCTCCACCTTCCCCCTCCCGACGTGGAAACCAAATAGCTTGGGGGAGGCCCTCCGGGAAGGACACGCCTCTTACCTGAGCTTCTGCAAACGCCACCACCGAGGTGCTGAGGCAGCGCGGCCCGAGGGCTGCGAGCAGGCCATGGTGGGGTCGCCCGCGGCTCTGCCCCGCGGGCAGCAGGAGCCCCAAGCCCGGCGGCTGCTGGGGCCAGTGCGACAGCCCTGCGACGCGGTGGAACTGAGTGCGGAAAAGGAGAAGGGATACTTTTTAGGGGCGCAGGGGGCGCTCGTTGGGACCGCCCCCCACCCCGGGGACAGGTGGCCTGCAACTACAGGTGAGGCCACTGCCTCTCTCTGAAGGCCACTCCTGGAGGCCGCTGGCCCCTGGCACCGATGACCGTGCACGCTGCGCCCGCGGCATGACCCTCCCGTGTCCTCACACGACCCGAGGTCATGACTCCGGGGCCGGCGGGCAGGTCAGCGTCTGCTCCTGCTTCCGGTGCGAGCTGGACCTGGCTGGGCTCACAGGGGCTAGGGCGGCAACAGCCGGGTTCGGCTCTGGGTCTTCCTTACCTGACCCTGGGGACGTAGCAGGCGCACAAGCTCCCTGCGCCCGCACATCAATCCCATCGCCATTTTGCCGGAAAAGGGTTTCCGCTCGCGCCTGCGCACTCAGCTCCACAGCGGGGCGTGAGGGAGGCCCTTTTGGAAATGGGCATGAAGCCAGAGTGCCGCCTGGTCACCATATTTGAAGTGGGCAAGAAGCTCCGAAGGGCGGTGCATGGAAATTGCGCAAGGGATGTTTTAGGAGATAGATTGAAATTGGTATTTCTCATAAACGGTCGTGATTAGTGATCGTGAACTTGGGGAATTTTCTTTCATTTGTTAAATAGGAATTATCTTATGGTTTATTGGGGTGGGAGAAAAAAAATGCTGCCGGACAATCTTGGTTGTGTTTGGCGTGAGTTTTCCCTGCCCAGTGATGTTGAAGTTTGCTGGTTAGATTATATTGGCATTGCAAATCCAGTGAAGCTTTAGGGGAAGCTGATAGAAATTGAGAAAAGGCAGTTTCTAGAAAGTAGTTTCCTCCCAGATAAAAAGACAAAGCTTCGGGGCTGGAGCAATAGCACAGCGGGTAGGGCGTTTGCCTTGCACACGGCCGATCCGGGTTCGATTCCCAGCATCCCATATGGTCCCCTGAGCACCGCCAGGGGTAATTCCTGAGTGCAGAGCCAGGAGCAATCCCTGTGCATCGCCGGGTGTGACCCAAAAAGCAAAAAAGAAAAAAAGACAAAAAAAAAAAAAAAAAAAAAAGACAAAGCTTCAAGGGAGCCTCCAACTTTCCACATTAACTTCTTTGAGGGGACAAGTCTAATGATGAAGAAAAGTAGACGTAGCTATATGAAAAGACAGAAAATCCCTAAAGACTTGATGTTATTGAGTTGCAGGCACCATGATTGGAACCATCACTAGGTTCTGGTGTATATAATTAAAGGTCTTTTTTTTTTTTATTTTTGGGTCACACCCGGCGATGCACAGGGGTTATTCCTGGCTCTGCACTCAGGAATCACCCCTGGTGGTGCTCAGGGGACCATATGGGATGCTGGGATTCGAACTTGGGTCGGCTGCGTGCAAGGCAAATGCCCTACCAGCTGTGCTATTCCTCCAGCCCCTATAATTAAAGGTCTTGATCAGTTGGACTCTGTTGCTTTGTTTCTATATCTATTTATTTATTTATTTTTGGGACACCCCCAGCAATGCACAGGGGTTACTCCTGGCTCTGCACTCAGGAATTACTCCTGGCAGTGCTGGGTGGGGGGGGGGGCGTATTGGATGCTGGGAATCGAACCCAGTTGGCCACGTGCAAGGCAAACACTCTACCCTTTGTGCTATTGCTCCAGCCCCCTCTGTTGCTTTGTTTCTTGAAGTTGTAACATTTATAGAGAAATATAAGATGAAGTTCCCCTGCTTAAAAAAAATTTTTTTTTTAATTGAAATCACTGTGTGATAGACCTTTACAAAGCTGTTCATGATTAGGTCTCAGTCCACAGTGTTCCAACACCCATCCCTCCACCAGTGTACATTTCCCAACACCAGTGTCCCTAGTTTCCCTTCCATTGCCCCCCCCACCCCCAGTTTCCCTGCTTCAAAGAAGAAACAAAGGACTTAGAAAGTTGTGGGTTAATTATATATGACTCTTGCAAAGTCTTTAAACTTGCAGGATATTTTTTTGAATAACAATAATCTGGGAAAGATACAATGGTCTAAAGTTATTTCAATCACTGCTAGGTTGGTTGTTTCTGATTGTAGGGGAAAATGGCAAAAAATAGGGGACAAAACATGTATATTGATTTAGTAATAGTGAGGGAAATTAGTTATCATCATGTATATTGAATACTATTTTTTAAAAAGGTTATTAGGGACCGGAGAGATAGTATAGGGGTTAAGACACCTTGCATGCAGCTCACCGTGGTTGAATTCCTGGAACCACATTTGATTCTCCAAGTGCTAGCAAAGTACATCCTTGAGTACCACTGAGTGTGACCCAAAAGTGTAACACACTGTGAAACAGAGAGAGAGAGACAGAGAGAGACAGAGACAGAGAGAGAGAGAGAGAGAGAGAGAGAGAGAGAGAGGGAGGGAGGGAGGGAGGGAGAGAAAGAGAGGGAGAGGGAGAGAGAGAGAGAGGGAGAGGGAGAGAGAGAGAGGGAGAGAAAGAGAGAGAGACAGAGAGAGAGGGAGAGAGAGACAGAGGTGGGGGGAGAGTGCTTTGATCACTGGCAATGCGGCACTGCATGGTTCCCCAAGAGCACCATAGGAATGAACCCCAGACCTCCACAGTAAGCAGGAGCGGTTCCTGAGCAAGGACACTTGGGGAAAAAAATCCTTTGGTAGACTATTACTTTAGTGGATCCAAATGAACCAAGCTTCTGGGTGTTTGTATCCTTGATAGTTCCCTCCCCTTGAGTTTCAGCACAATAGAATGTGCCGAAAGTGACACTGCCATTTCTAAGCATGTACCTTAAGACAACCTACTGACTTCTACTTCTGTATCTCAGTGACCGTCCATTCCATGTTTGGTATTTGAATGTTCAGACTTCAAAGCTGGGAAAGGCCCAACCTAATCATAAGGAGGAACGTCGAGACTACTGAGCTCCCAACTATTAGTCGGCATGAACTCCAGTCATGTCAAGAATGCCATTTTGAAAGTGAATGCTCATCCCAATGGAATCAGTTCACATGGCTAGGTGGAGCAGAAACAATCATCCCTACTTAAATTGCAAAATTACAAGCAAATGAAATGACTGTGATTTTAAGACTCTAAGTTTTGAAGTACTTTGTTGTGCAGCAATAGAAAACTTAAATGCATTCTTATGCTGTGTAAATAGCTTTAGCACCTGGGAAAAAGCAATTCTATACCACTAGAGCTAAGTGAGGTGTGTCATAAGTTTGCAAGTATTTATGGCTTATTTATGTGACATTTTATTGTTTTTTATAGGAATTAATTCTATATTTCTCTTTAGAGTATGTTTCTAGAGGCAAGGAGCAAGTCTCCTATTTTTTATAATTTTTAAGTGAGACAAATAGTTTTATTAAAAGAAATTTAAAAGCTGTGAAGAGAGAGAAAGATATGTGTTCAAGAGAGAATATATATATATATATGTTTGCTTTTTGGGTCACACCCAGCGATCCCAAGGGGTTACAGCTGACTGCACTCAGGAATTACTCCTGGTGGTGCTCAGGGGACCATATGGGATGCTGGGAATCGAACCTGGGTTGGCCACATGCAAGGCAAATGCCCTACCTGCTGTGCTATCTCTCTAGTCCCAGAACATGTATTTTTCAGGAAAGGAAAAAGCAGAGGAAAGAAAGAGTAATTTCTATTAAAGAGAAAAGAGAAATATATATTAAAGATAAGACATAGGCTTTTCCAGAATGGAAGCCTTCTCTAGCCTTTCACAAATGTTTTTTCAGTCTCAGTAGATAGTTAAGACTTCTGAAAGTGAATGGATGTCTCGCTTTTACTTGGGGCCCAAGAGATAGTACAGTAGGGGCCAGAGCAATAGTACAGCGGGAAGGGTGTTTGCCTTGCATGCAGCTGACCCGAGTTAAATCCCCGGCATTCCATATGGTTCCCAAAGCACCACCAGGACTAATTCATGAGTGCAGAGCCAGGAGTAACCCCTGAGTGTAAAAAACTATGCACATCGAAGGGCGTTTGTTCTTGAGGGCTCTCCGGGTGGCTCTGTCTCACTGTCGGAGTCCGGTGCTCTGGAACCGCTGTGTATGGCCTGGATTGGGATGGCCCATGACCAAGGACAGGTGAAGGAAGAACGAGGACCAAGTTGGTTGCTGATTAGTTACCATTTATTCAATCTTCCATCTTTCTCATCTCCCGCACTCCTAGCTCCATCCTCTCTCTGGATCTACTGCCTCTCTGGATTCTCTTTCTCTTCACTAGTCTCTCCCCCACTTGTCTCTCCTCACCTTGCCCTCTAGGCTACACAGTCAAGTAGCAAAATCAACAAAATCCTGAGGGCCGGGCATTCCAAAGCCCTTCCTGACTGCCAGCAGGCAAAATACCTCTAAAGGTTTTTCTCTTTTCCTTAGTCCAAGAACTTATTCACATCTTAATACTAGTTATTTTTGTATGGACATAGCAAGAGATACATTGAGGCTTGCAAGGCAGCTCTCCTGGCAACACCTTGCCACAGACTCAGACCACAGCACTCAGGCCAGATTAATTATTCCTAACCCTAGCAGGGTCCAAATCTAGTTATCAC
Source organism: Sorex araneus (assembly GCF_027595985.1). Lineage (NCBI taxonomy): Eukaryota > Metazoa > Chordata > Mammalia > Eulipotyphla > Soricidae > Sorex > Sorex araneus. The sequence goes on from NC_073304.1 coordinate 74,559,733, forward strand.
TGTTTGGATTATGACAACATTTGTCCATGACCAAGCTCTTAACTTATAGTTAAGCATTAGACATTTTGGCCAGGCCCATCTCGATGCCAGGGTAGCACACAACTCATCACTTGCCCTGGGTCCGTCCTGTCCCTCGTCGGGACCCTTCTTTTGGGGGTGCTAGGAAGTAAGGGCAGCTGAGGCTTAGGTGAGAACAGATGCCCAGGAGAAAAATATCATGTAGAGTCAAATGACTCCCAGGTTACAAAAGCATAGCATTTGCTAAGTCTTCCTGTGTCCATACAAAAAGGACATTGCTCTGAATAAACTATGCAAAGGACTCAAGGAGAAGAGAAAAACAATATTTACAAGTCAACAGAACACAAAGAAAGAAGTTACAAATAAACACAGAGGAATGGGAGCACTGTGACGGAAGTTACCCAATAAACCTAAACTATCAGAGGCTATGTTATCCTACACCTGAGCATCTCTGGATGTGACCTAAAAAGAAAAAAAAAGGAGTATAATGGGTAGGGTGCTTTCCCTGCATGTGGCCAACTTACGTTCAATCTCCAGCACCCCATATAGTCTCCCAAGGCTCACCAGGAGTAATTCCTGAGTGCAGAGGCAGGAAGAGTCCCTGAGTATAATCGGGCATGATTTGTGGTCATTTAAAAATAGCATGTGGGGACTCAGAGAGATAGTCCAAAGGGCCAAGCATTGCAGGGATCAAACCCTGAGAACAGACTTGGAAAGCAGTCTTCAGTGTTGCTGGATGTGTCTCAAGAACCAAAAGAAATAGCTACATGAATAAAAACTTTACAATGATAAAAAAAAATGGAAGTTGACATGATTTAACTGTGTTTGGAAGGTCGACCCGGGTTCGATTCCTCCGCCCTTCTTGGAGAGCCCAGCAAGCTACCGAGAGTATCTCGCCCACACAGCAGAGCCTGGCAAGCTACTCATGACGTATTCGATATGCCAAAACCAGTAACAACAATCTCACAATGAAGACGTTACTGGTGCCTGCTCTAGCAAATCTATGAGCAATGGGATGACAGTGACAGTGACAATGGAAGATGTGTGTGTGTGTGTGTGTGTGTGTGTGTGCGTGTGTGTGCATGCACAGGCACATATATGGTTGTAGGAAGGATTTGGGAGGGGATGATATAAAATCTGGACGTTCAACCAGGCCAGAGAGATAGCCTAAGGGTTAAGATGTAGGTCTTGCATGCCTCAGACTCTGTTTTGATTTCTGGCACCACATGGTTCCCTGAGCATCTCTGGATGCAGCCCTGGAGGCTCCAGAGCACCACTGGGGTGGGCTGGGTAATCGCCAGCACTGCAGGCCTGGAGTAGCACCAAGTTCTTGTGCTCTTACATTGAACTGCTGACTTTGATGGGAGCGATAGCACAGCGGGTATCGCTGTGCTAAGCGTTTCCCTTGCACGCGGCTGACCCGGGTTCGATCCCCAGCATCCCACATGGCCCCCTGAGCACCGCCAGGGAGTAATTCCTGAGTGCAAACCCAGGAGTAACCCCTGTGCATCGCCAGCTGTGACCCAAAAAGAAAAAAAAAGGAATCACTGGGAGGGACCCAGGGCCTCTAATCCTTCCATGGGTCTTCCCTCTCCTGAAGCTCAAGACCAGTTAGGAATTAACTATTAAAATAACTCAGAGTGAGCAGGGCCTGAGGGAGCCAAGCTGGATCAATATGATGGAATAATTAGCTGTTAGAGAATTCTAACTAACAAACTTCAGATTAGGTGACTCATTTGATAGGGGTTTGAAATTGAGAAAACTGAACAAGACTCGGAGCAGGAAAATAGTGATGACATTGATATACCTGGATAAGTCAGTGCACTGGTCATTTGCCTGATTTTGGTCAGATCCTTCTCTGCTCTTCCCTCTTTGGCTTGTATCACAAGGACATACATTTCTTTGCCCTCTGGAGAGGTCTGGCAGTGAAAGTCACTGGCAAAAGAGTGGGAAAAAGACAGAGGGAATCTAAGATCTTTTTCTTCTTCTTTATCTGCTACTTGCATTTTTCTTAGCAGCTGCATCTTCTCTTGGGTCAGACAGACCTTCACTTCATGGTCCTAGCTATCTCCATGCCAAATTTGCTACAACTCCAGTGTGCTTTGAGTGCCCTTTGATTCTGTCTCTACTAAATCACTAACTCCTGTTGTTCCTCTGGCCAAGGACATGATAGTAACTATTTTCTGTTGCCAACTTCTGGATCGCTTCCCCATTCCCTGCTTGGCTCCTTCGCCCTTCTATTAGCCACGTACCATTCATTTCCTTGTAGTAAAATTCCTCTTAAAGTACAAGATTGGCTTCTGTTTCCTGGCAGGATCAAATAAATACAACCTGGAAATGGTGAGAATTATGAAGCAAATATCTCTTAACTCCAAATCCAACTGGTTTATGTTACTGGATACTCTACAAACTGTATTTCCAATTTACCAACTGGCTTCTTGTCCAACTCTGCCAATAAAAGGCGCAAGAGGAACATTGGAAAACTGGAAGGGGGGAAAATGATTAATTTCCACCCTCTTATAGTTCCAGGTGGACTTCCGGTCTAATTGCATTTCCTGTGAGCTGTAGTTTCACTGTGCTTTTCACACAGCCAGTTCTAGCAGTAGTTGAATCTAATTTTTTTTTTCTGCACTTGCAGAACTGATATCGCCTGGAGACACCATGATCATTGCCTGGAGCTTCCTCCTCACATACCTGAATTTCACCTCTGATGGGACCCTCTGGTTTTGATATTTGATAATGTTAGCCTCTTTCCTTTGTTCCCTCAGTTGAAGATGGTAGCTTCTCTCTGCAGATGCAATTTCTAGGATCATTTAGAGTTCTCTTCCTACTCTTTCAGTGAGTTAATGATTTTCCCCCCACTTAATACTTTTGGATATTCACTTCTCTGTTTAGATAACTGGTGTGGCTCCTCGACTGACAGAGAAGAGGATCTGGCACTTTTGAATGGCGTTGTGTTTGGACTTGGATAAATTAAATTTGCTACAACAGTGTCACATTGAATTTGACATCGTGGCACTAGAATTTTTTTGAGAACTGGAAATTGAAAGTATTCATCAGTGTCAATGATTTGCAACGATGATGGCAGCTGGATGACTATTTGGACTCTTTGGGCACATGGTGTGGAGAGCCCAAAGCAAATGGTTGGACGTGGTCTCATGTGCACTCATAAGGAAAAAGCAACATTTAAAAAGTCATGAACTTGAAGAGACAATGATTATTTATGAGAACATATTGGTAAATGAATCTCCTATCAAACATCTTCTGGATATACTTAACTTCTTGCTCAGTCTATCTATTCCAATGGTGTGGGATTAAGTAATTCATGGGTAATTCCTGAGTGCAGAGCCAGGAGTAACCCTTGAGCATTGCCGGGTGTGACCCCCCCAAAAAAAACACCTCAAAACAAAACAAATAAAATGTCCTCTGAACGGCGCGCGCATGTGCGCGCGCACGCGCGCGCACACACACACACACACACACACATATTTTCGCTTTTTGGGTCACAAACAGTTAGGTGGGGTTGAACATTGTAATAACAACAGAGGTAAAGCCACTCCCTCAGGGGAAGTTCTAGATTAACTCAAGGACAAAATTTCCTCTGAGGGTTCAGCACTCTAGATTACTAGGAGATCTGCTCAAGGGTTCCATCTAGGTTGTATTGTTTTCTCCTTTCCTCAGCTAGTAATCCATTTAAACATTCATAGTAAATTTATCTCTTACTAATATTTCTAGTCATTTTGTATAAATATAATAAGAGAGATATTAAGCTTAAATGTTGGCTCTTCCTGGGGACATCTCACTATATATTCCAGACCACAGTCCTCAGGCCCTGTTAGCTGTTCCTAACCCCAGGAGGGTCCTTATTCAGTTACTTTTTTTTTGCTTTTTGGGTTACACCTGGAAATGCACAGGGTTACTCCTGGCTTTGCACTCAGGAATTACTCCTGGCAGTGCTCGGGGGACCATGTGGGGTGCTGGGAATCAAACTTGGGTTGGCTGTGTGCAAGGCAAATGCCCTATCCGCTGTACTATTGTTCCAGCCCCTCAGTTACTTTTTTTTGGGTCACGACAGAGTTTGTTCCATGACCATGCTCTTAACTTATTATACTTATGGTGCTTAACTTGTCCCCTTTTGATGCCAGGGTAGCTTGTCCTAGGTCCATCTTTGTCCCTCGCTGGGACCCTCCTTTTGGGGGTGTTAGGAAGTAAGGGCAACTGAGGCTTAGGTCAAGTAAATATGATGGATGACCAGGAGTAAATATTATTTGGAGTCAATAAACTCCCATGTTACAAAAGCATAGCATCAACTGTCTGCCTGTGTCTTTGCTAAACCATACAAATGACATAAAGGAAAAAGAAAAGCAATATAGGATTATTAGTGCTTGATGAAATTGGGAGTGCCTCAGGGGCACTGTTGTGGGAGTAATTCAATAAATCTAAGCTCCCTGCGGGAGGAGCAAGGATAACTCAATACTGGAGGACAAGACAATGCTGGTAATTGAACCTGGGTCTCCCGCAAAGCACGTGCTCTAGCCCACTGAGCTTTCTCCCCAGTCCTGAGTGCCTGCTTTGTTCCAGGTATTGGTTCTATGTGTAGTTGACTGCCCATTGTTACCCTAAGCCTTGACTCATCTTAAGTACTGTTTGGATGTCCCCAATACCTGTACTTATTTGACAATGGCTCTTAACTCCTTTTCTGCAAAAATAAGAAGATGTGAGATGAACCTTTTAATTCATTCCACAATGACTCTGTATCTTTCCCTGCTTCTCCTCATCTCAGACAATAAATTGCGTTCTCCCCTTTTGAAAATGCAAACTCTAACTGTGCTTTCAATTCTTATTATTTTCTTCCCTGTGGGTGCTATAACATTTAGAATAAGATACTTTCTCCTTTAATTACCTGCTTTTTTACTTAATTAGCTTAAGCACCTTAATTTTTTTCCTCCTCTTCTGCTTGCAGGCATAATCTTTTTCCTTGGGCTGAAAAAAAATGTCCAAATGTTTATTTGACCTTGAAGCAATTCTTAGCCAATTTTCCTCTCTTTGCTGTTTTGTTTTGCTTTGGGGTCATTCCAAGCAACACTTGGGGACCATGTAGTGCTGAGGATTGAATCTTACATGCACAGCATGTGCTCTAGCCATTTGATCCATCCCCCAGGCCCATTAAAAAAGTTTTTTGTTGAAGTGTAGAATGCATACAGAAGAGCATACAGTATAGCAAAAGTGTACAGTTTGGGGGCTGGAGCAATAGTACAGTGGGTAGGGCATTTGCCTTGCAAGTGGCTGCCATGGTTTGATCCCCAGCATCCCATATGGTCCAACGAGCCCACCAAGAGTGATTCCTGAGTGTAAAACCAAAAGTAAGTCCTGAACTCTGCCTGGTGTGGCCCTCAAACAAACAAACATTATACAGTTTGATATATTTGTGTGAACTGACCCCCCTAGGGCAATCATGACTGAGATCATCAATTAAAATATTACCCATGAGACTGGGGAGATGATATAATGGGTAAGGGATGGTCCCCCCAAAAACAAACAAAAAATATCACCCACATTCTGGAAGTACTCCTCTAGTCATTCATTACCTCTTCCTCCTAAGGTAACTGTTATCTGATTTCCAATTTCAGTTTAGTTTTTGCCTACCTTTGAATATTATAGAAAAAATCATATCATTAGATTCTGCACGCACACACAGGGGCAGGGAGGTAGAGATAGAGATAGAGAAAGAGACAGAGAGAGAGACAGAGAGAGAGAGAGAACCAGTGAAGCTCAGGAGCTCAGGACTTATTCCTGGTTGTGTGCTCAAGGATTACTCCTGGTGGTGTTTGGGGACTGTATATGGTGCTAGAGAGTGGCCATGTGTAAAGCAAGTGCCTTGCCCCTGTACTATCTGTCTGGTCTTTTGTTAATACTGTTTAGTATTGTTTAGCATTACACATTTGTGAAATTCGTTTCTTATTGGTGCAAGTGTTTTTTTTTTAATAGATCATAATAGGCAATATTTTATTTGCTCATTCTAATATATATATATATATATATATATATTTGCATTTTGGGTCACACCTGGAGATGCACAGGGGTTACTCCTGGCTCATGCACTCAGGAATTACTCCTGGTGGTGCTGGGGGGGAGGGACCATACGGGATGCTGGGAATCGAACCGGGGTCGGCTGCATGCAAGGCAAATGCCCTACCCACTATGCTATTGCTCCAGCCCCTCTACTATATGTTTTGTGTTACTGGCAGTCTCCAAGATAGTCCACAATAATCCTTGCTTCCTCTTATTGGTCACCTTGTATAATCCTTTCTCCTTGAGTATGAACTAAACTTAATGACTTGCCTCTAATGAATAGAATATGACAAAATGATGAAATTTTACTTCTGACACTAGGTTATAAAAAGACAGTGGCATCATCAATCATGGGTGAGCTTTCTTGGATTGTTTGCCTGAGGGAGAGTTGGTACCAGGTCATGTGGCAATCCTCTGGAGAGCTCAATGTAGTGAGAAACTGAGGCCCGTCCGCAACCACATTGCGCATGATCTTGGAAGCAGATTTTCAGCCCCAGTGAAAGTCTGAGATGAGCTCAGCTCCTGGCTACCAACGTGACACCAACATAATGAAAGACCTTGAGTGAAAGTCATGAAACTAAGCCACATGGATTCCTGCCTCCCTCCTAGAGCCTATGATAGAAGAGTTTGTATTTGAATTGCTCACTTATATTATTATTATTATTATTTGGGGAGGATGCATCTGGCAGTGCTCTGGGATTACCCTTTTTTAAAGTGCTTTATTTTTTCTCTTTTTTAAAATTTATTTTTATTATTTATTTATTTATTTTTTTTTAAAATTTATTTTTAATTAGTGAATCACTGTGAGATACAGTTACAGGCTTACAGACTTTTGTGCTTAGTATTTTTGATGTAACCAAATATTACATATATTCATTGATATTTATGTACATGTTAATTTCTCACTTTATTTATCAGGATGAGTTCCTATCAATAACTCTAATTCCAATACAAGTTTTTGTTTAATCTTTCCTCATGTTTATCTAATCTTCCCTCATATTCTTTCATGTGTAAATCCCTCCTCAGGTACTGATAATCCTGACTATTATCTCAATATATCTATTTCTCAAACCTCCAATATACTATCAATTCCCCACCATAAGAGTTGCCTCCTGGGCTGGCCTTCTGATTGGTTCTGCCAACTTCTTAGTCTCAGCCATAAGACCACTTCATTAGTTAGCATCTCCCTTGGTTTGTTGCCTCTTTGTAGGTCACCCACATTGGCACATTCAAGTCATGGCAAGAAGATGGCAGGGAAATGAAAGATCCATATCTTTCTTGGTACCCTTTGCTCAGGCTAGAGTATTCCCAGGAAGCTTCAAACTAATCTGGCCCCAGTCTCAAGGTGTAGTCATCAAGGCCCCTGGAGAGCAATCCTAAATTCTAATCTAATCTAACTACTTCTGTTTCTATATTTACATAAATACATTTCTAGCAGATTCCTTGAAGGATCAACTCTCTACTACATTTTGTCTAATAAACTAGAAAAATTCAAAATCAAAGTCTGGAAATCAAAGTCAGGAAAGCTTGATCGAATGATTCATTTAGTTAATGCTATAAAGATATGAATATATTTTATTTATATTATGTAGACAATAAATATGTATAGTATATGAAATTTTGATTTATATCTATAAACAAATACTAACAATTAGTAAATACGTGAATTAGGGTGATGTTAAATATAATAATAATTTGTTTGAGATATAGTCATTGCCCATATTCTGTAGGACACAGACGTTTGAATTTCTAATCTTGGGTAACAGTTATCCAGGCCCCATATATAAGGCTGTGTAGAACAATGGCTAAGAGCAAAGACTGTACTTGAATGCTTAGGTTTGTATTTTGATACCACTGTTTACTAGACATGTGTCTTTAAGCATGTCACATCTTTTTTGTGCTTCAGTTTTCTCATCTGTAAAAGTATCACATGGGGCTACTGTAAGGTTTAAGTGAAAAAAATAACACCGCCATTTTTTTTTTTTTTTTTTTTTTTGCTTTTCGGGTCATACCCAGCAATGCACAGGGGTCACTCCTGGCTCTGCACTCAGGAATCACCCTGGCGGTGCTCAGGGGACCATATGGGATGCTGGGATTTGAACCCGGGTCGGCCTCGTGCAAGGCAAATGCCCTATCTGCTGTGCTATCACTCCAGCCCCCATAACACCCCCATTTTGAGTGATACTTGGTACATAATTTAAAAAAAAATTTATTTATTTATTTTTTAATTAGTGAATCACCGTGAGGGTACAGTTACAGATTTACACATTTTAGTGCTTGTGTTTCCCTCATACAATGTTCGAGAACCCATCCCTCCACCAGTGTCCATTCTCCGCCACCAATGAAGCCAGTATCCCTCCAACTCCCCAATACTTGGTACATAATTAACATCCAATAGATATCAATTTTTAGTGGCTGCTTTGATTATTTTAAGCTGAAAATCCATCCTTAGTAAAATTGTATAACAAATCTACCAACTTTCTTGTCTTGGTTTCCTACAGATTTTATGAGTTTGTTTTATGAGTTTATTTTATTTAGCAATATAAGTGACAGAATTGTTAGTTTCAAATAGATTAGATTAAGTGGGCTCACTATGCAAAATCCTCCTATTTATAAAGAAAGACTGAGCAATACTGCTCTCTGAATCAATAATCAAAAGATCAGAATTCTGGTTTCAAAAGCACATCTATTGTAGGTGTATATTGGGTACCTTTTAAGTGGAAAGCAATATGCCTTCTAGGCATATTGTTTGAATCAAGAGAATTGATTCAAACAATAACAGAGAATTAACAAGTGAATTAACTAACAACCTTTCTGGAGAAGCAAAGCAATTGTGATAAACGATTAAGTGAAATAAATGTGGGATCCACCACTGAAGTGAATCAATTGTAATGAGAGACTAAGGAAATGGTCCCTGGGCATCAGCACTCCTTTCCGTACATTGTGTGTTCCTTGTATCTCAAAGTATGGAATCCCAGAGATTCCATTGCTTTCAGGGTCCTTCCTATAGTTCATATTCTTTCAATAGGGACATTGGGCTACGTAATTTTCCTCTGCTATTGGAAAGTTCCTATGAAAACTTGCAAAAGCTGAAATGTCTTTTTTTTTTTTTTTGCTCTTTGGGTCACACCCAGCGATGCACAGGGGTCACTCCTGGCTCTGCACTCAGGAATTACTCCTGGCGGTGCTCAGGGGACCATATGGGATGCTGGGATTCGAACCCGGGTAGGCTGCGTGCAAGGCAAACGCCCTACCCGCTGTGCTATCACTCCAGCCCCAAAAAGCTGAAATGTCTTAAAGCAAAAAATTATCATTCATTTATTTGGAAAAAATTCCAGATTTCCCAGATTTTTAAATTATCTACCAAACCATTCAAATAACACGTAAGACCTAAAACAACCCTAGTAAAAGTGGTAATGATGAGCCAAGGTGGTGGTTCAAAGGGTTAGAACACATACCCCCTACATGTAGGGGTCCTGGGTTTCATTCCGACCCTGGCATCGTATGGTCCCCAAAGCACTGCTGGGTGTTGCTTCCTCCAGAGACAAAAACAAAAAGCAGAAATCAAGTGGAACATACACAGTCTGTATACAGCAGTACCCGGGGAAGGGGCTCAAGATGTCAGTCTCACTCCCTGAGCACATGCTGCTGCTAAACAAATGCTTCATGCTAGTTTTGCTTTCCGACTTTAGTCCTAAAAGGGAAAAATCCTTCAGTATCTTTCCATTAAGAGAATGGGCATTTATGTAGATCTTGCCTAGAGGTGAAGTGGTACAATGTGAATTTTTGAAAAGTGGGTGACGCCTGTACTGGGGAAGCAAAAGGGAAACTGGAGGCCTTCTCTTAGTGTCTTCTGGAGTCTTGGCAAGCTGATAGATCTGTGGGCTTCCTGGATGTGAGTGTTCACAGTGGCCTTGGGTTCTCTGTGTGTGTTTCTTTGTTACAGCTGGCAATGCACAAAGGTTATTCCTGGCTCTACACTCAGGAATTACTCCTGGCAGTGCTCAGGGGACCATATGGGATGCTGGGAATTGAACCCGGTTGGCCATGTGCAAGGCCAACCCATAGGGTTTCCCAAGCACCACCAGGAGTAATTACTGAATGCAGAGCAGGAGTAACCCCTGAACATTGCAGGGCATGACCCTAAGCAAAGCAATAAAAAGATAAATAAATAAATAAATAAATAAAAACCAACGTGTTGGACCAGTGTAAAGGCTTTGGATTTAAACTCTCCTTTGTCATACACTAGTTATGTAAGTTTAGGCAAGTTAAACCTTTCTGAACTTTACTGTCCTCATTTATAAAATGGAGATTATACTATACTGTATTCTTTTTTGAGAGGGGGGCACACCCAGTGGTACTCAAAACTTGTTCCTGACTCAAGAGTGAACCTTGCTGTGCTCCAGGGTTGAGGGGGCCATGTGTGGTGCCAGGGGTCATACTGGGGTGAGCAGCATACAAGGCAAGCACCCTATCTTCTTAAGTTTCAGTCCTAATGTTGTTAATTCATGTTAAGGGTTTAAAATGCGATCTGGCAGATAGTGAATTTTAGTGGCTTGGTATTATATTGAGGAGGAATTTATGTACTTGAGTTTAGAAGAGATGGAATGTATGTGTATGGTTGGTTGGGAAGGCAGTGTACATAAGAGATTTTTCAAGTCACAATATGGACAGTCCTTCAAAAATTAGAAATTGAGCTTCCATATGACCCCGCAATACCACTTCTGGGAATATATCCTGAGGATGCAAAAAACCACAGTAGAAATGACATCTGTACCTATATATTTATTGCAGCACTGTTCACAATAGCCAAAATATGGAAACGGATGATCCGGGCGTGCATGGCCGTGCTAGAGCTTCTGGCTGGGGTGGCAGCGGTGGCGGTGGCCGTGGTGTGGGGCTTGCTCTGGGTGTGGGGCTCCTCAGAGTGAACCGGGAGTCGGGAGCAGGCGGGCCTGCGGGGAGGTGGCCGCCGGGCCCTGCTGGTAATTGCACACCCTGACGACGAAGCCATGTTCTTCGCTCCAAAGGTGTTGGGCTTGGGTCGAGGGGGCCACTAGCTGTCCCTGCTCTGCTTCTCCGCAGGAAGTTACTACAATCAAGGGAAGATTCATAAGAAAGAACTTTTGCAGAGCTGTGAGGTTTTGGGGATTCCGCCCTCCGGTGTGATGATTATTGACATCAGGGATTTCCCAGATGACCCAGGAGTCCAGTGGGATACAGAGAGTGTGGCCAGTGTCCTCCTCCAGCATATCCAAGTGAAAGGCATCAGCCTGGTGGTGACTTTTGATGCAAGGGGAGTGAGTGGCCACAACTATCACATCACTCTGTATACAGCTGTGAGTCCTTGCATTCTGAAGGGAAGTCACCTAAAGGGTGCTCTGAGCTCACACTGCAGTCGGTGAAAGTGCTGCGCAAGTACATCTCCTTTCTGGACCTGCCTTTTTCCCTGCGCCAGACCCAGGATGTCCTCTTCATGCCCACCAGCGAAGAAGTGGCACGTGCCAAGACAGCCATGTCCTGCCACTGCAGTCAGCTCCTCTGGTTCCACCGCCTCTATGTTCTCTTCTCCCGGTACATGAGAATCAACTCTGCACTTCGTCTGAAGCCTGGAGACTATCCTAGCCCAGGAATCAAGGAGAACAGGACCAGGAAGTCCAGAGTCTGGTCTGGAGCCAGCTCATCTCCTGAGCCAAAGAGCCCCCAACAGGGTGACCTCGAAGCTCTGCTCACGGTGGGTGGCCTTCGTGCTGCCAGACTCCAGCTTCTTCACAGTAACCACCAAAGAAACTGAGCTGAGAATAATAACTACCCGCAAGTTCTTGTGGGGGACTGTTTGCAAAATCATGCAGCGATGTCAGGCACCTAGCACAGAGCCTGCTCTTATTGAAGATCAGTGTAAGAGTGCTCAGAAACCACTTCAAATGCAATAATGAAATATTTTTACGCTATTGCCAGAGCGGGCTGTTTCATTAGTTCAACCATAACCACCTTTATTTATCTTCGTAGTGTCTCACACTTGGATTTGGAGGACACCTGGCTGAGGAGCTTAAGTGCTGGCCATATGCTAGACACTGTTTTTGGGGAGAATGTTGGGGAGAGGCAGAGGGTGTCAGGGTTCTGAATCAGGATCTCACATATGTGAGAGATCTGCTCTACCACTGAAGTGCAGCCCTGGCCTGCTCGGAGAACTTTCTTAGAGACTTCATTGTTGCGTCTGAAGTGGTTTCTGAGCACTCTTGCACTCATTTTTGATAGGAGCAGGCTCTGTGCTAGGTGTTTGACGTCCTTGTGTGATTGTGTGAACAGTTTCCCATGAGGACTTGCAGGTAGTTACTATTTCGTGTAGATTTACCTCAAAGGACTCACAGTCCAATATCTCAGCTCTCCCTCCTTTGGGCGAAGCTGAAAGTAGGGAAGGAAGTAGGAATCATTTTATCTTGAAAACACTCGAGTCAGACGTCTTAAAATTAACACCCGAGGACCCTCTGCTCCTAAAGATTATGATCCGAGAGGTCTTCTAACCCATTTTGGCACCCAGAGTGGCTTATTACAGAAATGCATCTAGACTGTGAACTGCGCTACAACCCCGTGCCGCCTGGGGAGGGATTTTCCCTCTCTACTCTGTTTTTCTGCATGAAGATGGCGGCGGTGGCAACACCCACATGGTGAGAGCCACCTCCTAAGACTCCCAACCCAGAAGTATGAGTTTGCGGTGACGTGGCTCGTAGGCGATCATGGGGTGGGGGGTGTTACCAGCACGCTCTCCGCCCAGATAAGATCTGGAGCTGCCACGTGCAAAACGGACCCTCTGCTCCTAAAGACTATGATTCGAGAGGTCTTCTAACCCATTTTGGCACCCAGAGTGGCTTCTTACAGAAATGCATCTAGACTGTGAACTGAACTAAAATATCAGAAATCCAAATTTCTGACAGTGGCTGCGTGAGCTCATAAAGTCTTCATTCTCAGCAATGAAAACAATTATTAAATGATGCCTTTTCAGCAGGCCTGATTGTTGGGGAAAAATTCCAAACAATAATAGTGAGTTCTCTATTGAAATAGTGAATGTATTCAAAGTATAGAGAGAATAAAGTGAAGATCATTAACTACTTAGGTGGGGGGTGAGAGGGGGTTATATTGGGGTTCTTGGTGGTGGAACATGTGCACTGGTGAAGGGATGGGGGTTTAATCATTATATGACTGAGACTTAAACTTGAAAGCTTTGTATTTTTTTCATGGTGATTCAATAAAATAAAAATTAAAAAAATATGGAAACACCCAAGTTCCCTAGAACAGATGACTGGTTAAAGAAACTTTGGTAGACATACATCTACACAATGGAATACTATGCAGATGTTAGGAGAGGTGAAGTCATGAAATTTGCTTATAAATGGATAAACATGGAGAATATCATGCTAAGTGAAATGAGTCAGAAAGAAAGAGACAGACATAGAAGGACTGCACTCATTTGTGGAGTATAGAATAACATCACATGAGGCTGATACCCAAGGACAGTAGATACAAGGGCCAGAAGGATTGCCCCATAGCTGGAAGACTGCTTCATGAGTGGAGGGGAGAAGGCAGATGGAATAGAGAAGGGATCACTAAGAAAATGATGGCTGGAGGAATCAGTTGGGATGGGAGATGTGTGCTGAAAGTAGATAATGGACCAAACATGATGACCTCTCAGTGTCTGTGTTGCAAACCATATTGCCCAAAAGTAGAGAGAGAGTATGGGGAATATTGTCTGCCATGGAGGCAGTGGGAAGGTGGGAAAGGGGGGTATACTGGGGATATTGGTGGTGGGGAATGTGCACTGGTGGAGGGATGGGTGTTTGATCATTGTGTGATTGTAACCCAAATATGGAAACTTGTAATTATCTCACGGTGATTCAATAAGATTTAAAAAAATTAAAAAAAGATTTCTCAAGTCATTTTTCATTAATTTTGTTTTTGAGGGAGTGGTTAGATTAGCACATAACCACTCAGGGGAAATTTATGGATTTGTGCTCAGGAGTGAGCCCTGGCAGTGGCAGTGCTGGTAGGGTGAGGTGGAGGACCATATGTGATTAGTCTGGGTTTTGAATTGGTGGGATGTGAGGCAAGCACCTTACTCCTGTACTATCTGTGGCTCTGGTGTCTCAAGTAAAAATTTTAATATAAATTTGTTTTTCTTTGTTTGCATGAGAAACTAGTTGAAAACAGATGTTTGTTCCACCTCAACAGCATAAACTCCACTTTCCACCCCCTACCTCATTCTAGAATAAACAGGATCAGAATTAACGTTTGGGCTGTCCACCTGGAACTCCTGAGACAAGGGCCTGGTGTTCAGTCCTCCAATGAATATATGATTTCCAGACCTTATGGAGGAACAAACCAGAATGTTATCAGTCAGTCCTCGGATCCAGGCCCGAGTGGGAAGGTGGCACCACTTGTGGCCAGAGCACTGGAGCAAATGTGATTCCATGATACCTACCTGTGCCTCAGAAGCAAACCAGGAGGACATAATTTTAGCTCTATAAAATGGAGGGGCTTCTTAGAGCCTTGATGGAGAGGGTGGAGTTGTTCTTAGATCTGTAACTTTGTAGTTGCTGGAAGTAGGTGACTGGAAGATTCACAATGGAACAGTGGGGATGGCAACTCTACTGTTCCGGGCAGGTCACAGCCCACTCTGTACCCATATCCATACTGCACTCATAGTCTCTTTGTTCCTTTGGAGAGAAGGAACAAAGACAAAGATAGAGAAGACATCATTTTTTCTTCTTTCTTTTTTTTTTTTTTTTCCTTTTTGGGTCATACCTGGTGTTGCATAGGGTTTACTCCTGGCTCATGCACTCAGGAATTACTTCTGGCGGTGCTTGGGGGACCATATGGGATGCTGGGAACCGAACCTGGATTGGCTGCGAGCAAGGCAAACGCCCTACCCGCTGTACTATCACTCCAGCCCTGAGAAAACATCTTTGAATTTAATCTTTCTGTTTTTCTGTATGATTGGGACAAAGGCATTTCTTCCTACAAATTAAGTTTTCCCACTGATTTCCTGAAAATTGTTGGGGGACTTTGTCACAGTGCATTTGGGTTACTTTAGCAAAATACTAGAGACTGAAAAGCTTGGAAATGATAGACATTTGTTTCTCACAGTTCTGGAGGCTTGCAGAGCTACATTATGTGCCAGCATGATCAGGTGAGAATTCTCTTTAGGGTTGAGTCCTCACATGGTGGAAGGTGTGAGGGAGATCTGTGAGTGTCTTTAATTAATTAATTATTTTTTTTGCTTTTTGGGTCACACCCGGCAATGCACAGGGGTTACCTCCTGCCTTTGCACTCAGGAATTACCCCTGGCGGTACTCAGGGGACCATATGGGGTGCTGGGAATCGAACCTGGGTCGGCCAAGTGCAAGGCAAATGCCCTACCTGCTGTGCTATTGCCCCAGCCCCACTGTGGGTGTCTTTAAAATTTAAAAAACCATGTTTTTTTTTTTTTTTTTGAATCTGGGTCAGTCTTGGAAATCCTCAGAGGCTGCCAGATCCACACCCAGCCAGTACTTGGGGCCACATAGTGCTGAGGATTGAATCTAGGGCTTCCTGCATGCTAGGTAATACTCTACCATTTGACCTCTCTCCTGGCCTTGTAGGATGTCTTTTTTTTTTTTTATAAGAGTTAATAAAAACCTAATTCATGTTGACAAGAGCTTTATCTTATAATACCTAATCACTTTCAAAGGCCCTACCTCCTAAAACCATCATCTTTGGGGGTTAATATTTCAACATATGAATTTTGGGGGAAGTCACAAACCTTTAGCTCCTAGCTGACCTTATCTTTCTTACTCTGTGTGTGTGTGTGTGTGTGTGTGTGTGTGTATGTGTGTGTGTGTGATCAGAATCAAACTCAGGATCTCACACGTGCAAAGCAAGGGTCTACTGCTGAGCTACATCCCTGACCCCTTTTTCTTTTTTCTTTTTTTTGGGTCACACACAGCAATACACAGGGGTTGCTCCTGGCTCTGCACTCAGGAATCACCCCTGGCAGTGCTTGGGGGCCCATATGGGATGCTGGGAATTGAACCTGGGTCGGCAGTGTTCAAGGCAAACGCCCTACCCACTGTGCTATCACTCCAGCCTCAAGGGCCCCTTTTCTTGGTCTTGATGAGAAATTCTATTGAGCACTTATGAGTCACTGTGATCTTTCAGGTGAGAGATCTTTGTTTCTTTGTTTCTTTAGTAAGGATCCCCAAACAGAAGAAAACTGTTAAAAACTGAAACTTGGGAGAAAAATTAGATTTCATATTATACTTTAGATATAGCAAAATATACTATTTAAAAATCTATAATCGAATGTGTTTGAATAAATGTGGATAGCCCTTTACAACAGTCAAAATTAACCTGTAGAAGAGTTCCATAACTACCCAATTTTCCTCTTTGTTCTATTTTTCATTTCTTCATTTTTCTTTCCTATCCTCAGTCCCCAGTAATCCTTGGTCTAATTTGTTTGTTTGTTTGTTTGGGGGCCATACCCCGAAGGGCTCAGGACTTACTCCTGGCTCTGTGTTCAGGTCCTTCGGGGGCTTAGGGAACCATCTAGGGTGTTGGTGGTTGAACCTCGGTCTTCCTACCCACTGTACTATTGCTCCAGCTCTCCTGATTTGATTTCTGTTCCTTTTGCCTTTTGCAGAGTGTAACATCAGGTCCTGGGTGGTTAACTCAATGGATTGGAGCACATGCTCTTCATGTAGAAGGCCTATGTTGCATGTTTGGTCTCTGGCACTGCAAGGCTAGCATCTTACCCACTATTTCTTTGGGTCTAATTCTTTTTTACTGAACTTTTCCTACCCATTGCATTCTTTTTTTTTTTTTTTTTGGATTTTGCAGAGACAGTTCAGGCTGATGAATCCCTCCAAACCACGCTTTGATCGCGCCCCCCCCCAAAGCCAACCGCGTAGAACCTCCAAATTCACTCAGAGGGGCACCGCCCAACCCCCCAAAGGCAAAGAGATGCACTTGCTGTTGGCACCACTGACCCATTACATTCTGATCTGTTCTCTCAAATCTTAGGTTGTAGACAAAGCATTTCCTGATGATTGACCTTTCCTCAGCATGCCTCTCAGGGGCCCATCTCCTTCCCTTCCTTAGTATTCTGTATCTCAGACATCCCCCACAGTTTCTGTCTTTGGAATTTCAGACTGTCTGCTTACATGCTGTTGTCCATGGGAACTGAGAGGCCTTGGCTTACTCTTAGCTTCCCTGCAGACAGAGGCTTTGCTTCTCTTTTCCATGCTGAGGGAAAGAGAAAAAGTGAGTGATACTGTGTGTCTAGGAAAGGTCCTGTGATTAAAGCCTGGGTTTTTCTTACCCAACCAGAGGAAGGTATTCATTTCCACTTGAATAGAGGCTCGAAGCCCTTTTTTAGACTGGAGCTGACTATTTTGCATAAAACAAAGAAGTTATACATTAGTATGGGGTAACTGGGTAACTGGCTTTTCTCAGTAGCTAACTAACAATGACTATAGACAATGGTTTAATTATAAGCTACCACAGATAAAAGACTCATAACCCCCACACATTATCTTATCAAAATTTCACCGTTCCCTCCCCAGGAGATTGCAGTTATTTGTAATGAAGAGCCTCTTTGATTTTGTCCAATTCCTCACTGTAGCAAAGCTCTTCAAGCTTTTTCAGCCTCTAACCCTTGCCAAAGCTGTTCTCACAGCCTCACTGCCTGGGGTGCCTACCCTCCTTTCTTTCTTTTGCTTATCTATTATTTACTTTCTTTCAAAGCTCATTTTAGGCACCTCTTCCTTTCTCCATCCCCACCCCCTCCTCCTTGGGAATGAAACCCAGGGCCTCCTGCATACAGGGCATATACTCCTACTGCTGGCCACATCCCAGCCAGTTGTTGTGTTACCATTTCTAGCCATTCTGAGCTCGACAGCCCATAAAACTTCCTTTCTAGTGCTTATCATTTAACTCAAATTATTCTTCAGTTGTACTGGTGATTTTGTCTTTGTAAAAATGAATTATGGGAGATCACATCTTACTCATTTTTATACTTTCCTATACCTAGCAAAAAATCAATTTTTGTTTAACCAATGAGTAATTGAATGTTAGGAATATGGCAGATACTCAAAACATTTATTCGAGTTTATTCATTTATCTCTGGTGTTGAACCCAGGGCCCTATACAAGCAAGGCATATGCTCAACCACTGAGCTCCTTCCCTGGCCATATAAATACTGGTCAGTCAATGGATTGATTTTGGGCCCATTGTAAGAAATGGCCTCATGAGCCAGGTACATGCACCACCCACCAGTAAGCCTTTAGCCTTTCA